>NC_142509.1:32142500-32455000 GCF_057876585.1 Rhinolophus sinicus | reverse complement strand
CCTGATGCTGAAGGGAGCAGGACCGGAATCCAAACCTCCCTGCCCTCCTGCCATCTCACATGGTCATGATGGAGTACCCTACTCCATGAAATGGGGACATTCTCAGTGAGACACGTCTCAAAAAGACGTGGCTTTTTTCACCTGCCATGTAGAGGGCCACATGTGATGCCGTGTCTGAATCACTGGATGGGGAAAGCTTCCTGTGTTCCAGGTTGGGGAAACTGAGGAAAAGTTAAGCTAAATGACCCCATGACCCATCACATCATCGGTCCTTGGGATGGTCATTATGCCAGGCTCTTCTCCATGTGGTCTCACTTAGTGCCCTCCCCAACTCTGTGAGTTCATTATTATTATTATTATTTTATTATGGGAATCTGCTTAGAGAGATGGGGCAACGCTACTGCTGCAGCTCATGATGAAGATGAAGGTCATATTTATTGGGTGTGTACAATGTGCTGACTACTGCTCTAAGCACTGTGAAGTATTACCCTAGTGAAGTTTCATAATTCGTCTCTCAGGGAAGTACTATTATGATTTCCATTTTATAGATGAGGAGACTGAGGCTCAGATAGGGACTTTCTCAAGGTCACACAGTTGGACAGCAGTGGCACCATCTGGCAACTGACCCTGTGCTTTTAATGACAGTATGGTGATGCCTTTCTTGCAAATTGAACCAAAATATTTGCTCACTCAAATAATTAAGTTTCTACCTTATCCCAAGTGCTTTTTGTGCACAATCTTATTTACTCCTATGCAAACTACTGGCTTCAACAACTAGTCTTATGCCCTTTTAACAGATGAGGAAAGGGATGCCTAGAAAGGTTGAGTGACTTGCTCAAGGTCACACAGCTCGAAAGTGAGAGAGTTAGATTTGAACCCAGGACTCTGTGACTTTGGAGCCTGGGCTTTTGCTCTTGATTCTTTCTCCAAGGGCAGCATGCTGGGGTGGGGCTTGGCGGGTAAAGGGCCAAGCCCAGAGGACATAAGACAGGCAAGTCCAGCCTGCATCCTTCCCAGGCTCTGTCTGCCCCTGGGACTCTGCCTCACTCACACGTACACAGCTGCCAGGGATCAAAGTCCTCTCCAAGATGTATTTGCTGTGAGTTCTAAACAAACGGGTGTTAGCATGCAGCTAAGAGAAACATTGGGAGGACACGATGTATGAAAGCCGACTGGCCTTTAAAGTCCTGGTGATTGATCAGTCCCCTCTTTGGTCTCATGCTCTTAGGGGGCCAGGATGGAGAGGCAGGGAGACTCCAGTTCTGGGAACACCGGGCAGAGCAGTGGCTACCTAGCTGGCACCTCCACACAGCCCAACTCGTCGCAACTTCCGCCCTGGGGAGAACTTCCCTTCCAACCAAAAAGCCCATAAAACCCACCCCCACAAAAATAATAACCACCAACTACCATTTATTGAATGATTACACTAACCATGCTAAGCATTTCCCATGCTTTGCTCCTTTTAAGCCAAACCACAAGGCAGGTATCTCCACGGACCCATTTTATAGATGAGCTTACGAGCACCAGTGAAGCCAGATTCTATCTGGCACTCAGCAAATCCTCATTGATCGAGAGCGTGGGACACCGTTCCTACCCTCTAGTTGCTCACATCTTTAAGGAGGAGACAGAGAAAGAGACCCTTGGGATCCAGCGTGATGAGGACGAAGCAGAGAGGATGCCCAGCCATTGCTCGGCAGTCTGGGTAGACCAGTTGTTTCCTCGACATAATCCCTTCCATTTGAGTCAAAGCTGACTTTGCTTTATGCCAGCCTTACTGCTTGTTAGATATGCTGCGTATCACTCACTCTGGCAGTTTCTATGAGAGCCTGAAGGCCCCAGAGGAGGCCCTTGCCTGTCTGGGTTGGTCAGTGAAGAGAAACCGAGAGGAAGTGAAAGGGCGGGGGGCACCAGAGTTGAGGCAGGAAGGAGGGAAAGGGGCCAGCGAGAGGGCGATTCTAGGAAGAAGAGCAACGTCTGTGTGTGTGTGTGGGGGAGGGGGGGGAATTGGCATTCGAGGGTCTAAGATGCTCGGTGTGCTGGGGTCATAAAGGACAACAGAACGCACCATGAGATTAAACTGGAGAAGTAAATGTGGGTCCAGTCATATTGGACCTTGACCTTGGTCAGGAGTTTGGGTTGCCACATCTAGATTCTGGGCAGGGGAGTGATATGGTTGACTACCTTCAAACCCCTTGACCATGCCCAGTTCCCAGGACCGTGAGAAGTCAGCTCCCGGAACCAGGATGTGGCTCTTGAGTCCCTAACTATTTGCCAGTGACTTCTCTAACACTGCTCTCATGTCTCAGGAAATAGCATATTTGGGGACTGAGGACAGATACTACACCAGGTGACTAAGAGCAATTGGGGGACCTATGAATTGTGCTTCGGTTGACCCTTTTGTTCTCAAGGCCAATGATACATGTAGTGTTTGGGCCTTGACCAGGGGAGACAGAAAAATGAAGTGAATGGGTTTTTCCTAAACATATTTGAATGCGCACACATCTGTTGTGGGAAACAGATGAGATAATTTCCTTCAAGGGCTCTGCACACACCCTGACATAGAGAAAGTGCTCAATAAAGAACCAAGGTCCTTATTCACAGCATGTATGTCTCAGCTATGTGTCCATCTCCCATTCAAGGATACAGTGAGGAGAGGACCTTTGTATATAGCTTGTAGGATCGATAGAATGGGATTCAAGCTGTGTGTTTTTCATTGCCCATAGAATGACTTATTCCTGCTTACATGAAATTTGCACTTTATTTCTTTATATAAAATGCCTGGAAGACTTAGTACCTTGGCTCTGAGGCATTTGCCCATTTCCATGGTGTAAATACTCCCACCAAGGCTGATTTCTATAAACAAGATGTCACTGAATGCAGAGTTGGGAAGAGATACACAGCAGCACCCCATTACGTAACATTTCTACCAGCCGGAAGTAACCTCAGGAGCATAGAGTAAAATGTAGTAAGACAACTAGAAAGTGGTGAGGTTGGAGCATTGCTTTGGTTTTTAATTTAATTGTAAGTTTACGTAATTGTTAATCGTGACTCTGTTTAACTGATTCACAAAATTCCTGAAAATTTAACAGCTGCGGTGCACCTCTGTCTCCGGCCCTTCTATGTCTCAGTTGCCACAGCCCATAAAACCAGGATGATAGTATTTCCTACAATGGTTGTTGGGAGGGTTTGAGAAGATGTGTGCAAAGTGCTCAGCACAGGTCACATACTCGAAAAAGGGAGCTGCCACCATCCCAGGTCCAATTAGACTTTGGGACCTTGAGGTTTCTGAGGGTGGAAACCCAAACCCTTCCAGCACCTCATTCATTTCTATTTCTCCCACAGGAAATAGAAACTGGGACATTGGAGAGAGTTGAGATGTGCTACCTGCCGATCACATTGCAGGTGCAGTGGCTTCTGTGTATGTCAGCTCATTTTTTTAAGCCTTATGTCCCTCTGTCTTTATCTATGTATCATCTATCTATTGTTTATGTAGTTATAATATGTCTTAACAAATTGATATCCAAGTATATACACCATTTTACATTTTGCTTAAATGTTAAAATTCTTATTACAAAAATAGCACAGAGATAGTAAGCTTGTTGCTGGAAGCCAGCAAACGTTTAATCAATCTTAGGTACTCTTATTTGAGAATATGCCCATAACTGTTGTTGAATCAACGAATGAAGACAAAAGGAAAAGGAAATACTTTCTCTCAGCTCAGATCTGACCACTGTAGATTTTCTGGTGTACGCCCTTCCAGTACTCCCCACCCGCCCCCCCACCCCGTTCTTATAACTATAAAAAACAAAACTCACAAGATTATCTTGTACATGCTGTTTCATGCTTTGATTTTTTAAATGAATGGTAAATATAAAATTCAACTCTTGACGACCTACAAGAAAAGAGGGAGTCAATGGCATGAGCCATGGTCACTGTTCAGGTTACTAGCAACCCCAAAATGAATCAGTGAGATTTTGCTTCTGATCTGGTTTTGAGGCTGGGGTCCCTGTAGCCTTTGCAAAGTTAAGCCCATGGCATATCCGTCGCCAGCATCTGTTCTTCTGCCCAGCACTGGTGGGTCCTGGTCCTTCCGCGACCTGCAGAGACAGGGCCAGGGGCCCGGCAGGGCGGGCTCCCCCCTCGCCCAGCCTAGCCCCGCCCCTCCGGCTGAGCGGCTCCATCAGTCACGTGTCTGTCCCTCCCACCCTCCCGCCTCTCTCCTACATGCGTCTATAATCGTGTGCTCTGGGGAGGGTCCGGGCAACAGCTGCCTTTGATCAGCCCAACATCTGGGAGACTCGGCACTTCAAGAACGCTGACTGGTGATCAAAGGTGGGAACGCTGTGACAGCTGAGACTTGGCAAGGACCCAGCCCGGCTAAATGCTCCGGTGGGGGAGGGGAAAGAGGATTGGGAGGGTGGGGAGCAAGGAGCAACCCACCCAACCACAGGAGCCTGGCGCTAAGGGCAGTTAGGAGCATGAGCTCTGCTCCAGTGACGTTGACTCTGTGCCTCAGTTTCCTCCTCTGCAAAATGGGGATAATTACATGAGGAGCAAATGAGCTAAGATCTGAAAAGTGTCTAGAACAGTGCCTGGTTCCCAGGGAGAGTTCATACATGCCAGCGGTGTCACTGCCCTTCTTGTTCCTAGAGCCAGGTCTGGGAGAGAACGACCAAGTCTGCATCTTTCCAAAAGCTTTAGTACCTGCTTACTAACTTGCAATGAACTGTTTCAGGCCTCAGTTTCTGCATCAGTAAAATGGCGAACCATAAGATGTTGAAATTAGGCAACGGTATGATTTCTTTCCATTTGACCCATGGAGAAACTGAGGTCTGGATACGGGAAGTCACGCAACAAGGAACCAGCCCGCTATTTACCCACCTGGGAGGTACCTCAAGCCCCAAATTGGAGGCTGCACTACTGCTGCTTACTGGGTTTTTCCTTGAGGCCAAGAGTTCTCCCACTCCCTCCTACAGGTTGGGTTTTAATAATACCACCACCACCACCAGCAACAGGCAACTTAATTTTTCTGACTTTACATTGCTTATTGAAGTATAACATCCAGGAGAAGGCGCATATCAGCACACTAAATTGTCACAAACTGAACACAGCCTGGGAACCAGCAGCCAGATGGAGAAGGTTCCCAGTGCCCCGGAAATGCCATCACGCTCCCTTTCCGGTCACTGCCCCTGGCATGGAAACTGCTTGCTTTCATTTTGATTTGTTGCATGTTCACTAAAAACCAGGCAAAGCAGAAAACCGCCTGGCAGGCACTGGCCTCACATAAACCTGGCAACAAAACTCTGAGGCCGGCACTGTTATGATCCCCATCACACAGATAAGAAAACAGAGGTGCAGAACGTCTTAGTAACTTGCCCACGGTCACACACTTGTAGGTGAGGCTTGGGCCCTGGCCCCAAGACTGTGAGCTTTTACTGTTTTAGGAACGATGTTTGGGAGTGGCTCGGTAGGGAGAGCATTTTTGATTTTGGGAAGGAAGGGGGTGTTAGGGAAGCAAGCTTACAAATACTAATGTGTCACACCTCAGGGCTTTTAGGAAATAGAGCTGGTCAGGGGTCCGGGGGGCTTCTACTGGTGTCCCCAGCTGCTGCCAAGCAGTGGCTAGTGGTTTGCCCTCAAGGACTGGATACTACTCTCCCTACAATTCTCTTCTCTCACCCTCCCAGTTCTCTCCTCCAAGAGCTTCATCAGTCCATGCAGGAGATGTGCTGATGGCACCAGGGAGAAGGGCACCTACTGTCCCTGTTGTGTTAGCCAGCGGGGTATCTTAGCCTCGGTCTGAAAGCAGAGCTGGAGGCAAGGTTTGTGTGCAGTCAGTTGACTTGGGAAGGGAATCCAGGGTCAGGAAGGAGGGGCAAGGAAGGAGAGAGCCAACAAAGGCACGTGTTACTCTCTGAGCCGTGGCTACAGGCAGCTGGTATGGATCCTGCCGGATGTAGGAAGCCTCATGAAACGTATCTCAGAAGCGTCTGCTCAGGGCAGAAGAGAGGGAAGCCATCAGCTCCTAGCCCCCAGGGTCAATGTGACCTCATGGCTGTCAACTCCCACCCACTTCTAGGTTGTGTGTTGGTGAACTGGTCCCTACAAAAGTGGCAGGGGTAAGAGGTGGGCTTGAGTAGCTAGAAGAGGCCTACGAAAGGGCCTGAGACCACTAGGTATGCTGGCGGCCACTAGGTATGCTTCTCAGAGTCCGTGGGCTGGGACTGGCTCATCCCCCCCGTAGCCAACTGGCCACCTCCCACCATCCTCAGTCCTTCCTCCGCTCCCAGCCCCCTACCCTGTTGAACACTGTCCTTCCCTCTTTTGCTCTGACACCATCCCTGACAGCACAAGATGCTACCTGCCCTACTTGAAGACTTCCTTAAATTGTGTTTCCCACACATTCTTAGGCTGATGTCCTAACCCCTCATGCCCCAGCCTGTGACCTTATTTGGAAATGGAGTCATTGCAGATGTATTTAGTTAAGATAAGGTCATACTGGAGTTGGGTGGGCCCTTAAGCCAATACAACGGGTGTCCTTTAAAAAACGGGAAATTTGGATACAGAATTGCATATAGGACAAGCACGGATACCACTGATGTTGAAGGCAGAGATCAATAGCAAAGATTGCCAGCTAAGGAGAGGCAAGAAACAGATTCCCCTCCCTCTCCAATCCGGGCCTCAGGAGGAACCACCCCTGCAGACACTTTGACCTTGGACTTCCAGCCTCCAGAACTGGGAGAATACATTTCTGTTATATAAGCCACCCACTTTGTGGTAATTTGCTATGGCTGCCTGAGCAAACGAGTCAACATCCTCAAATAGAAGTTTCAACACTGCAAAAAGAAGAACTTCTGTCTTGGGATGTGTTTTGGGTCATGGGCCATGTGGATAACAACAGATCCTCTCTACGAACATTCACGTCCACAGAGTATTTTGGAAACAACTTTCGGAAGTTCTCGGCTCTCCCCAACCCCGTCCACGGCTTCAGAGGCATTCTGGAGATGGTTAAGGACTCAAAGAGGCAGTGCAATTTCACGCGGGAGTGAAGAAGCATCTCTGGGCTGATTAAGTCAAGTGGATTTGACATACAGATGTTCTTTTTATGAGCAACCTTTGTAGAAACATAAATCAGGAGAAGGGAGCAAAGTCTATAACCTTTTATGATGGGTGGGAGGGGCATGAGCGGCAAAAACCCTGGGCAAGGATTCGGTACCAACAGTATCCCCGATGTCATGGCAGCTTCCGGCTCACAGGAGGTGCTCGCCCATGCTTGTCCCCTTCCGCTGGCCCCTGGGAAAGAGGGACAGATCCACAGAACCCAGCACTTTGCAGACCAGAAAACGTCACACGGAGCTATTTATTTTAAGTGGATTGCCCAGGTTTTCTGCAGATTTGCATGGTCAGTGCTCCATTCGGAGTCCCCAGATGGATCTGTGCGAACACCCTCTGGCTTCTGGGAGCTTTGGCTCCTTGCAGTGGCACCTGTCGCTGCCTTGGCGGTCTGCTCCCAGGCTCCCCGGCCACTCTGCCTGCAAGCCCAGAGGGCTGAGGGTGCCAGGAGACAGAACACATCCCGGCACCGCTCTGGAAGGACCAGTACAGGGGTGTAAAAGCTGAACTGCTTTGCCTCGAGTGAGCTGGGAGAAGCCCTGAGGTTTAATTTACACTCCTGAGCTCCCCCCACAGGATCAGGCTAAGCTGAGGCTTTGCTGAAACCTCCCCCTGCCTCGGCTCTCCCTTGCCTCTCCTTTGCTTCCCTTCATCACCTATTGGCTTCTGCGAGCACGTCCTTAATAAATCACATGCATAAGACTCTAGGTGTCAGTTCCTGCTTCTGTGAACCTGACGTACACGGGGTGATTTAGTCTGTTCTGAGCATCCCGAGCATCTTCTCAAATACCGTGGGATGTGTGCTGTGGGCCTGGTCCAAACTGGGCTTAAGAGATACGAGGAGAGAGACTAGGAAGGGAAACCTGCTTCAGTCAACACGGCGATCACGGCAGGCATGCTGAAATTAAGCCCGAGTGTCTTCATCGCAGCACTACTGACATTGGGAGCTGGATAATTCTTTGTGGCGGGGGCCGTCCTGGGCATTGTAGGATGCTGAGCAGAGAACACAGGGCTCAGTGTTACGCCTAGCAGGTCAGAAGGAAGGTGGGACTAGTAATTACAAATGAACCATGAATATCCTTGAAAAGATTGGGTAGAGGGCCAGGGTGTGTGTGTGTATGTGATGACTAACCAACCAAATCGCTATTCCTAGGACTCAGGGTTTCCCAGATGTGGGACTTTCGGTGCTACACCCACGAGAGTCCCAGGCAATGGTCACCCTAATAGTGGAAGGTGACTGAAGCCACCTGATACATAAAGATCCTAAATAAATAAGCTTTACCTGCAGCCTGCAGGTGATGCCTTCACCAAAGTCTATTTCTAGTATTTACGTGGTAATAAACTGACCAGCAGGAAGCATTCTCCAGACATGACCTCATTTTCCTCCTCACGATATCAGAAGATGGTAGCTTGGTGGCGGTTGATCCAAACCCTGGTTTTGAAGACAGGGCCATTGTTACCAAGCTTAGCTCTTCTGTGCCCAGGTCACATGGCCCATGAGTGTAAGGCCCCATCCTCCTGGACCTGCTTTCTCACGCTCTCTGGAAGTGAGAGGGACCCTTGCAGCTGTCTCCCATCTCCCATCTTTTTATCCCACAATCTCCCTCTCTCTAAAAAGAGAGACTGACCAGCTTAGATCCTGAAGTTTCCAAGTGTCTGATCCACCAGCAGCTCCAGCCCTCTCGGCACTCACCCTGAATCAGCTTCTTCTCCGAGGACGGGAGGTGCAAATGCCCTTCTTGTGTGACGTGACTATCTCCCAGACCCCCTTCTCTGCTGTGCCAAGATACACAGTTTCCGCCTTCCCGCCCAAGCCCGGTGCCCAGCTGTCTCGGACAGAATGAACTACTTATGAGTCCTGCCAGCAGCCCTGCCCGGGGTGGTCCCACTGGCATCTCCACGAGCGTGGCCTCCACTGCCCTGGCCTCAGGCAGCCCCGGCCAGCTGGCCAGACTCCCCCGGGCTCCAGGGCGGCTCATGCCCTGGGAAGGCCACACCGCCTCCCACGCTGGTCAGAGGTCTGAGTTGTTTTGGAAGCATCTGATGATGATTTCTCAAAAACCTTATTTTACTTCTTTTCCAAAAACATCCCAGAAAATAATCTGACGGCCAGAGGAAATGCGTCTTGGTCAGGGACCGCCCGTGCACAGGCAAGCTGATGAAGAGAGACTCCTCGCACCCCTCCTCCCTGCTGCCTAGTGCTTTACGAAATGGATGGCCACTTGATGTGTTCTCACCTGTTAGGGAAGAGTGTTTTCAAATGTGTCACTTTGGTAACCTCCAGGTCTCTAGATGCCAGTTTACCCCCTCTCCTCCAGAAGACTGTCTGTAAATGGTCACTCTTTTTGGAATGGAATTTAATAGGAATCTGTTACACAAAACGTAGCGAGTGGAAGGATGGGCAAGGTGACAAGTGTCAAGGCGGTGAGCGTGTATGGAGCTCAGACCCAGGCAGCTCTGACCTGGGTCCTGTGACGCCAGGAATCACAGGTGCTTTGCCTGTTTGAGAGGAGACAGGAGCAAGGGAGGCTGCCTTCAGCTACAGAGGAACGTTGCAATTCTGGACAGCTCAGGATGCAACCTGGGCAACCGTCCTCTCCTAATATTAGCTGCTGTGGCTGAGGCAAACCTAGCCAAGTATATCACACACATGAAAACAACCTCAGCCCGGAGTCAGGGTAGATCAAAGACTCAAATCCCTAGGTTGGGAGGTGTCTTGGGCTGGACTGCCCCAGAGGCAGACACTGAGCCAAGGAATCAAGTGAAAGTAGCTTGTTTGGGGGACGATGCCAGAAAGCATTGGGCTGAAGGGGAAGGTCCTGAGACAGGGAAGATCAACTGGTCAGAGGTGGAACCCAGCGTGAGGTTCTAGAACCCCTGTATTTTATCCTTTTCCCAGCATGGAAAGCCTCGATTCGGTGACTGGGCAACCTTGCATTAAAAAGGAAAACTAAGTTGTGGGAAATGCAGCATTTTTGAATGTGTATGATACTGTATTTTTCAGTTGGCTCGGAGTTCCATAACAAAGTACTGCAGTCCGGGTGGCTTTAACAAAAATGTATTTTCTGAGAGAGAGAGAGAGAGAGAGAGAGAGAGAGAGAGAGAGAGAGAGAGAGAGAGAGAGAAGTTTCTCATAGTTCAGGAGGCTGGAGAAGTCCAAGGTGAAGGTGTCAGCAGGTTGGTTTCTTCTGAGGCCTTTTTGGCTTGTAGGTGGCCGTCTTCTCCCTATGTCTTCACATGGTATTTCCTTGGCCCGTGTCTATGTCTAAATTGTCTCTTCTTATAAGGACACCAGTCATATTGGATTAGGGGCCACCCTAATGACCTCGCTTTAACTTAATTACCTCTATAAAATCCCTGTCTCCAAATACAGTCACATTCTGAGGTAGTGGGGGCTAGGGCTCCCACATAGGAATTTTGGTGGCGGTGATTGGTGGGGGGACACAATTCAGCCTATAACAGATGATATTGACCCCGGAAATTGTATTGTAACCACAGGGACCCTTTTGCCTACTATTAGCGGGGTTGAGTTTTCCATTTGCCCTGGGGATATATTCCTTCTCTACAATGCAGCCACGTACTAGATTTCATTAAGTGATTTTTTAAGCGACTTCTGGATGGTGACAACCAGCACAGCACATACCATGGTGAGGCCACCCTCCTATTAGAATTAGGGACTTGGATAAAGGAGGAGGTACACGTGCCAGGTGGTTTCCACGAGCGTCGAGATTGTTATAAACCCATGGTTCTCAACTTGGGTTTATGTTAGGCTCGTGAATAATCCATTTGGACACCTACACACACCTGGAAGAGTTCGGGAGTTAATAGTCTCTGGGGGGGTGGTCAGGAGCTGGTGGATAAAAACTCCCCACGCCCTTCTCCCATGTCTTGGATGGAAACATTTGAGGTGCAGTCTGTGGGGTACCTCAGAGGGCGCCCAGGTAGGACCGAGCAGGTGTCCCTAGCGGCACCCAGCTCAGTAATACAACTCTGAGTTGGATTTCTCTCATTCCCATGTCACCTATCTCATCCCTTCTCCATACCATCCCTCCCATCCCTGCTCAGGCTTCCTGTGACCACGTCCCCAAATAACTTTTGTCTCAGGCTCTGACTTGGGGGAACCCAAGATAAGAGAGTTAGTGCGATGTGTCTATTCAAGACAGGCTCCCACAGCATCTCACCTTTGAGCATCACTCTTTTCCACGCGCTGTGTGGGAGCCTCTTCCACATACTTTCTGCGTTATCGTCTCCACGGCCCTGGTAGCCGTTCTTACTTTCTCCTTGGTACACATGACGAAGTGGGGGTTCAGATGGGTTAAGCCACTTGTGCATGGGGTGTCACTGACCTCACGGGGGTGCTGTGTAGTTTGCTGGAGTTGATCCTCACTATTTGCTGGACACGGGCTTCCCACCCCTACCCCCCAGACTCTGTGCCGTTCTAATTAACTCACTAAAGAGCATGACTGTCAGAAGCATGGCCTTAAGACGCTTGAGAATCCTCTAAATCAGGGCCCCTGGGGACATTTGGCAGTGTCTACAGACATATTTGGCTGTCACAACTCAGGAGGTGGGGAGCTAATAGATGGTGGAATAATGCCCCTCCCCAAAGATGCCCATCTCCTAATCCCCAGAAACTTGGGCACATGTTATGTTATATGGGAAAGGGGTAATGGAGGTGGCAGATGGAGTTCAAGTTGGTAACTGATAGACCTTAAAATGGGGAGATTATGCTGCCTTATCTGGGTGGGCAAGTGGAATCACAAGGGTCCCTGCGCAGGGAAGAACGAGGCAGCAGGGGAGAAGCAGAGGACACGCGACCATGGGCCCAAAGTCAGACATATGCTGTGTTGCTGGCTTTGAAGATGGAAGGAGGGGCCACGAGCCAAGGAATGTGGGTGACCCCTAACACAAGAAGAGGCAAGACAACAGACTCCCCTCCTTGAGCTTCCAGAAAGGAAAGGAGCCCTTGCCGACACCTTGATCGTAGCCCAGGGAGGCCCGTGTGGGACTTCCGAGCTACAGAACTGTGACAGAACAAATCTGTCAGCTCTAAGAGTGTGGCCACTTGTTAAACAGAACTGCAAAGCACATACAACTGGCATCGAGTGGGTGGAGACCAGGGCCACCACTAAGCAGTCTTCCCCACACTGGACGCCCTCCAAGTCATCCAGCCCCAAATGTCCACGGTTCCAAAGCTGAGCAGTGTGGTGATTTCAAACATTTGTTGGGGGGAATCATGGGGCCCTTTGGGTCTCCGGTAAAAGTGAGGGGCCTCTTTGCAGAGCAGCATCTTACAGGCTGTGTGTGCAAACAAGTGCATTCAGTGTCAGGGGTTCCCGGAACCCCTGTGGGGTTCACAGGCCTAGGTTAAGCACTTCTGTCCTGGAAGAGATGCGTGATGGAATTCATTCCAGGCACGAGGTGGAGAGAGAACCAGGACCAACTGTGGACGCTGTGGTGTTTCAGGAGCTGTGGGAGGGGCATCTGGATTTCTATCCCAGCTTGGCCACCCCCAAAGCTTCTGTCTAGGAGGTAGAGGGTGGGGGAAGCCCTAACAATTTGCATTTCCAGCAAGTTCCAAGGTGCTGTTGCTGATGCCTGTAGGCCCACGAATCACACACTTTGGGAACCACAACCTGGTAGCTCAAAAAACACCCAAGTGTTTGGGGGAGGCAACATGACAGCGCTAGAATTACAGACGCTAGAACGTGTGTGAGTTTGACTCCTGGCTTTGTTGATTCCTGTGTGACTTTTGAACCAGCTTCTGAAACTGTGCCTCTATTTCTTTATCAGGAAATGGGGACGATAACACCTTCTTTAGAGTGCCGGAGGGTTTGATGTGAGTCACCCAGAGCCCTAAGCACAGTGCCTTGTATGTAGTAAGTGCTCACACTAAGACTGGCCCAATAAATAATATCTGGTTTAACTGAAGGATACCTCACAGCAATCTCCACCGAGTAGTCAAGAGGCCGTCAGTTTCTAACAAATGCCAGTGGGGCGGGAGGTAAAAAGGATTACACCTGCACTTCATAGGTACACAGGAACCCCCTGGGATCTTATTAACATCTGGATTTGGATTCAGGAGGGCTGGGCTGGGCCTGGGGCTCTGCCCTGAGGTCCACACACCAGCCTTTGCATATCCAGGGCTTGGCATCTCAAACATGGGTCTCGCTGCCAGTGGGCAACTGTTGGCAGAGAAACTGGGGAGGTGGTAGGACCAGGACTCCCCTGTACCTCTCAAATTACACCAGGACTCTGCCACTCCGATGGTCCAACATAACCTAGAATGTCCCCTCGTTACATTTTAGGGGCGGTCCTGAGTTAAGATGCAGAGCAGAGGTGGCAGAGTGAGAGGAAAGCAGGCTTTGAATCCAGACAGACCTGGGTTCCGACCCCTACTCTGCCACTTAGCAGCTGTCTGACCTTGGGTGAATCACTGCCCTCTCTGAGCCTTAGTTTCTTCCCAGGTAAGATGGGGGGAAAGGAAGTGCCCAAGATGTCACCAATAGCAAGTGGCTGAGCCCGGCTTCAACACCCATGCACAGCCTTTACCACAACTCCCACGAAGCATTGATGGGTTGATTGATTTTACAGGCGCAGCGGGTGGAAAGAGGTGGCAGGCGAGAGTAGCCGAAAACCTACCTACCCATCTGGGAAGGATGATCCATCAGGAGAGAGGAAGAGGCCAGAAGGAGGAAGCAAGATCCTAGAGTTGGGATCAGGCTAGAGCCATGGGCTGGCCCCCAGCCTGAGGATGCAGCTGGTGATGGAGCGGGAGGCAGGACTGGATTTCCATAAATACCTGCAGGGCACCCCTGCAGGGCACCTACCAAGTGTCAGTCAGTGGGTGTGACACCATCCCATGTAGGGGACATTCTAAAAGTGCAGAGGAATTTTCTCCCTAGGTGCTTTCCAGCTTCCCACCCCCTCTCCAGATTTCACCATGATCTCCTCGTCACAGACCACATCTCTCCTGTCGCTGAGGACAGGTTTGGGGGAAAGCCTGGCCTTGGTTGAGCTACATACAATTCAATTTTTTCACTCCACCACCTCGCAGTAGGTAGGATTCAAGATGCAAGTTGTTGCCCCATTTAACAGAGAGCAACAATGAGGCATGCTATGTCCATATGATTGAAATCCTTGTCACTTGGGCAGCCACTGACCTGGGTCAGCAAACTGACCGAAACCCCTGGCAGCGTGTCCTCAGACCACCCTGTCTTTCCACGTCTAACAGTGGCTGCAAAGTCCCCCCTTTGGGGGATTTTTAGCTGCAGCTCATGAATGGAGTTTGGGGAACCAGAAGCACACATGCTAGGGACTTGCCCTTGTGTGAAATGGGGTGGAAGTAGCCATCCCATGTTCCTCAGGAGGGAAGGGGCTGAAATGAGCTGTGGACAACACAGCCCTCCACCCCAAGGGCACCAGAAGAGCCCTTTGGGTGTACCCCAACTTCTAGGACATTCCAAAATATGAGCAGTGTGTCTCGTGATTCAAAGGTCATGTAGTCCAATCTCATTTTACAGGTGGGTAGGCTGAGGCCCCAAAGAGCGAGGGCTTTTTTCTCTAACAGTATGATAAAAATAATTTTTAATCTTCGTTATAGGACAGTATTTTTCTCCAGAGGAAAAAAAAAAGCATTTCAGTTTATCACATTTGGAGAATACAAATAAGAAAAACTATTAAAAAATAGCCTTACCATTAATTATAATTAATCTTACCATTCAGGTATAAGCATGCAACATTGATTTAATATGAGTAAGAGGATGTAAAATGCAGATTATTTTTTTAAAAGATAGATCAGTCGTACATGATTGCTTCCAGCCTGCTTTTTCACGAACCTTTTGAACATTTTCTTTCCAAATTACTCAATGTTCTGTGACATCAGCTTAACCGGCCTCTTGCATCGCGTTATACAAATGAATCGATTTAACCAATCTCGTGTTGTTACAGATTTGGGTTGTTTTTCATTTTTCACCTTCTTACCAATGCTGAGATGAAATCATTCAGTTGCTTTCATGGGAGCCTCCCTTTCTCTCCCCACGGGGAGGGAAAATCCCTCCTGCCAACCACTCCTCCCCTTTCCCATCAAGTCAACCATTCCCTCTTCTGTCGGAATTGTTTTCAAGCGAGGTGAAATTTGGCCACAAGGGGTCCTCCGCACTCTTCAAGCGGAAGCAACCTTTTGCCAGAGGAAACAGGGATTTGGAGCCTGACAAACTGGTTTGCATGCCACTCACTCTCCCTGAGGCTTTAGGACAAGTGAGTCAATCCTCTCTGCACCTCAGTTTTCCCATCTGAGAATTGGGGAGAACAGTCCTTTTGCCCACATTATCATAATCATCATAGCAACCTTGCAAGAAGAGTGTTTAACATGGTGCCGGGCACAGGGCGGACCTCAATAAATGACAGCTTTTCATAATGTTATCAATTCTTCTGTTCCCTTCCTGAAAAATGAGTATTGAAAGTCCCCAGCCCATGGGGGTCACGGGGAGGATTAAATGAGATAGCACACATAATGTACCCAGCCAACAGTTTCAGTTGATTAAAGTGTAACGTTTAACCATCAATAAATACTTTTAATTGTAAGATTCCAGTATGCTAATGTCCCCATTTTACAGAAAACTGTAGGAGCTAAATTAGGCCAAACCTTTGGCAGAAGGTCAGAAGGGACAGTGAGCTCTCTTGAGGCCTAGGAGTGGATGCTTAGCTCACGTCCCAATGTCATCGGCTGAGCAGGTCCTGATGGGGCCGCCATATTGCACAACACCAAGATCAGCTATTCATACAGACCACGCAGAATGCAATGTAAGTGGCGCCCCCTGCAGTTGTGCAGCAAAACAACCCAGTGCCTAGCCCATCCCCTCAGAAGACCAAGGACCAAGTGTAGAAAACCCTTCAATAGTCCTCTTTTTGCGGTCTTCTCTTGGAGAAATTCATCCAAGCATCCCCTATTTTGCAGGGACGTGTCCCATCTGACACCAACTCTCCACGGGGCACCAAGAGGGGGCACTTTCCCAGCCTTCCCCTGTCGATCGTCTTGAGGCGTTTCATGATTATCCGCAGAGCTGGGACTTGAATACAGGTCCAGTCTGAGTTCAACACCAGAGCTCTTATCTACTGTTCAAGACAAATTACCGGAAAGAATAAGTGCTTAGTAAATATTGGCTGTTTTTATCCATCTACCATCTATCCATCTATCATCTATCCTTCTACCTACTACCTAAATTATATATAACTAATACATATATGCACCTAGAGATAAGAGTATATATAGAAAAGAGAATATATAGCTAGGAGGCTATAGATAAAAGGATAAGAGATATGTGAATACATACATATACACATATATATATAATTTTACACACACACATATATAATAATTTAATCCTCTCAACAGCCCTATAGGGATGGTGCTGTTATCATCATTCCCATTTCACAGATGAGCAAACTAAGGCCCACAGATATCAGGTGCCTTGCTTCAGTATCTATGCTCTTTACTGTGAGCTCTGCCGTGAACTGAGACGTGGTAAAGCATTAAAGGGCCCTGCACTGTACCTGGTACATAGTAAGCGCTCAGTACTGGTGGCTGTTATCACAGGAGGCTCTGAAGAGACCCTAGATAGGCAGCCAAGGGGGTTCCTCCACGTTGATGCTTTTTAGCTGACCTTCTGCAGGGTGGGGGCACGGAGCTGGGTTATCTCACAGTGGCCTTTCAACCTCTCGGAGAGCTGGGGTCAGGGACGGGGCAGCAGGCCTGCCAAAAGCTGGTGGGCTGGGCAGCATGGACCCTGTCAACGTGAGACAGCCCAGGAGGGCTGCCGGGGAGGGCCAGGGATGGCAGGGGCGTGCTCTGCAATCGACGATCTAGCCTGGGAGAACAGGCCGAGGGCAGAGGGGCAAAGGGGAGGCCAATACTGCCCCTCCCACTCTCCTCCTTCAACCAGCAGCTCTTAAAGGTGTTAGTTTGAAGACTTAATTCTGTAACTTTGAGACGTGTTAATGAAAATAAGGAAAAATAAGCAAGGCAGAGGGGTATAACATCCTATCGCCCTGCGCTAACCACAGCAACCGTCTGATGTGTGACTTTCCCCACCCTTCTCTTTAATCCAGATAATACATGTAAACATAGGATGTTCCCCTTTTGCAAAACCTGGATCCCATCACATCGTTATTCTGCAACGTGCATTTTTCACTAATATGTCCTGGACATAGTTTCAAGTTAAAATGCATGGGTCTACCTCATTCTCGTTAAGAGCTGCATAATATTTCACACTGTCCATGTAGCTTATTACTCAGCCATCTCCCGACCAATGGATGTGCAGATCAGGCCAGTTTTTCTGATGTTACAAACGGTGCCACTATCAAAGCTTGTGTCCCTGTTCTTTGAGTACTTACTGTTACTTTTGTGTCACTGGTATCGAGTCCCAGAAGTGGGTCAGAGGCCACATCATTTTGAAATTTTAAATTTTATCCGATTTCTTTCCCAAAAGGTTCTGGAAATTCACACTCCTTCTAACAGTCCATTGAACTGCCCGTTTCCACACAGTCCGAGTGTTGTGTGTGTGTGAGAGAGAGAGAGAGAGAGAGAGAGAGAGAGAGGGAGAGAGAGAGGGAACATGAATGAGAAGATCAAGGATCAATGACTCTGGTAGGTGAAAACTGTCAGCATTCGTTTGCTATTTTTATATTTAAAACGTGTATAATGCGCAGTTGGGAGGTTCCGGCATGTTTTAAAGGGAGAAGGAAATAAAAATCATGGTATTCCAATCAAACGATCACCTCATTTCACAAGGAGGAGACTGAAGTTCTGACAGGGAAGCACCTGGCACTGGGACAGGGGGACAAGGACAGTGGTGGCCAGAAGGAAAGCAGCCTGGGGGCCCTGGTGCCCGTTGCAGTCACCTTGATGACCAGAGGGCAGGGTGAGGGGCCCAGGATGAAGGAAGGAGAATTGTTACGTGGAGCAGACATCACTGGCTCTCCGCCCAGGTCCCTGGGATCTTGTGACCCTACCCCAGTCGTCTGTGCTAGTGTGCCCCTAGGGGCCTGAATCTATTCCTCAGGGGGCACTGGGGTTGCCCTGCCCTCATTGGCAAAGAGAAGTATGCGGGACTTTGTGTTCTCCAGGGGCGGCTCTTAGGCGGTGACTGATTGGTTGCGGGTGCAGAGGCCCAGGTCCCCTGCCTGGAGTCGGGACAAATTCAGAGGCGGAATTCATGCTCCAGACGCCCCACAGGCTCAGGCTGGGACTCTGACTGAAATCGCATCCTTGCTGGACCTCCTCTGCTTTCCTGTCCTGCTTCCTTTCTCTTACAGGATTTCTCCTGTAAGAAGATAAATCAATGCTGTTGCATATCCTGCTCACAGCATTGTGGGTGTTTATGGTTCCAAAACTCGGGGATTAATAAATTGTCACAGTCACACGATGGTATATTAAGTAGAATTTTTTTTTTTCCCCTGGGAGAATATAAAGGTCTCTTAATATTGTTTATTTTGGGAAACAAGATAGGTGGGTGGTGGTAGTTAGGGAGGACTTTTACTATGAATTCCCTTCCCTATTGTACTGATATTCTTAAAACATAAAAAGAGTATCAGAAAGTATAAAAACAAGTGTCAATAGGGTTACCCAGGTGATGATACAGGAACACATGATCTGGTCCACGATAATGTTCTCAGTACTTTACAAGTACTATATTTACTCATTTCATCTTTGCAGTGATGATGAGGTAGCTACTATCATCATGTCCATTTCAAAGATGGGATGGTGGCACAGAGAGGTTCAGTAACTTGCTCAAGGTCACACAGCTGGCAAGTGGTGGATATAGGATTTGAACTCTGGCACACTGGCTCTAGAGTGCATGCTCTTTAACCACTAATGGTGCTGATGGTTTAAAAACATTGATTTTGGGGGCACACACTACAGAAGGCACTAGTCCTCCAATCCATGAAGCTCCACTCAGCCACACGATAGGCTGAAGACACTTGGGTGAAAATTCCAGGGTTCAGGACCCAATGTTTGATTTTGAAGCTGAACTGTGTGATCTGAATCTTGGTAAAGTGATGACCTAGCCCAGCCCATTGGAAACGCCATTGTCTGTAGGTCCAAGGCTCAAAGCCCGCTGCCAGGAGAAACCCCTGAATTAAACCCAGAAGGGCTTTGGGACTCAGTGCCAGGAATATGCCTGGCCAGATGGCATCGCTTCACAGTCTGCCAGACAACACACAAGACAGCCGTGATGCGCCCTGGGAGAGAGGGTCATAAACGTACCCCGCCTTCCCCAGGCCTGGCCATTTGAGAGCTGGAACTAGAATTTCGTCTGAGATCCTCTCAAGCTGGCTTAGCACTAAGCCCTCCTAGGCTGCCTGTTCAGGTACCACTGTTTGCAGGAAGTGGGTCATGAACAGCTTATGATGTCTCCAGAGCCCTGGCCAGGAATTCAGTTCAGGAATCCACTAGAATGTGCAGCCTCCTTGCCCAGGCCTGAGCTACTATATGTCAGAGGCTGAGCCCTGAACTAGACCCTTAGCTGGGCTCGGGGAGACAGTTTACTGCATTTCGAACATGTCTCCAAGATGCTGACGCCCTCAGTGGTCAGACAGGGCTCTATGTGGAGGCGTCTGGGTGGGGGATGTGACTGGGGTAACCTTGTAGTTCCCCTGGGGCTTTTGCAGGCCTAAGCTCAGCCATGGTCTGCGCTGGGTTTCACGCTTGTCTCTGTGGTACTTGTTTTGGTGGAAAAATATGTGGGTTCAGGTGCTCATTCTACCACTCACTATCCACGTGACCTTCAAAAAATTGAACTTCTCAGTCTCAATAATTCCCTTTCCAAGTAGAGACGACCCTTCTCTCGTTAGGACTGTCATGAGCAGGGAAAAGAGGGTCAAGTTCATGAACTTGCATAGAGCAGCCATGCCCAGCCATGTCATAACTCACACTTAGGATCACCAGGGACAGGGCTGGGGTGGGGTAGTGGAGGGCAAGCGAGCGACACACCAGATGTCAGACCAGGAGAGAAAAATAACCTTGGTCACTTGGTCAACGTGGTCCTTGCCAGGTTTCTCGCACTATAAAGCTACAGTTTTTCTCCTTCCATACGCTTCTTTGTTGGAGGGAGGAAGAAGGGGATTTTATCTCCACCTCCTGGCGGGGAACATATTTACTTATATTGTTTGGGTTTCTTCTGTAATGATGGCTTGTCCTCTTTCCCTTGTCAATGACTTTTGTAAAAAGAGAACTTCTCAAATTCCACTAAAATATTCATCTTTCTCCAAGATGGCTCATGACATGCTTGATGAATTGAAGATCACCACCCCTCACTCCAATTTCATTCCATTTGTCCTGACTGGAGTTTTCCCCAAAGTTCTCAGATAAGACCCCCCGTATCAGCCTTCTCCTCAGACATCCCCCTGGGGCCAGGCATCTGAGGGGGGATTGGGTGGTGTCTTAGACATGGCTTCTCACACTGTAGCCCCTCAACCAGAAGCATTGGGACCACGTGGGAGGTGGTCCCAGGCCCCACCTGGACCTCATTCATACTCTGCATTTTGACGAGACACTGGAAGCAGGACACGGAGATCAGCGAGCCCCAAGCAAGGGGGTCCCACTTGTGTCACTGCGGCACCTGTTGCAGTTCTGGCTCCTGTGTCTTGCTCAGTGGGACGATTAGGAAGGGCAGAAGTGGGGGTCACAGAGGTAAGGGAGGACAGGCAGGGGGAGCAGAAAGATGGCTCGGAGACAAGCCTGAGGTTGGAGGGCTGGCAGGCTGGGAAAGGTGGACTAGAGGCAGATGGTGCTGGCATAACTGATAGATGAGCATGGTGCCTGGGATGGCCTTAGAAGATGGATGAGAACAGGGACCGAGTGATGGATGACCTGGGGTAGGGGGGCTGCTTGACAGCTGCAAGGAGCAAAGGGCTCAGGGTTCAAGAGTCCGCTGTGGGTGGCAGCAAAGCCCAACAGCCACGAGCAAGAAGGCACTCCTCTTTCTCTGGAGCAGCCTTCACAAAAGCTCACCTATCTCTCTTTTAAAAAAATTTGTTTAAGTGTGAAGCTCAGAGGCATTAAATACAGTCACATTGTTGTGCAGCCATCACCACCACCAGGACACTTTCATCTTGCAAAACAAACTCCATACCTATTTAACAACTCCCCATTCCTTGCGTTCCCTAGCTTCTGGCGACCACCTTTCTACTTTCTGTCTCTGAATACGACCACTCTTGAACCTCGTGTGAGTGGGACCAGACAGCATTTGTCCTTCCATTATCTCTTTCCAGCTTCAGGACTGTCTTCTGAAATAGACAGAGCAGGAAATGTTAGTCCCCTAACAGAGATGAGGAAAAGTGATAGGGATGAAATGACCTGCCAGGTGGAGGAGGGGGGACCCTCTAGGAGATCAAGGTCCAAACTCAGAGGAATGAATGATTGTAGCTTCCAACTATCCCAGCACCTGCCTTGGGCCCTGTCATAGAAAAGATGCTCAAATGTTTGTTGAGTGAATAAACTGTGGACTCTTCTTCTTCCTACTTTTAACTAACGATAAGAATTAGTTTGCTAAGGCAAGAAGGGGAATCCACTAAAGGAAGTGTAGGTAATAGAAATCTGGTGTCTTTAGTGAAAATGAGTATAGTGTGAATTCAGAAAGCATTCTTGGATTTTGCTGGGTCGCCCATGCTAGTCGCCGAGCACCCAGGGCTGTATCTGTGTGTGTGCCAAGTCTACGGCAGGATTAAATGTGCCGCGATTGTGTGGCCATTTCATGTTTGCCTTTTCAAGTAGAACCTCTGAAATGCACTTGTACTTTCTCTCCTGAAAGACAGTGCCACTTGGGGGCTTTCTGCGGTGCTCTAGACAGAGTACGTTTATTAATCACCAATCAGATACTGGCCTTTCAAAATAGGGATGTTTAATTTCTTTCTACCCCCGTCTTCCAAAAAGCTTAAACTTATTTTACTAGCTATGTTTTTTTTTCCACCAGACCAGGGGCTGACAAATTTTCTTCTGTGAAGGGCCAGATAGTAAATATTTTAGGCTTTGTGGGCCATCCAGTCTCTATTACAACTATTCAGTGCTGCCATTGTAGTGTGAAAGCGGCCATAGACCAGAAGTAAACGAATGAGCTTGGTTGTTTCCAATAAAACTTTATTTGCAGAAACAGGTGTGGGTCAGTTTTGGGGCCACAAGCCATAGTTTGCTGACTCCTGCACTAGACGATGAACTAGGCCGTGTTGGTCTGTGGATCTCCAGGGACTAGAACCAATAAGGTGTTCCAATCATTGGAAGCAGGAAACATGAGTTAACTAGTTGCCATGGAAACTGCCTGGCCTGAATGACTGCAGAGTACGCTGTTAGCCCCCACATCTAGCCTGCATGTCTTTGGAGAGTCTGGCCAGTGGGGATTGGTCAAGGAGTCCCTTGCTCTCCAACCTCCAGTGGCACTGTGCTGTTGGAAAGTAGAAGAGAGCGGTTGGGGCATTTCCCCCGCCCCCCTCCCTGCTGGCCTCTTCAGGGGCGCTAACAGTGTCTGCTTTTCCTAGTCCCAGGATCCTTCATCACCCCTCTTGTTTTGTTTCTCTGCTCCCTTTCCACACCTTTGGGGGGAGTTTAATGAAGGGAGCTCATTTGAATGCGCCGTCTGTGTCCTGCTGGCACCCTGGATGTTAGGAGAATTATGCAGTTACCCAGACCCCACACTCAATGATTCACATACCTCGCCTTCTTCATTCCCACCTACGAGTCAGGTAAGCCTGTCAGACAGGCTGTAAGGTGATCCTCAACGATTTCACCTCCTGGTTTTCATGCCCTTGTAAAAGTACCATCCCACCTCCTTTAGTGTGAGTTGGTTGCTTCTATCTAATAGTACATGACAAAAGGGATTGGGTGTCCCTTCTGTGATATGTTCCATAAAAGTATAACTTCCATCCTGCTAGCAGACTCTCTCCCTTACTGGCTTTCATGAAGCAAGCGGCCACATTGGGGAGGGCCACATGGCAGAGAACCAAGGACAGCCTCCCGCGGGCAGCCTCCCACCAACAGCTGGCAAGGAACCCAGGCCGTCAGTCCTACAACCTGCAAGAAACTGGATCCTGCCAATACAGGAGCCTGGGAGCAGATCCTTCCCCAGTCCGCCTTCAGATGAGACCCCAGCCAACACCTTGATTGTGGTCTTGTGAGAGACCTTGTTGCAGAGGACAGAGCCAAGCAACACACTCATGCCCCCCTCACCCCCAGGAACTGAGAGAACAAACATGTGCTGTTTTAAGCTGAGTTTGTAGTAATCAAGTAAGCAGCAAGAGATAATGTCACAGCAAGATCATTGCCTCTATCTTACAGGTGAGGACAGTGAAGTTCGGATACGTGAGCTAACCAGCCCAAGGACACGGCTGAGTGGGTACTGTCAGGAACTACAGCTAACTGTCCCTCTTCTGTGTGCACCTATTTCCACCACGTGGATGCTCTCTCAAGTGTCACTGTCCTTGGTGAATGACTTGCCTCTGAGCTCCTTCCTGCTGTACCCAGCACCACCCGGGGAGCAGCAGGAGGCCAGGGTTTGTAAAACAGCATCCAGCTGTCAGCGCTGGCATTTGTCAAAGGAAGTGACTGCACTTGGGCCCCAACACCGTTCCCAAAGTGGACACTGCTTTTGAAGAGTGCTAACGTACAAGCTTGTCAGGCCCCGCCTGGGGGGAGCTGGAGCAGTGATCTGATGCTGGGGGACAGATAAGGGGAGGCAACTGCCATGGAAACCTGGGCATCTCTTTCCCTTGCTCACCTCTTGCCTGAAGCAGCCAGAAGCAGCCCCTTTCTGCAAAGCACTCATGGGGTAGGAAATGGTGGGGCCGGGGGAGCAAAAAACCACCTCTCTTCAGATCTTCCTATTCCTAGGACCCAGAGCGGATGAACCAGAGAGTAACACAGACATCCTCCGTCTAGTGGAAACCAGTGCCAAGGGAACAGAAATGGAAGGCACCTCTGCTTAGCCCTGATCAGAGGCTGGAGGGCTCCTTCCTGTTACAGGGAGGGGAAGAGTGGAGATGCAGTCGCCAATGGAAAGCAGTGGGGCCAGAATTCAGTGAGAAGTTACCCTCTGGAAAGGGGACGTGTCAGCATTTAGCTGCCTAGCTAAGTGTGAGGACATTCCCAGATAGCCCTGCCTCATGTTCCTGCTTTATATCCTAGTGTCTGTCTGTTTGCCCCTGTTAAACAGGAACAGGTAATGCCAGATACAGAATGGACACAGTTGTCTCTAATGAACAAGAGGGCAAGGACTTCATAGCTGAGGAACTGGAGACACATGGTGAACAAGACACCACCTCAACTTCAGTGAATGGCTTCCACCATGTATTAAAATACTTAAGCAATTACCAAGTGCCAGGTACCATGCCAGGTAGACAGTAGAAACAAGACAAGAAATCCTAACATTTGGGCTTACACTCTGGTGAGGGGAAGCAAATGACTGCTGAATAACAAACATCCCCAAACTTAGTAGCTTCAAACAAAACTGATTTCTCATTTCATTGTGAGTCTGGCATTTGGGCAGGGCTCAGCTGGGTGGTTCTTCCATCCTACGTGATGGCAGCGGGAGTCATTCTTGTGCTCGCATCTGCCTAGTGGCTTGGATGGAATGCCAAGATGCCCTCTCATCCTCCGGGGTGTCTTATCACTGAGTGGTCCAGCTTGGACATCCTCACAACATGGCAGCTGGGCTTTGAGTCCTCTCAAGGGCTCAGAAGTCCCAGAATATCACTTCTACCACACTCTCTTGGTTAAAGCAAGTCCCAGGGCCAGCCCACACTCAAGAGGAGGAGAAAAGAATGCCCTCTCCCTTACTATGACTAGGGGCAGGTGACAGGGAGGGGAGGAATTACTGGTGGCCATATTTGGAGACTATCTTTCCTATCTGACACATAACTTCCAGTAGTGATACAATCAGCAATAAACATTAAACACAATAACGAGGGAGAGAATAACCTGGAGGGTGAGAGTGAGAAACGCTGCTCACAATTGAGGCTTGGGTATGCTTTCATGCTGTGCTAGCAATTGACATTTTGAGTCAATACATATCTCAGTTTATATAATTACTCCTCACAAGTGTTAAATTATGAGCGTTTTCTCCATGATACACGTGAGGAAGTTGAGACCGAGGCAGTGAAATGACTTAAAATGACACAGCCAGTGAGTGAAGGCTGGTGTTTGGAATCAGGGCATGACACTTCCCAGCCTATGCTCTTTTTGCAATAATATTCCAGATGTTAGATCGGTGACTAGATTGTTGAGGTCTGTCCCTTTTCCCTGAATTGACCCAAGTAGTTGCAGGGACAGACTTTTGCTACCATTGTCACATGACCCCTTTGCTACCAATTTATAGGCAAAAGTTTGACTCTTAACAGATGACAGAGGATTGTCTACAGTGATAGAATCGTCATTCATTTGATGATACATAGTATCGTTCATTTGCTATTAATACAAATACAAAGAGGAGATGGTGGTGCCACAGATTAATATGAAACCCTTGTGTAAATTCTCTCTCCAGCTCCACTGCCTAATTCCTGATGTGAAAGCCACACCTTATGTCTTTATCATGTACAGAGTCCTATGACACTGAGCCAGGAACCACTGAAAAATGTGGCATCCATTTGATTAAGGCCACCCATATCATTATTGACCCATTCACATATATGAATATACATGTTTTCATATATGTATATATATCCATTCATATATGTGTTAACATATACTTATTCATATGAGTATATATACACGTATTCTATGTGAATGAATGTGCATGTGTGGATCTAATACATACATATTCTATATTGTATAACAATATGTACTCGTATGCATGAATGACTATAACATAGGACATATATATCATATGTATATGTTTTATATACATATGGTCTGTACTCATGAAAAGGCAGGGGGTTGACTCCTTTTGGCCGTTTCCGTGTCCATTTCCACAGGGCTTTCAGGAGTGCATGTCCTCTTTGGCTCTCTGACCCTCTAGGCTGGGGGCGGGTGCATAGGGAAGGTTTGTGCATTCTTTTCCTGAAGGAGGCGCTGATAACCCCCGAATCCATGGCTGGGGTGTGGTGAGTTGGTGCCGGGAGTTAAGGTTTCTACAAGTCTCTAGTCCATGAAAGGAGAACGCTTTGCTTCAACCCCCAGATTTGGGGGTTGATGGCGGTGGCAGTGGTGTAAGAATGGGGACCCAACCACTGCACACAGTACAAAGGGATAAGAGATGGGGAAGCAGTAATGTATGTATCACCATTAGGGGCAGGGACTTTGGACAAGTCACTGATGTCTAGGTTACACCGCTAGGGAGAGGCAGAGCCAGAATACAAAGCCTCTACTTTGCCATCTGTCAACTGGGAGTCATAGAAGAACCTGTCAGCCACATAGCACTGCTTTAAGGATTGGATGAGGCATGCAAACTTCGTGATTCCAGCCACGTAAATGTGGGAAATTTTCAACACATCGTAGATGAGTTGGGCTTCCTTCCTCCACTCTTCCGGTGTGGCCCCTCTCCTCCCTCTCTTCTGGCACAAAACAACCTGCAGAGCGGCCCCTCAATCCTCCTGTACACAGGGGCAAGGCTCCTGGAAAACAGAGCACGGCCCAGCCTCCTCATCCAATGCTGGGGGAGCCACAGACTTTGTGAGTCTCATGTAGATCCTGAGAAAGGGGCAGCTGATGCGAGGTCTCCAGAACCCCAGCTCCACCCTCCTCCCGTGTTCCTGTGGAGAGAGCAGACGCCCACCCACCAGAGATAACACTCTTGTCTGCTGTGGGGCGGGAGAGACGTGCTAACTTTTCCCTAGAAAGTGAGTTCTTCCAGGTAGGAACAGCAATTCCCCTGTTCTTGGTGCTTGCACATAGTAGGTGCTCCAAAGGCTGTTGTGAATAGCCAGCTTCCTTGAAGCACCTGCGACGTCTTACAGGCTGCTCACCTGCTAGGAGTGACATCCTGGGACCTACTCTCTCTCTGGCTGCCCCAGACTTTGGTTTCATCTGCCCTTGAGGCTCCCTTCTTCCGGCTGGCCGGCCCTGCTGTCGGTCACAGACAGGACGGCCAACGTCAGAACCAGGTGACCTTTCAAAGACACCGGGATTTGTTTAATTTTCAGAATTCACCTCTCTTCAGCCTTCTTATCAGAGTCAGCGAGGCCCCAGTGGGGGAGGCTGTTTGGCATCGTTCCCTGAATTTTGAGACAAATGGACTGGGAGCTTCTCAACGAGCAGGCAGTCCTTTCTTAAGCACGGAGAGGAATGGCGAGAAAGGAAAGACATGATAGCATGGGGTGTGGGTGGAGAAGAGTTACCCAGAGAAAAGAGGAAGAAACCAGATGCACGTGTAATGACTATAATGTCCGGCTCATTGTCATCCTTATTTTTTATCACTGCACTTTCTATCTTAAAAACGTTCTCCGTGCACATAACTGCAGCTTACGTTTGCAGAGTCCTTATTCAGGACCAAGCATGGTCTCAGCTAATGCATGGTCTCAGCGAACCCTTATAGCAGCACATGGAAGTCCTGTTAGCTCCATTTTACAGGTGAGAAACCTGAGGCCTCACCAGGAAAGTCATGGCCCAATGCCACACGCTGTGTGGAGGGGCCAGGGTGAAACCCAGCTCCGTGGACTCCGAAGTCCGGGCAGAAGGCAATACTGAAGTCTGAATAAATCTCATCGGGTCCTGACAATAGCCTCGGGGAGAAATGCATACCCCCCTTTTTATTTAATTCATTTTACTTTTCAAGTCACACAGCCAGCAAATGTGCACCAGAGGAATCATATTATAACAAATACTATGCAGTGTCTGGCCCCCATGTGGGGGGGGTCAAAGCCCTGTACCATCTATGACTTTATTTAATCCCAACAGCCACATGAAATACTATTTCATGGTCCTGTGCTTGCCATTTCACAGGCGAGAAAAAGGCGGCTCAGGGAGATAAAGGAAGTCCAGTTCAAACTGCTGGGGAGTGGCAGGAACAGGCTTAAATCCTAGCCATCTGCCCCTGCAGCCGGCTGCATTCTTGACCATATTACCCCCCTTCCTATGTAGACCATGGTCAGCTAGACCCCAACAGTGAGGTCTTTCTCCAGTGGGGTCACCTGGTGCTTACAGATGAATGAATGATTCTAGACTCAGATGCAGCAGACTCCAAGCAACCTGCCTGCTTTCCTTTTGTTCCATGACCAGTCCAGACACCCCCCATGTTCCCCTAGAAACCTCAGGGGCATTTTGAGGCTGGTGCCAACTGGTTTGGGTGGAAAACATCCCTGAAATAGGGAATCACTGTAGCAGGCGATGGCACCTCAGCCAGGAAGGCAGAGGTTTTCTCGAAGAGAAGCTGCACTAAGGAAACTACCCTTGGGAATTATGGGCACACCTCTGTTTTTGTTTTTATTTTTTTTGATGGAGGGAGATTTGCCAAGAGAAGCCGAGTCTGAGAGCTTGGTACCTAAGTTCCCCCAAGGGCATGAGGGGACAATGTTATATAAGGTCCTGCTCAGTTGGAAGTTCACAGAAAGGCTCTTCCAAGTGGCCTCGTGCTGATAACGCAAACCTCCGGAAGACAGATGAGCAGTTTCTTTCTTCTGGAGTCACGCTGCCTTAGTCTGAAGATGTCTAGCATGCTGAACCTAGAAGATCAGAGACCAAGATTGGCACATCTCACTTTAGCTGCTCAAGTTTGCAGTTTCCCAACTTGACTTTAGAATCATGCCACCAAGTTTTCTCCTTATGTCCTATCATGATTATGTCATTTAGCGTCTTAGATTATGCCTTATGTCAATTTCTAAGCTTTGTCTTTTCCTCCTTTGACTGGATATTTTGGGTTTTAGGGGTCTCACTGAATACAATTGCAAGCAGGAGAAAATGCTTAGTGAACACATACTATGTGCCAGGATACCACCCAGAAGAAGGCAGACACTGCCTCTCCCATGCACCCAGGGAGGTTAGCAAATAAACGTCAGTTACGACTGGGAGAGGTCTGGCCAGGGAACGCAGGGAACGCAGGGTGCTTTAGGAGCACAGAGCTAGGGTCCTAACCTAGCCCAGGGAGTTGTTTTACACCAACTCTGTTATTTTAACCTTTCCTACTTTTATCCATCTCTTTAATTGGGTTTATTTTATCCTTTGTTTGGAGTACGATCCATTTAGAATTTTATTCTTAGTTGATGGACTAGCAGGCGGGAAATATAGACATAGGGCGACCGCTGCAAGGATAGTTCCACACTGTCATCAGGGTGGCTCTTCAGCTGCCCCTTCCAGCAACTCTTAGCAACACCCCCACCCACCCACCCACCCACACACTTTCTCCCTTCTAAATTCTGGCTGTGGAATCGCTGACATTTACACCATAACTGCTGGAACTAGATTACTTTCTCAAACATATCCTTTTTTTCTCTCTAATTTTTTGAAGTGGTGGTGGTGTACTCCCTGCACCTCAAGTCCTAATAAAAGCATCCGTGACCTTACCTAATCTTCACCATGACTCAAGCAGCAAGGCACTATCATTTCCCTTTTCAGATGCAGGAAACTGAGGCTCGCCGAGGTGGGGAAACTTGCCCTACAAATGAAGGCAGCCCTTGAATCCTGCAGTCTGCTTCTAAAGTGTAAGCTCTTCACAGCCCCGGTATGGCCACCCAATAGCCCTCAGCAGAGAACTAGCCTTGTAATAATAGTCTGGAATTAGCGAAGCCACAAAACCACCCCACCTCCAATTTTTAGAATTGAGTCAAACGCCTGTAAGGGAAGTTGCTCCCCCTCTGGGGCAGACGCCACTGCTACATACTCTAGGGGACACAGAGGACACTTATATAGTTGGGGGACTATGGTCCTTGAAGGAACGACTGTTACTGAGTGCAAAGTGGAAATGAGGTCTTTAGCTGCCCTTTCCCATCAGTGTGACTTAGGGTGAGGCTCAGTTTGCTTAGCTGTGAAATGGGGATCCTACCACCTCCTCCCTCAGAGAATCAGCTTGAGGATAAAATGAAGACCATGAAAGGAACAGCGGTAGAAGTATAGGACATACTGGCATGCAGCAACTGGTCACTTCCTGGCAGAGAAGCACTAGCAGAGGTGTGGGTTAGCAGTTCTCATGAACTGTTGGTGTGAAGGTCCAGACCTCTCTGGAAAACCAGGTTGGTATTCACTAAATCAACGTCAAGATCTCTATGCTCTGTGGTCCAGCAATTCCACTCCTAGCACCAGGAGACATGTCCAAGGACATCCACAGTAGCATTTCTCATTCTTGCCCCAGACTGGACACCAGCAAATGTCCACAGCAAAATGGATACAGTGTGACTTGTTCATATAATATCGTGAAAATCCAATTGGAAGGATCATATCACATAGTGATGGCAGATTTTGAAGCAGGAAAGAGCCTCAACATCACCAAAATTCAAAGGCCAGCCTAGCAAGAGTATGGTGACTAAGACAGACAGGGAGTCCTTGGTAACACAAAGTCTGGTCTGTGACCTCCCTAATACCAAGCCATAGAACTGAAGTGTTGAGGATGTAGAGGTCATGGAGGTAAAATCCACACCAGGGGCCATGGCTTCCTTTGACGGTGTCCCCAGTAAGCGGTACCTGAATCCATTCTCTCTCCTTGGATGCCACCAACCCAGGCAGCCCATGTGAGATTGAACAAGGAGAAACTTAGACCTTTTCATCAGTTTTGATGGGGAAGACCCCCTCTGGGTACCTCCCACCCACTCCCACTCTTAATTCTGCTTCCCTGGAACCACATGAGAGGAATTCCTCTGGATTTTCCCAGAGGAATTTCCAAGATGGCATTCTTCAAATATGTGATGAGCTTTCACCATCGCTGCCCATCTTGTTCTATCCCAAAGAGGGACGGCAGCGTCACGTCATGGTGATAAGCCCATTATCTGGAGGCAGATGACCCGAGTTCTAACATGACCTGCATATTAGCTGTGTCGTTTTGGGCAAGTTATTTAACCTTACAAAGCAGTTACTCCCATCTCCTCTGTACAGATGAAAAAACACCTTTAGAGAGATTGTCACAGAGATTAAAGTCAGGGGATGTCATCTATTTAACACAGCACTTGGCCTGGACCTAATAGGGGAGTTTTTACTGCAGTGATTCCCAGATTTTGCTGCATGTTAGAACCACCTGGGAGCTTAAAAAAAAAAATCTCAGAGGCGAAATCACATCTCATACAAATCAAATCATTGTCTGGGAGTGGGAGCCAAGCATTAGGACTTTTTAAAAACCCCAATGTGCAGTCAAGTTGGGAACCATTGATTATTATCATTGTAGGTTCCTGGAGTCAGGTTTCAGCTGCCTCGAGTTTCCCGACTCGGGGAGAGCAGCCACCTGTTTGCATCAACTCCTAATCTTTTCATTCGCCCTGCCTCCAAATCGCTTCAGCGTGGGTGTGCAAGATGAACTCAGCTGCTCCCGTGGTCTTCTTTGCCACTTGGCAATCCACACCGAAAACACATCGTCAGCCTTCCCCCCCTGCAGTCGGTAATACCATCAACGCCCAGTTGCTCCCAAACTCGGGAGGCTGCCTTGACCTTTCCATCAGCTCTATTCAGTCAAGTCCGACCAAGTTCCTTCGACAATGCCTCCTTGCTGTCTCTCAAGGAGAGTGAGAGAAGCAGCCATTGTCATTCTATCACCCTCACTTCTCCATCTGGACGACTCCAGTAAGTTCTCTGCCTTCCTGGTGTCCACTTGAGTCCCCGTTCCCAGGCACTAGCCTCAGGAGTCTTTTAAATGCACATCTCACGAGTCCAGCTTCCTGTAAGCCCTCAGGGGCTTCCGATTGCCATCTGGAGAAAAAACAAACTCCTGATCCTGTCCTATAAGCCTCTGCCACCAGCTACTCTCATCTCAGCACTCTGCCAGCCCCATTAAATTTCCAGACTGTAATAGTACTCGCTTTTAATTCCTTGACTGCTTCAGGACCTTTGCACATGCTGTTCCATGCTCCTTTTACCCCCAACAGTCTTCTCTAAAGCGTCTAGTCTATATGCCTCTGTTAGCTACTCCTAGGGTGCCTTACTTTTTATGCTGTCTCCCCCACTCATAGGTGATGGAAAGGTGCTTGTCACCCCCTAGCCACTGTTAAATGCTGTCTGTATTAACTCATTTAATCCTATGATGTGGACCCTGGTACCCTATTTTATATGTGAGGACACTGGGGCACAGAGAGGTTGAGTAGTTTTCTTAAATTAACGTCACACACCTAGTGAAATGCAGACCTTGAACTTGAACCTGGGCAGTCTGGCCCTAGCGCCTGCGATCTGGGCACGATCTTGCCCTGATCGCGAACAAGAGCATCTCAAGTGTACTGCCTCGAGCTCATGGCCGCACTCACCCCTCAATTCCTAGAGCCTGGCACGCAGTGAGCACTTCCTGGTTTTTGAAGGAATAACCCACCAATAAGGAGGCGACAGCAGAAGAGTGTCCTCTCCCTCATCCTAAGTCGGCTCAAACTCAAGAATAGACAGGTGGAAGCAGAGGCTGGCCCAGCTCTAGGTGGCTGGATGTACCAATGGGGACACGCGTCTACACATGTCCCCAACGTGTCCATACAGCTTCCCCTCACCAGAGCCAGGTCTTTCCCTGTTTGGAAGGAACCATCCAACCTTCCCCTGCCCCCTTCCCAGCCGCCTGGCCGGGGTCTCGAAACAGAACAACCCCACTAATTCATCAGGGGACGTCAGCCTTGCAGAACGGTTTGAGGCATAAATCAAAGGATGAGGAAAGGTTTGAAAAAAAAAGAGGTAGTGGGGAAAGAAAAATCAGGGAAGGGGGTAGGGAAAAAGAGCGATGGAAGGAGAATGGGGGGGGCGATGAGATCAAAGGCAAAAATTCATCAGAGATAACGGAATTATTTATTTTTCCTGCTCTCATTCTCTGGGCCTTTGAGGCCTCCACGCTGATGTATTTGGACATCTTGGGGCCGTCTGTTACTGGAGGCCACCCCATCCCCTCTGCTTGGGCCCAGCCCCCAAAAGGCACGTCGGTTCCATCAGCAGCAGCTGCCCCCTCGGCGGCTGCCCATGGAGCCTTTTGAAGTGGGTCCGGGTGGTGTTTACTCACCCTCGTGTAAGAAACGCGTGCATGGTGCTGGCGGCAGCAGCTGCCCTGGGTGGGGATGGGGGTGGGAGGGAAGGGGGTGCCCTCATCACTCAGAGCCTGTTTATTTGGGAACCAGAGTGGCCCTTTCTCCAGTTATTACTCAACGTCCTCTACAGACCAATCCACCCTCATTCCAGAAGGTGGGGCAGGAATAACAAACATACTGCCCACTGCCAGATGTGCCCATCTTGCCGAGGCCCAGGGCTGCACTTGGCTTTCACAGAAGACTTGGACATGAATGACCAAGAGCATGCTTGGCCGGTCCCAAGAGAACTGGTCAGGGGCACGGGCTCAGGAGCCAGACGCCGGGCTTCAGGTTCTACTTGTCTCTTCCTATGTGACACTCACAGACAAGAAAACCCACCGAATCCTCAAAACAACTCCCCTTTCTTCTATGACAGATGGGGAAACTGAGGCTCAGAGAAGTTAACATAGGCGGAGAACTTAGTCTCATCGCATAGGAAGCCCAGAATAAGTGTTATTCGAAGACTGGCAGTTGGATGAGAGCGCCATGGGAATCACAGGATTCCTCTTCCTTAAAGAGCGGCTCTTTCCACCCCCGTGTTTTAGTTAACTGGAAGATTATAAAACGTTTAAGCTGTTTTATAGGAGAGTACACTGGCTGAGAAGCTCTGGGCTGAAAAATCCAGTAGGCTGAATAACAGTGTTCGGGCTGACGGATAGTGTTTCTGCCAAAGGCAAATGATCAACAGGGCAAGATGGTTTTTCTCTTTGAACAAGTCACCAAATCCGTGAAGTACAATATTAAAACGGGTATGTGGGCAAAGGCAAGACTCCGACAGCCAAGCCTTATGACTCTGAGCCTGCCTCTTGCTGGCTGTGTGAGCTGAGCACTGAGCCCCCAGCTTGCTTCTTTCCTCATTAGTGAGAAGGACACACACAATACCGTGTTCCCCGAAAAATACGACCTAACCAGAAAATAAGCCCTAGCATGATTTTCAGGAAGACATCCCCTCAACATAAGCCCTAATGCGTCTTTTGGAGCAAACCTTAATAGAAGACCCGGTCTCATTTTCAGGGAAATGCGGTAGCTCCTTCCTCCGTGAGGCTTTTGGGAAGGTGCCATGCAGTTGTATATATGAAGTGACATTCTTATAACACGATGCGCCAGGCGTTATTGTCAGTACTTGATAACCTATTTGCTACTTTAATCCTCAGAGAAAGCCTATGAGAGGGGCACGGTCACCCCCACGTTACAGATGAGGAAACGGAGACGTGAATAAGGTTCCACAGAATAACATGGCCAGGGGCACACAAGAGGGGCACATACATTTTAGCTCATGTTCATGTCACCAAAACAGTTCATAGTTGCAAGATGTGGGCTGCTGTGCTCTATAACCGCTGGGGCAGGGCACTCCAGAGGCACAAACAAGCAGGTGGGAGGTGATGATTCTTCTGGAAGCGATAGAATTCAAAGGTGCTCGAGCCGTGGACTGGAGATAGGGAGGTGAGGGTTGGGATGTCTTGATTCTCAGTGAAAGGTGACCCAGCCTGTCCTCTAGCTTTTCCTGCAGAAGCCAAAGTCCTGCTGCAGGGGGGTGGGGTTTGGGCCCTGCAGGCCAACAAATCCTGGCTGTTGGACCTCAGGTACCAACAGCCAGGAGCCAGGAGAAAGGGGGGCTCTCCTGCAAATGCACAGGTGAGGGCAGGCTGCTTCTTGGGGGAGATGGAGATCTCATGCTGGCTTCTTTTCTGTTGGAAGCAGCAGAGAAAGTGGTCCAGCAGGCCCCCCAGACACTCTGCAGACTCTCCAGAGGCTGGAATGAAGGGTTGCTAGAATTTCTAGTACGAGTGACTGGAGGGGGAGCCTGGTCCATGCCATGCTGGCTGCGCCTACAGACCTCGCCACCAAGACCAGGACAAAAGGAGCAGGTGGCATTCACCCAGCTGGATTGAACGTTTGTTCAGTCAATTGTATTACTATTTTCTAACACGAGTATGTCTCTTCACTCTCCTCTGCCATCAAGGGTGTTTCAGAAAGCATGGAAGCAAATGCCTCTCAAACTTCTCTCCGTACACCTTTCATTTAATCTGAGTCTTGGAATACTCCTTGTGAAGTGGGGACAGACAGGTGGTCCTTAGCGACTTGCCTTCCCACTCTCGCCCTGACACTGGCTGGCTTGTGCTGAGAAGGAAACTAGAGAGAGACCCTTCTCTGAAGGAGCTGCTTGTAGAACGTGTAGACAAAGACCCCCTGGACCCCCGACACAAAAGCTCGTGGACAGAGGGGGAAGGCGGGTGCTGGCGAGGTGCTCGCTGGGCGAGAGAGCCACCGTCTGGTTTTGATTAAACAGCCATTATTTACTCACGTCACGAACAATGCTCAGGAAGGCAGATGTGGTCACGTGACCATGGGCTGGTGTGGGAGCCGTCAGCCCTGCCAACCCTGAGAGTCACCATGCATTTATGTTGCCTCTACTTTGTGTGATGGTCGTGACACGGCTGCAAGACCTCATTCAATTCCCATGATGGCTCTACTGAAACAGACATATCTATTTATCACAAGATTTCCTTACGCCTCTCAGGAAAATACTGATCTCTAGCCTTTGAGACTGGGCAGGCTGCTCAGAAGACTTATGAAACTTTCACCTGGGAAACAGAAGATTCCAGACTTTTCCCAGGTCTGAGTTTACTATCGCCACATAATTTCTGGCTTGAGCTTCAAAATAAAGTCATCAAAGAGTTACAGCCTTTTCCCACCCCTTTTCCTAGCTCAACCAGGGAATTTTCTAGAAGGGTATGTGGTTCAAGCCTCTTTTCCGCTTGGGGGAATAATGGTGGGGGTGAAGAAAGGGTAACAGTCATGACGTATCAGGCTTTAAGAATTGATGCGGTCATTTCAAGAACTGAATTCTTATCCTGATGCTGTGAGGATTGTCACCCCCATTTCACAGATGAGAAAACAGGGGTTCACAGCAGCTCATGATGCAGGTTTGCCCCCAAATCCTTACAGCTACGATGGGGTAGAAATGAATTACAGAATCGAGGTCTGTTGGACCCCAGGGTGCACGCTCTGAAGTGCTCCACAAAGGTGCAACTCTATGAGGGCAGGGCCCTCGCCTGTCTTCCACAGAGTATAACGGTACCCGGCCCAGAAGAACTTAGTCTGGGATCTCAGGCTGTGATTACCCAGAGGGGTGACGATAGTTTCAAATTTTTCCGTCCTTAAAATACATAGAACTAGTGGAACATCGCCACTATGTACCACTAGGTGGCGCTATGAAGAACATAGTGGACCAAATGTGGGGTCCTATCGCCACGGCTTTTGCATAATTCGAGGTACATTCAGAATGAGCTGAAAGGGACCTCAAAGAAGCACCTGTTTCGGTGGCATCTTTTCATGGAGGTGTGGCCATCAGGAGCGATGTCGTGGGTTTTCAGCCTCACCTCTGAGTATCCACCAGGTCTCTGAAGGCACTAGGGCTGTATGACCAACCACTAGCAGAGGCAGGTACCACGGCTTGCCCTCGCTCCGCTGAGCCTCTTGACAGCCTTCCTCCTCTCAGCTAAGGCTCCCAAACACGCCCAGCTCAGAACCAACAAGGGTTCCAGTGTCTGCTCTTGTTCTTTATCAGAGAAGTTGCGAGTGTCTGGCTTTTTTAAATGTAGAACAAGACTAGCAACCTTATCAGTATTAATTTTTAAAATAAGCTCTATTTTCAAATCATTTTAAGTTCACAGAAATGTCATACTGTACAGAGAATGCCCATACACTCTTACTGAGCTTTCCCTAATTCTTTACCTTTGCAGTACACGCAAACGTAAAGAATTGGCCAGAACTAAAATAAACACCGGTACATTATTTTAACACACTCCAGGCTTTATTCGAATTTTAGCTGTGTTTCCACTGGTTGTCCCTTTTCTGCCCCAGGATCTAGTCCAACCACACTGCATTGAAAAGGGTATTAACTGTTGTTTGTTTGTTTTTCATGTAATAGAGGACTATCACGTATTTCCTAAATAAGCCAACTCATACAAAAAGAGATGAAACTCCCCCGTTGACTTCTGTCTTCCTGCCCCAATGCCATTTTAAGCTTGGTCTGTAGCCTTCCAGGCCTGTGCCGTCCAATAGGGTACCTGCTAGCCAATGAGCAATTTCAATTTCAATTTAGAATTAACATTCAGTTCCTCAGTCATACTAGCAACACACACTATTGAGCACTTGAAATGTGGCTCGTCTCCCTAGCACTGGGCAGCAGAGCTACACAGTACATTTCTCTTGGGACATAAAGTTCTACTGAATAGCACTGCTCTGGAACTTTTTCTGTGTGTTTACCTATAAACATATACTTAAATACATGCCTCTAAATGTCTACATGAGGATTGGAGACTACTGCATGCTGTGTAGCATTTTTACTTAATTTGTGTCAGAGATCACACCACATTGGCACATATTGACTTGCCTCATTCATGTTGGCTGCTGCAGAGTGGCCCGTCACGTGGGCCCTCATTAATGTCATCCCCTCTTGAAGGGCACTTAGGTTGTTCCCAAGTTTCTCCAATGACAATGAAGGCTATAAGAAACATCTTTCTTCCTTCTGAGTGTGCCCTAATTCAGGGCAGAGTTTTAGTCCAGTAGGAGACTGGATGCAGAGGAGACACTCAGCAATGCTGGGGTGTGGGCAGGATGCCAGGGTCTGCCCGGAGGTCAGGTGTGTTTTAGGCCACTGTCGAGACCCCCACTGGCCAATCACAAAATAAAAAGCCATGTGATAACCACACTAAAAAAATTGCATCCAACCAGGGTCTGAGGGTCTGAATTATTTGGTTTGCTTGGCAGATACCAATTGCACAGGAAGGAATAGCAGTGGCTGGTTCCGAGAAAGTTGTTGTATGGCAGCAGTGTACAAACATCTAAACGCCATTTAATCCAGAACAACTCCCTGAGGTAGGTTCTGTTATCCCCATTTTACAGATGGGGAAATTGAGGTGAAGGGTTAGGAAACTTTCCCACTCTTCTGTGAAAAATTCCAGCTGGTAAGTGGCAGAGCTGGGACATGAACCCAACACAGAGCCCCTGGTCCTAACACATGCCAGCAGCTTATGTCACCTGTGTGGGCAGGCGCACAGAGATAGCACAAAAAATTCCCCATGTGTCCTGCACCCAGCTTGTCCTAAGGTCAACATCTGATGTCACCATGACACATGTATCAAAACTAAGAAATTAGCATGGGTATATTACTATCAACTAAACTCCAGAGCTTATTTGGATTTCAGCAGTGTTTCCCGCTTATCCTGTCCTCATCGATGACCACCATAGAAGGCCAGCTCACTTCTGTAGGCACGAATTCCCTGAGCCTCCAAACCCTCCTTTGTAAAGTGGAACTGTGTTCTCCAACCCAGACCTGTCCAAAGCCAGACTGTGACCTGACCTTGGATGGGTCAGTTCACTCAGGCAGGACGCACTTGAGTTTATAGTCTCATTTGCTCATGTAATTATGTTGCTTGTAATCAGGGTTGTAGGAATTAGGTAAGGCTTCTCAGCGGAGTGAGATGAGAATTGGGCCTTAAGGAATGGGAGGAATTTGGAGGGTGGGGTGCAGGATCCGTCACTGACTTTGAGCAGAGACCTCACTCGTGACCATGTGTCAAGCCCTTCCCCCCATCCTCGGCAACACGGTGGTAGGCACACAGAAACTTAGTACTTCATGGCTGAGAAATTCCAGGCCTGGACGCTTAAGACCCCCGGATCTCAGGGCTTCTGATCAAATTCAGCTGGCAATTCATCCACATGGTTCAGATACTGCGTCTGCAAAACCTCCGGAAACGCTGTTGCTGGCTGCACAGCACGCGTGGGAGGGCCCCTCCACGTCCAGCATACAGGGACTCTAAACCTAGATCGATCTTCCGAGATAGCCAAAGGCCACGGGCCCACCTGTAAAACTCCCATCCCAGGCATCCCCAAGGTGGTTTGTCATAGCGGAAGAGTATTTTATTGTGGTTTCAATTCTACCTCTCATTTATCACGGAGGACCTCTAACAATGGACTTTGCAGAAAATGGCCCACAAGAAATGGGGTAAGGTTACATTAGAATGCCCCAGGGTTGCTTTCAAAGCATCCAGAGGCATGGGCCCCACTCTAGACCTCCTGAAATCATAGTCCCGGGAATGGGGGCTTTGGCTTCCAGAGCTACACAATCTCTTGGATGATTGGATCAAAGCCAGTTTGAGCCACGCTCGTGAATGTATTTCTCAAAGTTACCTTACAGGCATCTTTTCAAGTGGTTTGTGGAGAGTGGTGTCCTGAAAGATACCCTGGATGTGACGGGCAAATTGGGCCTCTGCCTGAATCGTTATTCCTGTACCATCTGAGACAAGGCCCTCTCCTTTCCTCCCACTGAGGGGGTTACTACTGGAAGCAAAGCAAGTACTCACTTTCCTGCATCCCATCTATTAAACAGGCAATGATGATTGAATGACGATGCTTTGCCAAAGCTGCCCCACTGAAGTTAAGCTTTTGTCAAGTGTGCAGTATGAGTCATTAGAGAGAGAAGTACACACCTCGCCTGACGTTCAGAACACTTATACCCTGAACAGACAGTTCCAGGGCTGTATGCCAGCTTCCCAGAATGGAAACCATGGGCCCAGATGAAGACAATGAATGTATAACATTTGTGTCATCAAGAAACTAAAATTCAGAAAATCCATGTACTTGAATATCTGACCTTTAGTTTACAAAGGGTATTTGGTTATTAAATCAGAATACCTAAATGTTGTCTCACACTGGAGCACCGCCCTGCCCCAAAGCAATACAATTTTTAAAAAATTAGTAAAATCCCCTATTTAGTCCTACTTCCCAGTTTTGCTGTCCTAAGGAAGACATTTGGCGATACCTGGAGATATACCTGGACAGTGCGACTGATGTTCAGTGGGTAAAGGCCAGGGATGCTGCCGAAATTTCTGCAATGCACAGGACAGCCCCCCACCACAAAGACTTCGCCAGCCCCAACCGTCACTAGGGTTGAGATTGAGAAACCTTGTCTTAGATTTAGACATATTCTGTGTACATGTATCCATGAGCGTATTATAACTGCTCTGGCTTTTTCTACTTTGCACTTAATATTGAGGACATCTGTGTATTGCTCTGTTGTGTGCATGTACCATAGAGCATTATGTAAAAAAAAAAAAACAACTGGTAAGAATCTAGGCTTATTCCCTACGTCTTTGTACACTTATCGGATGAGTTCTCAGCTCCAGTCATCTGAGCTATTGCAGACGTGTCTCTTGTTTTGAGAGATGGCTCTGGAACAGCAATAACAGATCGCCAGCTGAGGTTGGCAGAAGTGTACTGTGTGGTTACGTCCTTGCACCCGTGTATACTCACAAAGAGTCTTGTGTATCACTGAGCCACCGGGCCCTTGGAGAACTTTCTCTCCAGAAGCCAGACCTGTGCTGAGACTCAGCTCGTGGTAGAAGGTTGCTCTCTGGGTCCTAAGCCTGGAAGCACACATGAGTCATGGCTTTGAAATCCACCTCAGATGCCAGCTGAAAACAGAGGCTTTGCATAATCAAGTTGACAGATGAAGCTGGGCCTGCCCTGCTGGGGACAGGCTCATCCATATCCTGGGTTAAAAGAAATATTGCATTTTTAAAGAGGAAAGAAACATATTTAAGAGATAAAGGGGGGAAAAAAAGAGAAGAGTTTTCTGGTCATTAATTATAATAAAACGCTGGGGGAAAAATTCACTTTAAAGGCATGCTAAAGCCCTGTAATCTTCAAAGAGATAGAGGAGGCTCGCCTGCCTGGGAAGAAAGAAACTGCACCAAGCGACCACCACTTCCAACCAATTGCAGACAGTCAAGGCGAGGGCTACAGTTATTGGGGGAACATGTTGGGTGGGGAACGAGTTCTGTTCCTGCCTCTCTGGGGTCAGCTCTTGCCCCTCAGGTGCCCCTCTGATCAAACCACATGCAGTGAAAAGGGCGCTGGTTTCCAAACCTACCCCCGGACCATGATGCCTAAACACTTGCCCCCCTTTTGCGGTCTCAAACCCTTGCTGCCTATGAGGACCCTGCATCTTCAGCGTGCAGTTCCAGTTTAACTTAATCAGATCCATGACCATGCGAGAAAGCAGGTCCAGTGTTGCCAGACTTTGGACACAAGAAGCCCCAACTCCAAGTTTTATGTTCATTTTTCCTGTTTTCACAAACCAAATGATATGCCTGCAGCTGAATTAAGCCCTGTTGTATTACTGTAGCCAGTTGGCCAAATGGTGGAGGTACTGAAAGCTTTAGACCATCTTAAAAGAAGTGACATTAATGAATGCCAGGGTATTAAAGGCTGAATATGGATTTATTTATCCGATGAATGTCTGGCTTGATTGTATGACCCATGGTGTCAGAAGAACCCATGAGTTTTCTTTGGTTGGGAGGGAAGGCAGTGGGAGCAGTTACTGAGTTAGGGAAGGACTTTGATTTCCTTGGTATAAGCCCCAGCGGAAAGCTGGCTCCTATTGGACCACTTAGTTCTCCCAGGTGCAAACACACTTCCCAGGGCATTGTAAGAAGACTTACACAGAACAGTTTTGGGGAACCAAATCTGCAACGAGGCTTTGCAAGCTTTCCAATATTAACTACACCAACAACAAATACCTTCCACGCTCCCTTTTCTCCCCATGCCCTGAATTAAAAAATCTTGGATCACCCTGACAGAATGAGTTCTGCCCCAAACACTCCTTCTGTCCTGAATTCAGCCACCACTTGCTCTGCTAAGCAGAATCCACTCCAAATGCACACATTCTAAATGGCAGGTCATAACCTAGAGGTCTTAAATTCAGTGACTGAGCTAGGCTTAAAAAAAAAAAAGAGAAAACCAGAGTTCGCTATCTACAGTAATGGCACGTTTGCTTCAAGATATTTTTGTTTCAGTTACTTATGCACAGGTGTGTGTGTCCTGAGTTGGCTCTGACTAACCTGTGAGCCCATTTTTGACATCTCTTCCCTCTCCCATACTCAGTGACTTCAAAGTGATAGTTTGAATTTGGTCGTTGGTGGGAGTATTTACACCATGGAAATCGGCAACCATACAAATGAAAACTTCTCCCCCTGGAGAGCTGGTTGTTGACAGGTCACTAGCAGTATACTGGTGAACATTAAGGCTGTGGGCCAAGCTCTTCTGCAACCCATGCTAAGAAAGTCACCTGATGTAGGTGAGTTTCCTAGGGTTTGCGTGCCGGTGGGTTCACGCGGGAGCATCCCCAGAAACAGCACCTGTGGGAACTGAGGGAGAAGGATTGGGCTTCTGGGAGAAATTGAACTGTAATGCAGCTGCCAACGGAGACCTCAGCTGACCCCATGGAGAGCCTTGGGGCAACTCTTCAAGGCCGTCGCAGCTCCACAGTGGGGTAAGGAGAGATGGCTTTCACACTCCTCATAGACTAACCATTGAATGCAGGTTGCCCCTGAGAAGGAACCATGATATTGAGTGAAGCAGCCCTCTTGATCTGAGAGCCATCAGCACCCCAAACTCACAGCAACTGGGGAACTGAAGTTGGGGGCCAGAGTGAGAGCTGGGTGGCACGCTATGGCATCTACTACTTTCCTCCAGCTAGAGTCTAATGCAGAGTATAAAGGGTACACAAAGCATGTTACCACTGTGAGTGAACCCAAGCTAGCCTGCTAGAGAATGACAGGCCATGCAGTCCAGTGGCCCCAGCCCAGGCCACTCTAGGCCGTCCTATAGTCAGTTGATCCCCAAATACATAAGAAAGCCCGAAGCTACCTACCCAACCCCAGCTGACCGAACATACACGAATGAGCCCAGCTGAGACCAGAATACCCACCGAGCTGAGTCCTAGACTCAGTAGCAATAATGCATGCTTATCTTTTTAAGCCTGTGAGGACAGGAGTAAGTTTTACACAGCAATGGCTAACTGATCCAAGGCCTGAGATTATCCTGGCTAGAGCCACACTGAGTAGAAGTGAAAAAGAAGGATATGAATGTCTAGTTGAATCTCTATGGCCTGTATTTGGGGCCCGTTAGAAAAAAGAACAGACTTGATTCTGCAAGTAATGATGAGCCACAGAAGATTAGTGAGCAAGAGTATCCCGCCCTAAGCACTGCTTTCTGGAATCAGAGACTGTTGTGATCAAGAGTCTTTTGGCCACTAGACACAGACCCATGCAAGCCAGCTCACGATTTAAGAAAGTAAAGCGGAGAATGGTTATTTTAAAGGTGCGGATCTCACAAAAATCTATGGATAGGAAAGAAAATGTCTGGGCTTGCCAGGAGTCAGAAGACTCAGTAACAGAGGCTACTTTCCATCTCCCTGAGTCCACATGGCCTCTGTTCTACATCCCTGAGGGTCTGTTCCATTGTTTCTCCTTGAGTGAGACAGCAGAAGCTCCAGTCTTCAAATATTTGAATACCTACTGTGTGCAAGGCCGGGACTGCTTTGCTAGTCATGACCTGTTCATCTTTACATCAATTTCTTGCCCTTCTCTCTGCTCAGCTCTGCATATAAAGACCCCTGTGGACTTTTTCCTAGGCTCCTTGCCAGTTAACTTTGTTTTGAAGATAGGAGAAAAGAACCAGGCTATTTCTCCTGTTTCCTCTCTTTTTCATGTGTTGCTTCATCCTTACTTCCGGTCTTGTTGCCAGCCCCATCCCTCCCTAGTCACCAACTCCCATAGGGAAAACTCAAAGTCTTTCCAGATTCAACTTGATGGCTCCAACCAAAGGAGGAGGTAAGGCCACCTCTTGGTTTTGCTCTCCACCCTCTGTTGCAGTGGCTCCCAGCCGCTGCTAATCTCTGGGTCGTCTCACCTTACCCTGTTTGATCTAGTAATGCTTTCAGGGCTTTGAAATGGATTTTCTATATTCAATTCCCTTGATTGAATTTCCTGGCATTTTCCTTCTGCATGGGACTCTATTGAGGGAGCCACCATGTTGGGCCATACAGATGTATGCTGCACAAATCTAGAGCACATTTCACATAGTGTCCCCTTTGAACTATACAGCACAACAATTCCACGCCATGTATCCTTCTAAGTGTGGGGGATATAGCAGTGAACACAAATATTGAAATCCTGGTCTCTATGGAGCTCATATTTCAAGCTGATACTCCCCCATTGGGGGAGACAGGTAAGCTAAATAAATACAATTTCAGTTGGTGACAAGTGCTATGAAGAAAAATAAAGCAGGAACGTGGGTGGACAGAGGGTAAGGTGGCAATTTTAAATATGCTAGAAAAGGTCTCATGAAGAAGGGAGCATGAGTAAAGACCTGAAGGAGATAAGCAGTAAACCACGCTACTATCTAGGGAGAACCTCTCTGTAGAGGGAACCAGCAGGTATGAGGTCCTGCTGTTGGAATCAATAAATAACGGAACCCCTTGCTTCTTCCATTCCGACTTCTTGCTTCTGCCACCACTGGCTGGACCCACCTGGATGCCTGAAAGTGAAAATGGAGAAGAACTGACACAGACAGAAAGTAAAGTAGTCTGGTCCATGTAGGACGTGGAGATGCAGAAATGGGGCTCGATACTCATTTGTCATCGAGCCAGACCTAGTGAGTGAGTGTGCCTCTATGCCTCACTTGGACAAACTGGTTTCCCCTCTCACATATGCAGCTAAGAGCAGCCAAAGTCTCTCTTCAAACAAGAGCTTTCCATTCAGCTGCAGAAATGTGGTTAGCTGACAGATTCAGGGTCAGCCTCAGCTTTCAAGCTGACATCATGCGCTTTCCAGGCAGCTCCCTGGCAATGACTGAGCACACCAAGGGTATTAGGGACAGGCCATGTCTGCCCAGGGTAGGACTCTTCTAGAAGCCATGCAGTATGTACTTTTGAGCTCCCTATTGTGTTAACTGATACTTTCTCAGGTCTGCTTTGTAGGCTGAGGCTCTCCCTGCCCAATTCTGCTTCTTCCAACCCTCTTATCTTTCAGAGACATTATCAGTGGTGTGCTGGAAAATGGTTAACAACTGGCTTTCTGATTTATAGCATCTGCCGATTTCTGTGGCGTAAATACCCAGTTTCAGCCTACCCATCTGAGAATTCTAGTTTACAAAGCATGTGCCATCCATTAGCATGTCACCTAAAGTCTCTCTCAAACATATACTGAAACGGCCGACTTCCTTTCTGTTCCGGTTGTTCTAGAGAACGGAAGAAAGGAGAACAATTGGCTTCATTCATGGTGACAGAGTCATGTTTTAAAATGTCCTATCTTCTTAACACTTCTACTAGCTTCCCATTGGCCTAACAAATAAAAGCTAAACTCCTCTGACCTACAAAGTTCTACATAACCCAGCCCCTTTTGTCCTTTCCCAAGGCCTCTCCTACCATTCTCCTCCAGTCCCATGTGTGGCCGTTGCGCAGTTTGGCACCACTCAGTGGCATCTTCCCCTCCCCCCTCTTTCTTGGTTCCTTGATCTGAAATGCTCTGCATCCCTGCTGTTGACTGAACTGGCTTCCTGTTCGTGGTATCAGTCATCAGCTGTAGGAGGCCATCTTTGATTCTTATTTATCTGAGTATCTGTAGATGCTCCGTAGGGTTGTGCAATGGCTCTTTCTCAAAGACAAGAGATCTCATCAATATTCTTGACGTCTATATTGTCAGTACCTAGAAGAGGGCTGGAACAGAGTAGTTGCTGCAGTATTAGCTGAATAACAGAAGGCTAACATTGTCCAAGCAGAAGCTGGTGTGTGTGTGTATAGCTGGAACCCCATGCAAGCCGTCATCAATGCAAACTTCCAAATGTAGCACATGTTGCCCACATCTTCTTGACCCGCCCTGAACTTCACCTGCAACTTTAGTAGACAGTTCCTGTCCCATGGCCTCCCATCTCAAAAGCACCTGCTTCTCTGCCTGAGTGTTTTCTCTGGTCACAGGAGCGTGCTAGAACACACAGCACTCCAGAAGTGCTGAGATGTTAACAGCCACAGCGACCCTCCGAGCTGGTGACAGACTGGGGTTGGCGATTAAATACTCCCAGCTTTCTCACTCCTCAGAGAACAATCTTGAGATTTATTCTAAGCAATCTCTCACGAGGCTCCCAATAGCATAAACCCAAGATGCTCAGGGTGGGTGGTCAGCCTCATAACAGCCCCTTTTTGGGGGAGGTCATCCCAGAAAGCATAATGGAATGGGGAAATGGACAGAGGCGGGAGGAAGACTAATGAACTTAATTGGACCCCAATTCTTATCTCAGTTGGGGATCCCTCCAACAGACTCAACGCCAGCAAATCAGCTAAGCTGGTCCCAGTAGGAGTCTGTATGTGTGGAACCCAATATGAAGCATCAATTCCAGTCGCCAATGATACTTGGTCCGAGAATTGGCCATCGCTGGGCAAGAACAGTAGTCGGCTGCCTGGATCAAGCATGTCACACACGGCAAAGGCAGGGGTGCTCAGGAGCTCTGGATGGTAGAGCACCACCTTGATCCACTTAGCCCTGGCATTCGAGGCCAAAGACTGCAAGCCCCGCCCCCACCCCCCACGTGGAAGCCTTCAGAGGGAGCCTGGTCCAGCAGATTTAGAGGTTGCAACGATTCTGCCTTGATCCTGGGCCCTTGACTCAGCCTGCAGCCTCCCCATTCTGCATTCTCTACCTGCTCTGAGGTTATTGGGGCCTGGTGTGAATTTAGGAACAATAAAACCATCAAAGGGCTCGGTCCTGAGAACAATCAGTGGGGGATTTTGTAATAAAGGAACATCCTGCCCAGAAAGGTGTGAGACTTCAAGGCAAGCTGATGGACCCTTCTGAAAGGGCCTTCTCTGGGGGGGGGGGTCTTGTAGGGTCCACACCTGGGATGGCTTAAGGTGCCATCTGGCCTGGAGACGGCTGGGTGGACCTCGTCAGCCGCAGTGCAGGTCCGTGTCTCTCCAGGGCTCCGGGAGGAAGGCCATGCTGTCCTCCCCAGGACATTTACTCCAGGTGTCCACATCCCTAGCCATCACCAGGTTGCACCATGTTTTCTCAACAGCTTCTCCACCAAGACCCTTTGGACCTCCTAGCACGGGACGTCACCTTCCATTTTACCACCTGGCCCTTGCTTCTCTCCAGTCTCTTCACTCACTGGGGCAAAGGCCTTGAGTGCAGCCAGATGCGTGTGCTGCTCTGACAGCTGGGGGATGCTGAGAACACAGGAGGTACTCAAAGTCACACCCTTGGGCAGCACCCTATTCTGGGGCAAAGATTCCCCACTAGAAGACAGATGAGAAGGCATCAGGCTGGTGCAAAAGTAATTGCAGGTTAAAAGGTTAAAAGTAATGGCAAAAACCGCAATTATTTTTTCACCAACCTAATAGTTCTATCAGGGAGAGATGGGGGCAGGGAGTGATGGGGGCAGGGAGTGATGGGGGCAGGGAGTGATGGGGGCAGGGAGTGACGGGGGCAGGGAGAGCTAAGTAGGGTAAGCGATGGGGGAGGCACAGCAGGGCTGCTGTTTTAGAGGATCATCAGCTCAAATGTCACCTCCTCAGGAAGGCTTCCCAGAACCTGAAGGTACAAAGGAAGTGAGCCATGTAGGTATGTAAAGGAAGCGTGTTCCCAGGGCAGAGGCGTGAAACAGGTACATGCTTAGTATGGCCGAGGACAGCAATGGACTAGGGCCTGCTTTCTTCCCCCACCCTCCCCACGCTTCTCTTGTGATGTTTCCTTTGTCTCGACAGTCCCTGTCTCCCATGATATTGTTCACCTAGCCACGTCTTACTTTCAGGACCTTTACAACTCAGCTCAGATGCCACCTCCTCCAAAAGCCCTCCCTACGCCACCCCCCAGCTCCATGGATTTCCTTGGGATGCACCAGACAGATTCGCCCTCAGAGATCACCTCAGCTACAGGCAGCTGCCTAGCCCAAGCTCCTTCCCTTCCCTGTGTAGCCCACAGCCGGTGACATACCCGTGCAGGGTTATAAATGCCCAGTCAGACCATCCCAGGACACCTCTGAAGGGTCACCCTAGCTCCAGGGCTCCCCACGGGGTTGGCCAAGGCTGTTGCTAGGCTCACACTGCAGTTCAATTTCTCCCCGCTTCCACAAGGGTTGATCCCAAGGGCACCTTCTCACTAAACATCACCTCAGCCTGTTTCCCAGGACACAGCCTGTGACCATCCTCGTGGCACTTATCCCCGTCCATTGTAGTAGCAGCCACAAACAGATGTAGTCGCGTTGAGACAGCTGGCTCAGAGCGCCCAGCATGCCAGGACTTGGTGTGATTACATCTTCTCTCATGAAGTCGGGTAACCTCATCGCCCATTTTATAGATCGGGGTCAAGGGCTCCAAGAGGAGTAGGTTGCCCGAGGTTTCCTAGCAGATCAGAGGCACCGCTAGGACCTGACGTGAAGCCTTCGCCCGCAGGCGCCAATCAGCACAGCTCCAACTTCTTGGCTTGCCTATCTCCATCTCATTCCTGCTCCCAGGATGGGTCAGTGCCTTGGCCCCCACGCCCATGGCCCCAAGAGTCACGTCTGCATCTCTCAAATGTACCTGTGGACCTGGGATGGACACCACCAGCCCCTCATCGGCTGTTCCCTAGTTCCATCTGTGTCATGTCATTTCCCACTAGTGTGAGTTTCCTGGACTGTGGATATAGTTCCTTCCTGTGCTTCTCAGTGCAGAACCACTGACCACCACCTACTGTTACCAACCGAAGGACCAGCTGCTTGATGAACCAGTGCACACTTCAGATGAGGCCACAAAATCCTAGAGAGGGGGTATGGTTTGTTCACAGTCACGCAGCGTTGGGATGGGCGAGCGCCTCCCTGGGTGACAGTCAGGTGTCTGTGCTTGTAGGGACTTTCATGCATGATAGGAGGGGACCTGCTCTGGGATCTGAGCCAGCACAAGGGCCCTCAGGCTTTGCCAGCAAGTTCTACAGCTGAGAGCATGTGGGACCCAGGGTAGAGTAAATGTCACCTACCCCTTGGCGATGGGGGCAGCTCTGGTGTGGTGGGGAGAGCAGTAGGTCAGGGGGTGGGATTTGAATCACTAGTCCTTCCAGGATACACCGATTGGGCAAGCTCCTTATCTCCATTTTACAGCCCAGAAAACCAAGTCTTAAAGCTAAGCAAATCCTGCCCATCTCTCAGCGGTCAGGAAAAGTGCCTCTGATTTACAGCTTTTAGCAACTGCACGTGTTTTTCTCAGCAAACTCGTGTCCATCTGCAACGGAGACTGAGCAACTGTAAAACGTAGTGCCTCCCTGCCGCAGTGAACTCTGCGTGGAGGGAGGATACTTCTCACACCTCGTATGTCATCGGAATCCTCCTCCAAAGGCCGAGTGCACACTTTGTGGCTGAACGTGGCATTGGCTGACTTCTGGGTTTTGGGGGAAGGACACTCCTGAAGCCAACCTCAACCATCGGGCACCCTTAGAGGGGCTTTCCCATCTTCCCTCTTATGCTTTTTTCGCTCTTCAACAAAGCACATACTGGGAGATGGTAGGAGTTTACTAAATGCACAGCTCCAGACCTTTTCTGAATTTTGGCTTTTAGAAAAGCTATAAAGGGGTGATGGACTAGGCAATTAAGGTACCTCTCCAGTTATACCCGCCATTGGGATCAGAGTTGTCAAAGAGATACACGCAATGACATTCTATAAGGCCTCCAGCTGACATGGGCACATTATCTGGAGGCATCAGCCAGATTCTCCAAGGAATTGAGTTCTTGGAAGGGGGACTGTAGTGTGGGTAGGAAAATCTCCATGTGGTACTTGGGGGCACACTGATTGGATCCCCTCTAAGAAAGAAGTTGCTGGTGGGTCATAGGGAAGCATGGAGCTACAGCAGCACCTTTGGGATTCGTCACTCCATTCATGCTGTCACCGTGGCCTCCCCAGGCAACCTCAGCCATTGATCAGGTAGGCTGGGGGTCCTAGGGCCCAGGCATGGCTGCCGAGCAGCTCTTCTCTCCGGGGCAGTCTTTGCTCTGGAGCTGCCACTGGGTCTAAGACCTTATCTGATCTGCGTCGCGGCCTGAGGCTCTTCCTGCCTGCCTCTGCTCACTCTCCTTCATCTCACAGAGGTATCACCCACCCTCCTTATAAACCGCTGTGTACCTAACTTCTGGGTCTTCCAGGCGGTGCTTCCAGGCTCCACTCCCCAAGGAGAAAGCAGGACAGTGGGGGTGCAGGACAAAAGTGATGTGTCACTCCAGGTTGTGCATTTCCTGTACAATGCCAGCGATAGCCTTGTGCTCAGTCTTAGCTCTGGTTCCCTGTTCTTAGCCTCGCCTTAGGCCAGCCTCCCTCCATCGGTGTCCTGCGTCATCCACTTCTCTTGTCAGGGCAGACCTGCTCAGGTGGCCACACTTTCCCAGGGAGGTCCCATCCCAGCAACTCCCAAGGGATCTTTAAAACATAACTGCTGACCCAGGATGTATTGGTGTTGAGTTTATCACAAAGCTAAACGTTGGCATTTTTTCCTTCAACTCGAGAGCCAAAACTAATGTAAACACCCACTCCCCGTTCATTACCCTAATGCCATCTGCAATCTGAGCAGGCTTGACCCTATCAGAGGTCCTCCTGATTTATGGCCTTACTAACAGACGCAGCCGCTGAGAACTGAGCTGGGCATCTGGGTACCGGCGAGGAAGGTGGTTCAAGAGAAATGTCAGCCTCCCCTCCTCAGCTTGGGGGCTACAGCCTTCTGCAAGGAAGAGAGTTAAGAAGTTGGGGGCTTTGCTGAGCTAATGGGAAAGGACAGAGGCCAAGCTGTCTGTCCTTAGGGCAGAAACTGAGGTGAGAAATGAGGGGGGTGCAGCAAAGAATTTCTAAGTCAGCTGATCTAGGAAGAGAGGGCGAGACAATTGCAAGCATGGATCAGTGGCACGAGAGGGCGGAATGCGAGTTCTTATTCCCTTCGCCCTTACACATCTTCCCGTGGGTATGATGAGCCCTGGGTCCTACTTTAATTTTAGCGATGTGATATGATAGCACGGTGGGCAGAACTCCCAAGGCAGAGTATCGCTATAGCCATTCTTTTGCTTTGCTGTAAATTTTTATTGCGTACATATAGGAAAGTGCACAAATCATAGATATAGAGCTGGATGAATTTTCACAAGGTGAGTATAGTCGTGTAGAGACATAATTATGTAAGTCATCCTTCCATGTTGAGATTAGTGTCATTCTTTTTAAAGATCTGCTTTCCAGAAGTATTTACCATTGGTTTCCTTCCTCCATGCAGAAAGTCTCAGCTGGCTCATTTTATCGGGGTTTAACTACCTGATTGGGGATGATGTCAACATACGGAGCCTGTTACAGCCAAGGGCCATTTGGAATTAGGATTATTTGGCAATCTTGTTAGCGATTCTGCCATGCCTGCTTGCTGTCCTCACTTCCGTTTTCATTTCAATCCCATCACACATGCTGTTTGATGCCCGAGTTTGGTCTTAACTGGGGATCCAGATAAATCCAGATTTGAATTTCATCTCTGCCTCTATCTTAAACATGTGAGGCCCATTTTAAAGTTCAGGACACTGCGTTGAACAGTTACATCTACCCTCAAGTTCATTTCCACAGTGCTGGACACCAAACAAAAAGATCACGTGGGCAACCTGGGTAGAGCCTCCTGCCTTAGGTTCCCCCTCTGAGATTCAGGGGAAAGTTATTAGGATGTGGTCTCAGGATCCACTAGTTGGGGTGCAACAAAGGGGGGTGCAACGATGTGAGAGCGGGAAGGCAAAAAAGCACGCGAGGACTTCTGATCGAGCCCTGTCCCCGGGTACCTTGCCCCATTCTACAGGCCAGCTGACATAATTAAAAAGAGCTGATGTAATTAATGAGAGCTGACGTAATTAATGAGACTGTAGAACTCAGCTCTCAAGTTGGCTTCCTGGCAGTGAGGGAGCTGCACTATTTATACCCCTGCAGCGATCGTTGGTAAAGGCATCTAGTTCTCCACGTGTGCACGCAAAGCAGCCTGAGGTCTGTCTGCCAACGATAACTCAGGTGCTGGCTGTAAGGCGTGCAAGTGCTTCAGGAACCAGCGGGCAGGAAAAGGACAAAATAACCCCAGGATATAGACTGCACTGAGCACCTGTCTCACCCACACTCGAATACGCTGCAGGGATTGAGAATATTGCTGAGATGCTAGATAATTCCTGTTGCGGCTCATGAAGAGGCCACTTCGGGGTTGAGGGCCCTGATCCCTGTACCCTAACCAGCCTTCTGAACAATAGATTAGTTTTACCCTCTTCCACGTGGCTTTCATTGTACAGAGAACCACAGCCAAAGATCTGTATTCCCGTGAACATTAAGAATGAGGAATATCTCACTACAAAAATTACTATGCATTTACAAATTGTCATCTCCACGGTTGGCCAGGACAACGGGTACAGAACCGATGGTGGCAGCAGCAGCAAGAGCAGTGCCCACGAGAACCTGAGAAGAGGATGGATAGCTATGGTTGCAGCGAGGGTAACAACATCAGAAAGGACAGCTGTGTTAGGAACAGCATGGTGACAACTTCCTTATGACTCTGTCAGGCAGGAAGACCACAGTAAAAATGGAAAGTCTCCAGATATGCAGGGGACCACATACTGTTCCTGGTACCAGAAACTACCAATCCTCGTGGTAGCGGAACATAGGCCATGATTGACAGCAGGGTAGCTGAGTGGATGTGCTGCCTACGGGGTTTGCCTCCAAAGATCCATCTTTCTATCATTCTCCACCCTACTCTCAGCTCTGAGAGGAATACCTGTTTATATTTGGAAGGTAGAGGGCAAAAGAACAACTTGATATTATTGATGAGGGGTCCCAACAGGTGATAGAAAGACAAAAGGAGAGAGGTTGGGGTATTTAGTCCCCTTCCTCCAGCGGGTGGCTGATCCCTTTAGGACCTCAGCTTCCATGGCTACAGCTCACCATCAGGCCCCATGAGCACTGGTTATTTCCTGTGCCCTTTTAATTCTGGGAGGGGGAGTGGTTGTAACGAAGTCCTAAGACTCTAGCAGAGGGATGCCCGCACCTCTGATTGGTTCCCTCAACCCCGCCCATGCCTGGGAGTCGTCACCTGACATGGACCCCATCTCCAGTTAGGACCCTAATGGAGAGAAAGGGTAATTTGTTCTCAGGATTTGATGACTATGGTGTGCATCCTGGTAAGAGAAGGGCACATCTAAGCCGACTCTTATCATGACTAGGTCAGCTCCCAGGCCAGCAGACTTCCTGACAGAGGACAGGACATGACTGCATGAAGTAACTGGGACTCACAGAGCCCTTCTTGCAGATTAACCAGATGCAAGTTTTGGTACACAGAAACATCGTTCAGAAATATGAGATTACCCAAGGAGAGAAAGACAATTCCATCCATTAAAGACGTGCAGAAGTCCCTTTAAGAAGGGACTTACCCTCTTTAGGGAGGGTGGTCTCAGGGAAGAGCTGACCCTCCGGTTAGGAGCGCCTGTCCAGATCCATTTGTAAAGGCAAGTGTGTCTTGATCCCAGTGACCCCTCCTGGGAAGGCCTATGGACAGAGAGCCAGAGGAACATTTCTCTTATAGCACCGTTTCCTTCCCAGGCCCGCTTAGGACCATTCCAGGACCCCACAAGACAGGCGGAGATTCCTTACGTTTGACAGAGGAACCTGACCTCACTTCTGAGGTCAAAGGTATCTCTAGCAACTTAGTTCTCCAGCTGAGAACTCGGCTCTATGATCTCAGAATATTCCAGGAGCTCTTGCTTCATTGCTTTCATATAGGGTTGGCCAGAAATCTGAAGTCCTTCTAAGGTTATCTTACTTCTGTTCCTTCTGTCTCATCCCATTAGGACACAGAAATCAAAGTCTATCATTCTTCCAGTGAGGTCTTTCTCTCCCTCCACTTTCGGAGAATTCTACCATCCTTACAAGAATTCCTGAGACTACAGAATTCCAAATGATGGCCACTCGACATTTTTACTGTCAACTAAATCCAGTCTCCTCAGCAAGAGCCAAGAATTTGCCAATGAGGAACGCATTCAACTTGACACTCATCATTAGCTCAAGAGGCCAGATACTCAATGCCAAATCCTTAAAAGATCTTTAAAACTGCAAAGTGATGACAGGTTGAATGCTATGTTTCTGCTCTCGTCATTATCACTCACTTGCAAAGGCACACAAAGTGTCTAAATCATACAAATACAAGAAAAGGGACGACAAAACATATCCTCTGAATTTTTCATTCTGTGGCTGTGTCTATAGCTTTAGAGGTGGGTCACATTTTGCTACTTCTGAGTCACAAGACTGTCCCCCAGTTCCTAGACTTTGGGCATGGTTGCGCCAGTGTTAGGGTTCAGGTTGGGACCCAATCTTGGTCATGGATTGTTCCATTTTGTTCCTTCAGTAGTTAACTAATTCTCCTTCACCCACCTGAATAGCAATAATAACAATAGACTCCTATGAAGCCCATGGTTTTACTTTGAAATATGTTAGCATTATTTGCATTTCCTGTAACATTGGTTACTGCAGTATTTTTATTACAATATAGAATGAAGCCTGAGGCAATTTGGGGAAGGTTCTAGATCTATCTGAGGAAACAGAGCTGAATCCAAGATAGGAGTCCCAGTGGCTCACCTCCAGATAACATATAGAGAGCTGCCTTTGAATCTCTGAGCTCGTCACTAACACTGCTGTCGTTTCTGTTCATTAAGAACTCGCAAGATCTCTTTAGGTAAGGCATAGATCAAGCCCATCATTTTAGCCAGCACTGAATGTGGCACTGAAAACAATGCTTGGATGGCTGATTACCTTCAGAAATCCCCAGGTTGGTTCTGAAAGCCACCATATTGGACCACATTCCATTCTATTGGTTCAGGAGGAACTAGAGACATTCACAAAATAACATTCCTATCTCCTTGAATGATCTCTTAACTTTTGTAAAAGGGAGAAGCTACATAACTAGCCAGACTCTTTTTGTAAGGTTGCTATAAAAAGTTTTACTAAGTTCAGTTCTTAGCTAGAAGATAGCATCAATATTGCAAAGACAAGATTACAACACATGCCAATATCTTTTCCTTAAGTGCTCAAGGTGATGCCCATGGCTTTCAACTTGATTCAGATTTGCTTGTGCTCCTTGGTTTGCCTGTTCTTCCCACCTCTATGCTGTTCCCCCACCTTAGGCAGGGTGGTTAGTAAGTCAATGGCAAACCACAGTTTAAACAGAGTTAAGAGTTAAAGCTCTGTGGTCATTTGGAGGAGAGTCTCAGAACCATGTGTGTTGATGAGGGTGGGTTGGGAAGCCCAATGGCCACAAAATGTACCCATATTGAGCCAACACAACTTCTTAGTAAGCAGACACTGACTCTGGGATTAAAGACGACTTGACAGAGAGATTCAGAGGAAGATCTATTTTCTAGCCCTGGGTTAACAAAACCACATTTGGCTGAGTGAATACATAAGAGTTGAGGTTGGGTACGTGCCCAGAAAGAAATTGGGCCTGAACAGGTCAAGGGGCCTATAGCTACAGCTGAGAGCTAACCCATGAACATGCCATCCCCTGGTAACTTCCAACCACAAGGAAAATAAAATCAGTTTTCAGGGGATTTGGATCCACAGAGCTACCACAGAAGTGAATTTAGCACATTAAGTGTAGAACACAGGGTTTGCAAGGTACGCGTCTTCAACCTCATGGAGCTATTAAAAAATTAAGATGACCAACCCAGGCAAGATGGCCAACAGATGTTCGCCATGATGCTGGAGACTGGGGAGCAGATGGGCCTTGTCTGTGCTGAACAGGCAACCTGTGTGAGGAGAGTAGGACCTTCAGAGTGCAAGGAACTTAGATGAGCACCTCCATCCACTCAGGGGGCTGCTTCATGAGTGTGCACCTCCACAGGTGTGGTCATGGGGCACTGAGGCCACCTCTCACTCAGCATAAGGACCTCTCATTCAACCTAGATGGCCAGGCCAGGGGACACTGTAGTGCTGGAAGCTGCCCTCTTGGCCAATATGCCCACCATGCACAATTGGCTGCAGACCCTTCGATGTGCATATGTGCAAACTCATAAGGCTGTTTGGGATGCAACGGGCACCAAGGATGCAACCATGTGCCTGACTCGGGGCTTTGTTCTGGGAATGCCACTGAGGGCCAAGGTCCTTAAAGCACAACATCTCTTCCTTCCGTTGGGGAAGGCCAGGCTCTGGATTCATCCCATCTCACTATCTTCACTGGGCACAGAAATAAGCCCTGTTGGGCCATGAGGTTTGAGATAAGTGTTATCCTTGAAGTGAAAGTGCAAAGCAAGAAAATAGAATGACCCTAAGAGAACAATTTAAACCCAACATTTTCCTCTAGGTGGCCAATTTGAAAAATAAATGCATATTCATAGTTTGACTTCAGAATAAATACTTTCAGCTCACAGCTTGTTTTCTGAACTCACAGAGGGTTAATTCTTGCCATCTTGGTCATGACATGTGTCATGTGTTCAAAGATCCACAAGCAATGTTCTTCTGCACTTATAGATTTAGGTTTGGCAAGAAGTTGCTGATGGCAGTTGATTCAGTAGGTCATCGACTTGGAGTTCAGAGAAGTTGTGTGTTGATTAACAAGGGACTTCTGAGAAGCTTGCCATCTTCCTGGGAAAGAGACCATGACCATAGACTCTCTCCTTCCATCTACTGAACAAATTAGGGGTTCAGATAATTCCATGGAGACCATGGAATAGAGAAATGAAACACAGGCTACTGGGCAAACTATAGTCAATACAACCAGATCAGGATCAAAGTTCTGAGGCTCTAGACCCACTAGATAGCAGGCTCCTAGATCTGCACTGAGGGGGAAGAGATGCCCAAAGCCCCAGCACGAATTCTTACTAAAGAGGAATTTCACTCTAGATCTCTTGAGCCCACCTTGAACACCTAGAGTAACAACAAATCTGACACCACTTGGCTTCCCCAAGAGTAGTCATAAAGCATTCCTTTTTGGAGGGACACCACTTGGACCTAATTGGGAAGACCTAATATGGAAAATAGGATTTCTCCATGACAGCCATCTTACTGCCGAAGAAAAACATGGGAAGCATCCAAACCAAGCCTATAGTAAGTATCTAATACACCTATTGATGGAATAGAAGACTTCTTCTAAAATTTTACTGGATTATTTGAAATGAGAACATAACTGTATTTTGAATGCTTGTCTGGCTCCGGTGACAGCCTGAACAGGATCATGTCTGGTCTTTCAAAGCAGCTTTAATATTGTGAAGATCAGATAACTCAGTCCACAAGGGCCATAGCCTACCACAAGTGATTTGTTTTCCCTTGGGAAGAAGCAGGACCGGCATGAAACCTACCATGTTTCCCAGAAAATAAGACCTAGATGGACAATCAGTTTTAACGTGTCTTTTGGAGCAAAAATTAATATAAAACTCGGTCTTATGGAAACAAGGTAGATTAATTTGGGCTAGTACTGAGGTGTGTGACCTTGTCAAATTCCTGCCTCAATTGAGAACTGCATGGGGGGTCAGATTGACTCTACCTGTTAATATTCCACCATGTATTTCCTGGCTTTAGGTATCAGAAAGTCATCCAGAGGAAAGAAGGGCCTTCCCTGAAAGCAGAACTTACCTGCTACCTCCAGAAAATCTGTATATTTTGGAACCCAACCATTTGACAAACCTTCTTCTGAAACCAGCCTGAGGTCCCAGTTGCTCGCCAAATCTCATCTATGACAGATTGTTAAGGGAAGAAGTCTCTAGTATATGGTCTTTGGATAAACCCACAAGTGTTGTCATCTGGAGAACTGAACTGTTGGATAAAATTTCACAAGTCTGAGACTTCCGATAGCAGACAAGTCCCTGGTCCCGGCAGCTTCCAAAAGACCCTCAGACACCATCCTGATGAGAATGGATTCAAAGCCCCACACAACCAACAGACTTCCTGTCTACTTGGCCAGAAACTTATTTCCTTTTGAGTACTGTCTCCCATGATTCAGGAATAGTTTCCAGGACTATAATAATGAGTGGCCGGTGGGTATATAATTTTATGTTATTCTTTGCTTTCTTAAGTATAGTATGAAATACGTAGAAAGAAAAACACAGAAGGCAAAAATCTAAACATAATGGCACAGAACAAATCAAGTTGCTCTAGGATGCATCTTACATCCCAACTTTGGCCGAAAGTTACTGGTTACTTTGCCTCAAAAGTTCACACTGTCAACTCCTGAGAAGTTTCCAGGGCTGGTAGAAACAGTAAGTGGCGACTGTGCAGACACTCATATCTCCCCCAAAGCGATTCCTCCACATAAAGGAAATGGTCAAGAAACAGTCCCATTCAGAGAGAACCTTAATGATGAGCTGTTCAGCGCTGCATCTGGAAAGGCTTAGAACAGCGACAAAGGCTCTTATTGTACCCCTTCCTTCCCCCAGGCTTCTAGAGTTGAGGTGAACCCTTCACTCCAAAAGCCTTCAAAACATTGCCTTCAAGAAAAGGATAAAGATTAAAAAAAAACTCTACAGCAGTGGCCTCAGGGAATTATATCACCCCTTCTGAGTTTAACTCATATCTGGATCAAGGTGATGTGTTACATGATAGAGGCGTACCTAGAGACATAGGTGGTTGAGTTCACTGAAAGCTTGATTATCAGGTAAATGGACCAATCCAGCATTAAGGGAGATAGGTTGCTCTAGAAGAGGTTACCCACGTATAAGTCCTGCCCTCACACTAAGAGGACAGGATTTGATACTCTTTCTGTTCAGCGTTTTCTTGCCTGTCTCTTCCAAAGGGGTTGTCCCCAGTTGGTCTCCAAGAATCCATAGTTGGTACCTTAGGGATTTTCAGCTTATGAGATTCAAGCTTATAGGACACATCTTTAGTCTCCCTTCACCACCCGTGAAGCTATGAATGATGAGGCCATGGCAGACTGCAGAAACAAAGTAGCTCTACCCGTGTCCAGTATAGTAATCCTAAGAGATCCCTTCCTAACCAGTCCTGGCGATGAACCACACAGGCTTTTTAACAGAGATGCCCCTGAGTCTATAACTTAAACACCACAATGGACGGATTTGGTGGTAATGGGGTACGTGCCCCTGCCCTCCAAAAAAGCAACACCCCGTATCAACAGACATGTCACGAAGCAATCATCAAAGAAGAGACTTAATGGCAACAAGTTCAGCAACATCTCTGGCAAAGCTTGAGAGCCGTGGAGACTCTCATGGTGGCCTCCTTATTCTGAGTTGACAAGGACCATTCAGGCAGTGGCTTCAGGCAAAGCAGCAAGGTCAGAAGCCCTCTAGCAGTGGCCTCCGCTGACCTTACTACCCACCCCATTCTGGGTTTTTGATTCAAGAAATCTCTGGATCAAGACAGTGTGTATTGTATGGTAGATGTCCCCCAGGAGACATAGCCGGGCAAGGCGACGCACCTGACACTAGATTATAAGCTACATGACCAGTTTTTCAAGAAGACTGATCCTTCTCTTCTGGTTTCTCATACGCAAGATTCTTTCCCCTAAAACTAAAAGGCCAGTATGTTGTGCTCTTGGTATTTGAAATTCAGATTAATGTGCTCAGAGAGGAACTAGGAAAGAAAAATGGGACAAACAGCTGAAAGGGCATTCTCTGGTACCCTCTGTATATACATATATATGGAGAAAAGATGATATAGCACTAATGTAGGTGACTTTTTCAACACTTGTATCAACCAGTCATAACGTATGGACAATACTTGGATCCTGATTTTAGTAATCTGTAAGAGAAGAGACACATGAGAATTTGAAGTTTGACCATTTACAGGTTATTTGATGGGAAGGAATTCAGTTATTTTTTGGCGTGCTAAAGTTGTTGCAATTATGTTTAGTTGATTGTAAAAGATGTGCACATGTAACACGACATTTATGTAGGAAGAAAATCAAGGTTTGATGTTTGTTCCAAAATGATGCAGGGATGAAAGTGGACGGAGCCATATATGAAACAAGACATCACTGAGTGATCCCTGTCAGAACTGGGTCATGCTTACTTGAGGGTTAGCGCTATTGTTCTGTCTATTATAGTTCTGTTTATTTCTGAAGTTTTCTCTGTGTTTAAAAAGCAAAACCGCAATTTGGTGTCATCGTAAGGAAGAATCAAAGCTGGCAATTGGAAAAAAAAGAAAATGAGTTTTTCTGCAAGACGTCCACAGAAGTACATTGACCATTTCTCCTGCACTCCAGATTGAAGAGGAAAATATATTCTTACTGGAGAAGGAGAAGACTCTTCAGAATGGGATCCTACTACTTTGACCTTCGGTCGTGACACTTGTGAACGATCCAGAGATTGGAAAATTGGTGATCAATGTCCATTTGCATCACCCCCAATGATGCAAAAACTGGCAGCATCCATCGAGTTTGGACAGAGGACCTCAGTAGATAAACAGGACTCATTTTGGAGAACTGCGCATAAGTATGACATCGATGGAAGAGCAAGCGAGGCTTGATGGAAGTGAAAATAACCACCCACGTGTTGTACTGGAGCAAAATGACACTCAGAGGCCACGTTCTTAAGAACAAAGTGACCGAATATTACAAGATGCAATTCTGATGAATGACCTTTGCAAACAAGAGGAGAAAGAAATAGATCTTAAAGAAATGAATTCTGAGGTTTCTGAGAGTCATGAAAAAAGAAAAAGATATATTGCATGAAACTGATACACTAAAAGTGCAAACAGACACAGTTAAAAATAAGAATCAGAAAATGGAAAAAAAGTATTTTGAGGACATTGCAATTATAAAAGAAAAGAACGACCATCTTCAAAAGACAATACAACTGAATGAGGAAACACTAACAAGAACATTTCAATCTAATGGACAGCTGAATGTTCTGACAACTGAGAATAAAAGACTAACCCCTGAACTGGGGAGTGGAAAACAAAACAAAGAAAGACTGGAAACAGAAGTTGACTCCTACCATTCTAGACTGGCTACTGCTATCCACAATCTTGAGCAAAGTCAGAAATCTGAAAGAGACACACAGCTTGCTTTCCAGGGAGCAAGAGACAAATGGTTTGGTTTACGGGACAAAATGAATTTTGGTATGTCTAACCTAAAAGATAGCAATGTGATTCTTTCTCAACAACTTTCTAAAGCTGAAAAACGTAAATTCAGTAGCCTAGAAACTGAGTTCCATCACCCCGGGATGCTCTCAGAGAAAGGACTTTGGTTTTAGAACGTGTTCACAGAGACCTAAGCCAGACCCAGCGTTAAAAGGAGGAAACGGAACACATGTATCAAAGTGAATGAGGAGAAGTGAATACAGACATTGGAAAGCTGGAATCCCTAGAGGAGAGGTGTTCTCACCTACAAAGTGAAAATACGTTGCTTTGACAGCAACTGGATGATGCTCGCAGCAAATGTCACAATAATGAAAAGAGAGAAATTAATATCCAAGACTGGCTTCAGCACATCATAAAAATACTTCAAGCTCAACGTGAGAAACTAGCTCGTATGCTGGAGGACAGAAATATGGAGTCAATCAATGAATTTAATTACTTAACAGAAAGACTGTATCAGCATGAAAACGTTAAAGCAGAAAGAAGTGGTTGTGAGACAACTTCAACAAGAGCAAGCTGATACCCTAAAAAAACAATCTCTGTCAGAGCCTTCACTGGAGGTTACATCATGTTATCACGTGAATTTAGAAGCTGAGACACAGGATCTAAAGAAGACATTAGAGCAAATGAGAAGTCAAGAAGAAGCAAACAAGCCAGCACTTGGAAAAAAAGAAAATGGTATGGATATTATTGCAAGTCCTCCACAAGAGCAAAAATACAAGTGGTAATTTAGTGACTATTTGTGAATTTTATTTTATTTTTTATTTCAACCTCATTTCTTGGGTATGACCAATGGTTGTAAGAACCCACAGATTCTCATCACATATACTTTTTAAAGTTTACTGGGGTGACAATTGTTAGTAAAGTTACATACATTTCAGGTGTATAATTCTGTAATACATCATCTATATATCACATTGTGTGTTCACTACCCAGAGTCAGTTCTCTTTCCGTCACCATATATTTGATCCCTTTTACCCTCATCTTCGATGATGGTAGAAAAAAATCTAGCGTGTGTAGATCCAAATGTGATATTCATTTCTATTAAGCATTTTTGTTTTTGCTAAGTTTCTTCAGATGTATCCCAACTACTATCAACGCTTTCTTCTTGCAAATACTTCAACCTTCTGAAATTCTTTTCTACGATTACTTTTGTGAAAATATTCACGAATATTCATGCAAAGGACTCAGTGGTAGTAACAGGGTGTTCTCTATTCAACAGGAAAGAGTCTGCAACCCAGTATGGTGCTGACAGCAGCAAGGCGCTGCCCGCCGTGGCCAGGAGGCTCATACCAAGTCCACATACTCTAGCTAGATTCCAGAGTCAAGGTGAGAAGAACTCCTCAAGGAACAATGGCATCATAGTGACCCCAAAGAAATGCAGGTGGGAGCCGTGTCCTCCAAGATGGAATTCCATATTCATGTCCCAATTGCCTATTATTCCACACCTAAGGACTGGACTGGATTTTTCAGAAAAGGAATGGACAGGGACCTTGACGGACTGGGCAGCTTAGCCTGTGCTCTTCCTACCACTGGGCTGTGAAGTTTGAAATTGAGTTTCCAATGCTGGCATCTCAGGCAGATGCCAGCTCTGCCCTTCTGAGCCTCAGCCTCCTGTGCTTAGATGCCAAAGAGAGTTAATTGCCAACCTCGACATTCAAGACAGTGTTTCGTTTTTCTCTAACAAGATGGTCAAGAGTTACACAGCGGGAAATGGATTGAAGGGAATTAAAGAGGTAAAATAAGAGATGTGACCTTTATCAGTTCTCACATTTCAGAGATTTGGGCCAAGTCGTACAGATCGCGATTCCTACTCTTGTAGTATGGCTTTAAATCAGCCTGAAAAAGCTGCTTATTGCCCTTTCCATGAGGTCTTCCAGGCTTCTCCATTGAGGCAGGGGAGCTAAAGAAAGAGGCAAAAGCCAGAAAAGCATAGAACAGACAGAGGCTTTTTATCCAAGAAAAAAACTAGAGCACAGACTAGAGCACCCCTGTCTGTGAAACGCCAGGCTGTGCTTCTGGTGTAGCTATAAGACATTAGTGATGGGAACCTGCCCTCAGTGAATCAAAAACTCATGTGTACCTGCCCTTCAAGAAGCTCCAATTCCACGGACAAAGCCACAGGGTTGCTTGCAACCTTGGAGAGCTGACCTGGCAGACGCAGAAGAGAAAAGGGTGCCAGAGTTGTCTTATCAATGGGTTAGGAAACTTCATGTGTGGGGCTTTAGAATGTACCTTGGCTTCTCCTGCCCCCCATCCACCCGTTTAAAGTTAACCTTAACCTACGCCATGAATTTCTAATGAGCCCAGAAACCACCTCTTCGATTGCTAGCCTGGGATCACAATCTTGGTTGTTTGGGGGCCTGTTGGGACTTGAAATCACAGGAAGTTGATGTCTCCAAGCATAACCGTTAAGAACAGTGAAAGAGGGCAGTTCAAGCCCAGGGAAAAAAGATCTGTGCCAGCCACACAGGGGCAAAGCCCTAGGAGTCTTCTTAGCTCAAACCCCAGCCCCTTGAGGAGCAGGTTCTCCTAGTGTTTGGGGGAGGGGGGAAGCCCAATTGCCTAGGAAAACCAGAAGACCCAGAGAAAGTCACCAAACCTGTAATAAACAGGCACTTGTCTAATATCTTCTCTGTAAACCCAGAGACGGATTCAAGGAGAGGTCTGTGTTCACGCTGGGGTTGGTGTGAGCTCACACTGACCAGTGAAGCTTTAAGATCAGAACACACAGAATGCTGAAGTGTAACAGGAGTAGTTACATGTCTACATAGCCCTGAGCTTCGGTTAGTCAAGGACATTTTGATTTGCATTTGGTTACTTCCTCACCTGGCTTGTTACCACGGAGAGTCGTAAATCATTTTGGAGAGTTTCCACACATTTTACTGAGGAGATTGGATGTCACTGAAATGTTGTTGCCCTTTCGAAGCTTGGTCCTGACCCACTACCTGGCCTGAGAAGGACACTATAGTTTCACACTGGGGACAGGCAGGCATGAGTCATTTTCTAGCTAAAGTCTCCAGTGTCTTTCTCTTCTGCAGCCAGGGCTGGATCTGAGAATCAGTCTTTCAGTGTGTGTACTTTTCAGGATGAACACCACTCATTGCAACTCTTCAGCTTGGCCACCAGCTTACCTGTTCTAGGTAACATTAGAGCTTGGAATTGATGACCAAACAATGCCAAGAGACCTTGGGTTAAGAGTGGCTTGACTTGGGGAAATCCAGCTGATCAAATCTCTGGCTTACATGAGGAAGCAGGGAGAGTAATGGATCTTGTTACTAGATATCTTCCATTTTGGTCTCCATAAGACATTTAATGGAGGCTGTCTGTTGGCCAGGAACTGAATTTATCATGGCAAAAAAACTGGAGTAAAATGACAGCCAGACTCTTCATCACTGGCCAACAGTACTTAAGTTTCTCCAGGAAATGACAGAAACAGATGCTTATGTAGGGAAGTGGCAGGAAAAACTTCTTCTGGGTTGAGTTACTGCTCATTAAGAATCATTATTTCTGATTTAACCAGACAGGTGTTGCTATTGTCATCACAAGTTCCACGTACTTTGTGGTTTATTGAAAAAGAGCAGATCCTGGGGCGACAAACGTACCCAGCACCCATTCAATTATTTCTAAACATCATTCCCCACTAAAAGGAACCAAAGGCATTTAGACAAAAGACCAATTATAGGTCTGGAGCAAGGCAAGTTCAAGATGAGCATGGAAAACATCTTGTTTAAAGCGAGGAAGCACACAAAGAATATTGAGAAAAAAAAACATTCAAGCCAGCTTAACAAAGAGTTGGACAAAGAACAGTCTGTACAGAAAAAAAATGGATTACCAAAGTGATTAAAATAATCAGTAAGTCTTACAGTGACAATAAAAAGAGGGAGAAAAAACTTTATAAAGAATTGCTCATTAATAAGTGTGTACCAGGCCAGTGGCTCAGGTGGTTGGAGCACCGTGCTCCCAATGACGAGGTCGCCGGTTTGATTCCCATATGGGCCAGTGAGCTGTGCCCTCTACAGCTAAGATTGTGAACAACAGCTCTCCCTGGACCTGGGCTGCCGTGAACAGCTGGAGGTTGGCGTGAGCTGCCGCGGGCTGCTGTGTGCTGCCGCGGGCTACCGTGTGCTGCCATGAGCGACCAGTGGCCCATGTGAGTGGCCGGCAGCCAGAGAGAGCTGTCGTGAGCTGCTGTGAGCAGCCAACCGGTGACCGACTGCCTCAGCTGGGGGAGCGCAAGGCTCATACCAGCATGGGAGCTGTGTCCTACACAACTAGACTGAGAAACAACAGCTTGAACTGGAGTTGGGGTGGGAGGTGGAAGAAAGGAAAAAATAAGTAAATAAATAAGTGTGTACCAAAGTGATAGAATTAGGAGTGCTACCATCCAATAAAGTCATTGATGCGGGAAGAATCAAACACATTTTAAGAAATTGGATGAACCATTGTGTCAACTATTTAAGAGTTTCAAAGTCTCATCCCACGAGTTCGTTACAAAAGGGAAGAAGTTCCCTTACAATGGACAGATGTTCGTCTCAACCAAGCGATCAAACGCTGCCTCGTCAACAGTAACCCCCTGGCATTTCCCTCTTGAGAAGATGCCACCAAGAACGACCCACCATCTACATGAAATTCTTGGTAAGCAGTGTTTAACCTCAACCTGATGAGGAGGAGCCAATGATTTTTGATGGGTCCAGATCGCTTGTCTTGCAAGTTATACATTCTGATGTCGAGCATGAGCATTTGAAAAAAGCATGGTAGGTGGAGCTGACATAAATCTTCAAAGAGCCTACCTTCCAGACACATGGTAAAATGTGGGGAGCTGACCAAGGTGAAGACCACACTTGATGCTAATAGAATGCTGTCCCCTGTCCATATCACCTCCACGTGGCTCTGAGGCTTAGAGCACATGGAGAAAAGCAAACGCACAGGTGACATAGTCCCTCTAGCGATGGACTCTGGGAAGTGTTTGGACATGGGGACTCCACAGGGCAAATGGGGCACGACTTCACCATCCCACTGCCTCTCAGATGAGAAAACCAGAAAGGGGGAAACTGGGAGTCTTCCTGCCAGTTGTGTCTTGGTCCAGAACCAGAGTGAGGCACCCAAGACAACACAATTTCTTACAACTTAGAGAAAAGCACATTATTCAACATCAACCTGATGAACTAATACCTGTCTTGGTGGAGTGTCCATAATGTCATTTGACAGTGTCATTTGGCCAGGAAACTGAGTCAGAGACACCTCTTGGGAAGTACAATCTGCTTATCCTTTGGGGGTATTCAGGCAAAGACTTCGGCATCCACCTCAAACACACATCCTTTTAAGATTCAGTAAAAGAATCAACTAAAACTTGCTGCAATCTCCAGGTTTACACAACTTTGGCTCCTTTGTGGAAGGAGATGGGAAGTAGAAAAAGTGGTTTGATCCAATCACTTGCAATGTGGGAGAGTCTGGGATAAAGCCAACTTAATGAGGAAGAGATTCCAACTCTGGGAAATTCGTACTTGCCAAGATGCTGGGAGGTACCACTCGGATCCCCCCTCATGCCCTTCGTTTTGATAACCACACTTGCTAGCAGACAGACCTCAGCAGTCAGCTCCCTGGGGAGGCGGGAGTTTAGCTGAAGGGCTACCTTGTCCCATGTTAAGCCCCTTTCCTGACATTGACCCAGCCAGTGACTAACCAGCCTAGGATAGAGAGGCAATGCTCTTGCCCCTCCTCAGGAGAACTTTGAAGAGTCATCCATCTTTAGACCTCCTTGTGCATTCAGTTGACCAAGGCTTCCATCAAGAGTTCTCCACCTGTCCAATCCTGCTTCCTTCTTAGTAGAAACCAAGAACGTTCTGGACTGCAGGACAGCAGGTCAGAGGGAGGAAAGCCTCAGGGCCTCCACTGAAGAAGGCCTTGTGAAGAAGAACAAAGCCATGTGTAAGAGGCTAAACAAGAGCGGGACCCAGGGCACCAGGACCGAGGGTCTTGGTGCCTCTGCAGTGAGACATCTCTCGGGAAGTACCAGGCAGCAGCCTCGGGACACCTTGGAAAACCAGAGCTGTGATGTGTCCAGGAGGTGTGCATTGCTGTTTCCAAGCAGATCAGATCTCCACACAGCTGCAGCAAGAAAGCAACCTGGGCAGCCTCAAAATGCAACCTATCCCCCGTCGATTTGTGTGAATTCTTCTCTCACTTCTATAAAAGCAGGGCTACTTCCAGAAATCTTGTGTCCTGCTATCTCAAAGGCAGCTACCCAAGCTGGTGAGCAGCCTGCTGAGATACTGGTGATACCAGCATTCCACAGGGGTGCTAACATTTGATAGGACTCTCAGCTACTTGCCCCAGAGCATTTGAGCCCCCCTTTCCACCACCACCACCAAGGAATTGAGAGAAGGAACAGCACAACCTTTCCAAATGGCTCCAGGGGCCTTAGAAGTTCTGCTTGATGAGGTGCCAGGTACCACAGACCCAAAAGTCTACAGGTTGAAAGATGTCTACCTCATACTGCTTGTTTCTCAACCTCCGCTGCTGCCTCCACCTCAGGCTCCTTGCCTTCTGAGATCATCTCCACATTGGGCAAACATGCAAATGTACCGAGTAGGACTGTCCTAGCTCTTTAATTTGGGGGGGGGAGGGAGCGGGAGAAGTCACCAAAATTTGGAATGTCTGTCCCTTGGGAGTTATACTGATCAAGTATCAAGGCACCACTATACCAGTGCTTTCTGTGGTCCCAACTTTAATGTTTGATGGTCCAATAGTTTTCCCCAAAGAACCAGCCTGGGCCTATATCTAGAGGGTCTTGGACACCCACCACCACCTTGTTCAGTCTCTTCCTTTCCAGCTTCCTCATTCCAGGTCTAACCTTGTTTTATCCAGAAATTCAAGTGGCTGGTTTCTTGTGGTTCTTCAGATCTCAGCTTAAGTTACCACTTGTAGTCATGAAGACCAGGAGCCATGGCTTGATGCAGATCATGGAAAAGCAGGTGCCCCTTCTTCCTGAGCAAGATCAGATGCTGAAGGAGGGAGCAGACCTTACTTTCCAGTGCTGGGACCCAAGGCAACAGGTGCTATTCCCAGAAGAACTAAGAATCTCAGGGTCTTACTTAATATCCAACAATGATTTTATCCCAGGAGCTGACGTAGAACACCAAGGCTGAGGGAGAAGTATCTTTGACTAGCCTCCCCTCCAGGTACATCTCTAGATGAGTTTGCAAATCAAGAGGGACTTTGGCTATGCTTTGGAAGATGAATAAAGATGCTACAACATAACCTTGCCAGGAGTCCAAGGACTCCTCTAAGGCATTCTTCTAGAGAAGGACCCACTCCCACTGTTTGTAGAACAAGCTTGGTATCACTGAAGGAGTTTGCCTATTCACAGGTAGGATTATCTAGCACACATGCCATAGCATATAGTTTTATCCATGCCCTTAAGCACATATTTCCCTCCTTCTAAACTGTAATAAGAGGGTGGTTTCATCTCTAATATCCAACCTCTGGATCTGAAAATAACCATGTCGTCTGGTTGTACATCTACACTTTGTTTTTTATTTACCACAATCTTCAGCATGGTCTCTCTTCACCAAATCAGTCAATTCAGAAGGCCTACTTCCCTGTACGCTTCATTGTCAGTATAGACACCAGGTAATATTGACCCAACTTTGGGCAAGTTAGGCTGGCTAAATCAACGCCATCGTGAACATAATACTCTATCACACTGGCTCAGTTCAGGAGATGCCAGCAGGATTTCAAGTCACATTAATCTTCTCAATGTGGGTTAGCAAACTCTTTACTGGGAAGTCGTATTAGTTAGCAGAGATATAACCACTATCATATTATAGCACAAAGGACCAGTTGTAAGATTCTAAATGCCCACCCGATCAACACCTTTACCTGAACAAAAGCAATGTTGGAAGTACTACCCATTCCTGACCAGTGGGTATAAGCTGCCGGGCTTAACTGACTTCCTGGATAATGAATCCTGTTTTCTGAACAATTGCTGGAGGGTAAAACAGAGGTAGACCTTGAAGCCATCATAGGTATTTATAGTTCTGTCTGAAGAGAGTCTTCCCTATACAGATGCTTTTTATAAATATGTGAATAGACAAGTCTTATCACCCATGAGAGCAGGTGGCTGACTATAAATTGTCTCAATTCTCCCAGACAAGAAAAAGCTAAAGAAGTTCAGCACAAAATCATGTTAAAGAGACGTCTTTTAAAAAGATAAAAAATATGAATAATATGGCAATAGCTACAAATCTATAAACAATTACTTTAAATGTAAATGGATTAAATTCCTTAATCAAAAGACATAGGATAGCTGAATGGATAAGAAAACAAGACCCTTACATATGCTGCCTACAAGTGACTCACTTCAGATTGAAAGACACACAGAAATGAAAAGTAAAAGGAGGGAAAAAGACATTTCATGAAAATGGAAAAAGAAAAAAACTGAGTAGCAATAGTTATGCCAGATAAAATAGACTTTAAAACAAAGTCTACAACAAGAGACAAAGGGGACCCAGTAATTTCATTTATGGATATTTATCCAAAGAAACCCAAAACATTAATCTGAAAGACATGTACATCCATATGTTCATTGCAGCATTATTTACAATAGCCAAGATATGGAAATGACTTAAGTGCCCATAACAGATGAATGGATAAAGAAGAAATGGCACATATATACAATGACATATTTCTCAGCCATAAAAAAGAATGAAATCTTGCCATCTGCAACAACATGGATGGACATAGAGGGTATTACATTAAGTGAAATAAGTCAGACAAAGACAAATACCATATGACCTCACTTATATGTGAAATCTAAAAAATAAAATAAACGAACAAAACACACAAACTCGTAGACATAAAGAACATTTTGATGGTTGCCAGATGGAAGGGGTGTTGGGGGGATAAAAATGGGAAAGAGATTCAGAACTATGAATTAGTAGTTACAAAATAGTCACAGGGATGTAAAGTACAGCACAGGGAATATAGTCAATAATATTGTAATAACTATGTATGGTCAGGTGGGTACTAGATTTATCAGGTTGACCACTTTGTAAATTATGTAAATGTCTAATCACTATGTTGCACACCTGAAACTAATATAATATTGTATGCCAATTGTAACTGAAAAATAAAAATGAAAAAAATAAATTGCATCAATTCTTGAGGTCCTTATGAGTTATTTCATCCAGAAAGCGATCTATGATTGATGCAATTTGGAACCCCCTCTCGTGGGGGATCACCTCCCCCAAAACTAAGGTAAGGAAGCTCGGCCATCTAGAGGCTGCATGGGGGAAAGTCAAGTGGTCCAAGTCTAAATGGCTTCGTAGTTGGCATTCATGATGGCAAATTTCTGAGTCCCTCTGGGAAGGGAATTCTCCTCCCAGGAATTTCCATGAGACTGCAAAACAGACATGCCAGAGAAAAATCTTCAGCTTGGACTCGGTACAGTTTAGCTACAAGGAAGCTCAAGGGGGGATTGGTGAGGCCAACGTGCCCTTGGCCTTCACCTTCTCAGGTTTCCCTAAAAGAATGAAATGCAGAAAAGCAGAGGAGGTCCCCAGTCCAGACGTCTTTTTTTCCAAAGCATTTCCTGGTGCAGATTCCCCATTTATCACATGCTATTGGCCCCAGTTACCCTGCTTTAGAGCCACCATGGGAGTCGCTTCCGAGGACCCCAGGGCACACAACCCGCTCCTGCCTCCTGGCCTCAGTGACCTGAGGTCCTCATTCACTTTCATTTCCCTGTTGGCATCAGGATAGGTCAGGGGAACTCCATCGATTCTGTACCCCTCCACTAGGGAGCAGCTCAGGATATTGGGTGGTTATCAGGAGAGTCTTTAGAGGAGATAGTGGGTTTTGGCCAGTGACAGCAGGGGAAATACAGTTGATTTTGGGGACTTCCTGCCCCAAATGGAGCGACATTCCCACAAGTTGCCCCTTTCAACAATCAAAACTCCTGAAACCAGCAATAGTTTTATTTTTTTTCCCCCAAGTGCTGTGTAATTGCTCTGTAGAACAGATAAAAGTTTCTCTAAGTAATATGGATGAAAAAAAAAAGGGGGTTCTATGGAAAGCAACCTTGCAGGGTGATCTGATCATAAATTCCTAACTGGGCAGGTCATGGGCGGTCCCGCTGCAGGCCCATAACTTTTTAGTAGAAGGTTTATCTTTGCCTGAAGCCAGCCCTGTCCATTGTTTTTGTGCATCTAGGTTAACACACCTTTGAAATAACCCCCTCAAGGGAGCACATGATCTTGTTAAATATCCTGTAATCCAATCCCCTCCTTGCTTTCTCCAACCTTCTTTATGCTTCCTCCTGAATTTCCAATGCATAAAAGAAGCTGCAAATCTGTTATTCTCAGGAGCATTTGAGATCTCGCTCCCCGGCATATGTTGTCAGTTTGGCTCGAATAAACTTATAAAAATTCTCTACAGGTTTGGACATTGCTTACATTGACAGTAAGAATTCTCTTCAATGCTGTCACCAACCTGTCCCCAAACTCAGGGACTATTCCACTGATGCTTTATACAGCCTGCAACCAAAAACACCAGTACAGACCTCAAGGTCCCTGGCATACGGAGCTGACTCTCCATATTTGTGGTACAGATTTGTGGGAGGGTGCGGGGGAGACAGAACTCAGGGAGGAAAGAAACCACCGCCAGCTTGCGCCAAGATCAGCATGAGTAAGCTATGAAAAGCCTTTTTCTTTTTTGAAGGCAAACTTGTCAGCTTGGGATGGGTACCTTTCAATCTACTTGGGCCCTTAGACTAGGAGGGCTCAGTGTGTTTGAATTTGAGAGTGGCTCTAGAACTGGGCTTACTTTTGGGGAGACTTTGAGAGAGGTCACTGCTACTAGCACCCCACTAGCACCCTGGCTGTAGGAGAGGCCGTCTGATAGGAGCGGTGTGCCTCCCTATGAGGAGGAATTCCCGAATCCTCATCTGCTGGACTGCAGGTGACAGTGGCGAAACATTCCACTGGAGACAAAACAGCCTAGAAGTTACTGAGCAAGGCAGCGACTCACCCCCTTGGTAACGCAGCACAGAACAGGCCAGAATGGAGAATAAAACCCAGCAGGGGCTTCTGCATACCGCCTTGTGGAGGCTGTGAGTCTACAGTGACACAGGACTCTGTGGCCTCCAAGACTTGGTCCTGGAGGTGAGGAGCATGACACTGTTTGTGGGTTCTTCTTTACCCCAGGGTACGTTTTTCTTAAAGACATTTCATCCTGTATTGGGAGCCACAGAACGGACCAGGTGGATTCCTAAGTGAGGTCTGTACACGCCTCCTGCTGACCAGGGATGGATGCACGGAACTGAAGGGAGACAAGAAATACATTTCTATTGGGTTAAGATACAGAAGCACTTGTGGTTTACGTATTGATATATCTGGGAGAAAAATAAGTCCAGGGACCGATCTAGAAATCAAGCTTCAGAAACAGAAGTCTAGAGGTCAATATGAATAGAAAGGAAACCAATACACTCATTTTCCAAGAGCAGAAGATTCCAGAGAGAAGGTTCACAGTAAAGCAAATGCACTAACCCCACCAGCTGGCTGGGCAGCTATATTCAAGTCAAAAGTGCCCATCAATAGATGAATGGATCAAGAAGAGGTGGTACATTATCTACGGTGGAATATTACTCGGCCACAAAAAAAGAATGCAATCTTACTATTTGTGACAATATGAATGGACCTAGAGGCTATTATGCTAAGTGAAGTCAGAATGACAAAGACACATACTACATGATTTCACTTGTATGTGGAACCTAAAGAACGAAACAAACAAGCACACAAAACAGAAATAAACACACACACAAAAGCAAGTTTACAATAAACTTGAACTTCTCCAATATCTAAGAAGAGAGCATCAGAAAGCAAGGAGAGAATTAGTTTGAGCTCCCTCTACCCCAAACACCTACATTGGGAGAATGACAAAAGATGAGAAGAAATGATGAGGCCAGGAGCTGCTCCTTAGGGGACACCTGACGTTTCAATGGTCCTGGAGACACATGGTGAGGAAGGATGGTACCAGGAAAGGGGGAGGAGCTCCAGGCAAGGATCCTATGGCCCCGCCCCCCATCAGCATCTTCTCAAGTGTCCAGTCCCCTGAGAGCAGGGGGCAGGTTTGGAATCAGACAACCTGTCCACTCAGATCAGTCTCAGAGGGAACACCCCCTACCCCCCATTTCTGTACCTCCTCTGTGTCTGATCGCTTTGGCATTTGAGTGTAATCCCTCCTTTCTGAGCTGATGCAAAACAAACACCATGCTCCCTTTCTTCTTTAGAGAGAGAGATCTCATCTGTACCCCCTAGCAGCAGGGAAATAGACTTTTGCTCTCTTGGGTCAGGGAAGAGACACTCAAAAGATAGTCTGTTCCCGAGGTCCCGCCCTCCCCTCATTCCTGAAGCCAGAGGCTGGAGCCACTGTCAGCTCTCATTAGAGAAGCTGAGGGTCCTTGCTTCCATCCTTAAAATGGCAGAGATGGGGTAATCACCTCCCCAGGGAGTCGGTGTGGGGGTGGGCCTCTGGACTAAGTATTCAGGCTCATTAAGACCAGATCCAGGAGGTGCCACTTGTCCCCCTGCACTGAGCAATTATGATGAGCTTTGTTCAGCTACCTCGTCATGGCTTAGAAACTAATTGACCCTCCAAAGCCTGGAGGTTCTGCGTGGTGAATGCAAAGCCACCATCGGAATTCAAGATAAGTGGCACAGAAGACAAAACTAAACAAGTCTTGGAGTTTCCCAAAGTGGTTCTTCCTGAAATACATCATTTTGGGCATTACTCCCTTCAGGGGGTAGGACTTCATCAACCCAATTGCAACAGGTTTGGAAAAGTCTGAGCATCAAACTAATTTGGTCATTTAGAGAAAACATTCATTCAAGACCACGGATATTAAGTAAGACAAGTAAGGAGAGCTGAGAGGAAGCTTGAGCTTAAAGGGCATGGTTCCAGTAGCACCGTAGCCAGGACAGGGGTCCAGAGAAGGTAGGCAGAGAAGCCAATAAACATTTTTCCAGAGAAGATTCCAGAAGAGAGTTTCACCATGAACCAAATGCACCAGCCCCACCTGCTGTGCAGCTACTGTGTTTCCCTGAAAATAAGACCTACCCCGAAAATAAGTCCCAGTTAAGGTCGTCAGCCAGACGGACGCATTTAGTACGTCATGACGATGTTCCAGAAGAAGATGACATGACTGTATTTGAATAAATGTACATTGTGTCACATGAAAAAATAAGACATCCCCTGAAAATACACTCTAATGCATCTTTTGGAGCAAAAATTAATATAAGACCCGGTCTTATTTTCAGGGAAATATGGTTTAAGAGACGGTCTTATTTTTGGAGAAATACGGTATACGCCAATCACAAGTTCATGATAAACAATTCCAATATCTGAGAAAGCCCCGATGCCTCTTCCATCCTGTGTCCACATCATGCTAGACACTGATTTCTAGCATATCTGGTGGTGCGGGGGAGGAGGAGGGGGAGGCACAAGCTGCACAGAACCTTCTAATGGGATAACATCTGGCCCCCAAAGTCTCTACAAATGGTTATTTCCCACTCAAGTAAGTTCAGCCACAGGAGAATCCAAGAAAGGAAGGTTCGAACAGAAGACAGTTTTCTCCAGAAACCAAAAGGAGGCAAACTGAAGGGGTCAGTGTACCCCAAGAGGCTCGTATGGTTGGCAGGATTACTGTAGCCCCAGGGCCAGGTCAGAAGAGCCTTGAGAGGAGTTTACAGCAGCGAAGAGGTTTATGTTCCTTTCTATCAGTTTCTTGACCCAGGAGCCTCTGGCATCACATGGTGTGGGGTACATAAGGGCCAGCTCCCTGCAGAGAGGGGGAGCTATGTGTATAAAGATGCACTTTGGATGAGCTTGAACAACCAAACACAGTGAGTGGACAATGGCTCTTACCTGCGGGCACTTTCCCTCCCGCACCTGGGTGGGTTCCAAGGGCAAGACCAGATGATCAAAGCTGTAGGGTTGGACCACGCCTTGACCTGCAGGGGCCTTCAGCTTGGGCCGACCTGCACTGAGTGCCATGAGCTCCTCCCTCTCACAGATGGGTCCCTGTGGCCTTAGACCTGTCAGGGGTCCCATCCCCTTAGCCACACTGACTAGGTCACATAATCCATATCCTAAAATCATCAGCAATCAGCACATGGCATTTCCCAACCGGGGTGACATTCAGGACTGTTTGCTGGGAATTCCATCAATGTTCCCTGGCCTTTGGGTGGTCCAGTGAGACAAAGCTAAGGAAGGGATGAAGGAGAGGAAAGGGGTCTGAGGAAACTGCACCTGAAATCCTCCGGTCCATCCACATGCCCGCAGACACACAGACACACACTGCACAGGCATCTCAGATTCCTTCCTCTGGATTCTTAACTCCAGATTTTTCCAGAAAACCGACACATGCTTTTCCCACCTTTGCCCCCCCGCCCCCATCATGGAAGCACCTTGCAATTGATTTCCCTGCTGTCCTAAGGTAAAAGTGAATTCTACTCTTTTACATGGAAACTTCTAGGATGGATGGTCTAAGGATTCTGCAGTGAGAGGTAGAGGAATGAGTCCTCCTGAAAAAAAAAAACAAAAAGTCATCTTGCAAGCTCTGCTAAGTTGCAAGACAGACGGGAGAGTAACTACAAATAAGCCAAGTACCTATATCCTCACTGTTCATATCACCTGTACAGGTAGGTTTCAAATCGCTCCTCGTGGTAACGACTTATGGGGCCAGGTGGGGCACCTCTCCTGGCAGAGCACCCCCAGGTTTTATCGACAAAAATTTAATACTCTGTTCACTGCATGTTGGGCATGGTTCTAAGCACTTTATCTGTCTTAAGTGTTTTGAGGAATAAGGTAATTGTGCTATTTTTTATGTCATATCCCTCTGGGGAGACTGGCCTCGCTACTTAACACATCCATGCTTCAAAGTCACAACAAATCAGTGGTCAGACAGGATTCTCACTCAGTCTGGTCCCAGGCTAATGGCAACACTAGATCATCTGCCTCTATCATTAACGTGAAGCCACCAAATTTATAAATGCTGATGTGTATAAAATAGAAAAACGTTCATAGGCAAAGGGAAGCATGCATTGTTGAATAATTGGGAAGCCATTATACCAATATCTGGTTATTCCTATGTTAAGGCATATTTAAACCTTTCTTAAAACCAAAGGTTCTGATTTACCTATTTGAGGACAACGATTTAAGTTCTTGATGAACTAGAAAGTGTCCTTATTTTCAGTGATGGTGGTGGGGGGTAGTTTCTATGCCTCTTCTTTAAAAGAGAAGTAGACCTAATGTTCTATGCACAGATGGTTGTGGTGGGCAGGGCTGCCCATGTGTGGGGGGCTCCCAGTAACCCTCCTAAATTCAACCTTGAAGCAAACCAATATCTTTCCGGTCACCTGAGACCTGATAGTCTGAGACGTAAGAAGCACTTTCTATTATTGGGGTCATAAATAGGACAAGAAAAGATACCTAAATAAAATGGGAGCGTCCTCCATGAAATGGATGGATATTGCTCAGACTTCTAAAGTACATCTTCCCACCCAGACAGGGACACAGATCTGGTGGTTTTTAATAGATTCTCTTTGCTCTAATGTTTCACGATATTCATCTTTGTTGTGTCCAAATTCTTTAGCGTGAGAGAGGGGGCAGCGTTCTAACCCACTGACCAGCCATAAGGTAATTATGCTCTGCTTTACAAACCAAGAGTCCTAGAGGAGGCAGCCCAGGTCTCCCTTTTCTCAGCTCAGAAACCGAGTCTGAAGGCAGAAGAGCCTCCCAGAGCTTCCTCACTCTCTGCAAGTATCATTTGCACCTTGCAACCCTGGCAGCACCTTTCAGTCTATACTGCATGAAATTGCGCCTTGCTGGACCCACGTTCATTATTAGCAGTATCTACTGTATACAGTTGTTGAAAATGGATCCTGCAGATGTGGGACAGCTGTTTGTACTTAGCAGTTAAGTGTCCCTGCGATGCTGGCAGCCTCTGACAAAGGCATTGTTCTTTGCAAGGCATCCATCTCTCAAAGGCTTCTTAAATCAGGCCCAGATGTCTCCATTCAACTCGCATTTCTCCGTGAAGACTCTTTCTGGAGAAGTAGGTTTTTCACTAAGGTATGTGCAAGCCAGCATGCACAGCTCTGAAAGGAAGGATCTGAATAGCAGCTGGGTGCTCGAACTAGAACAAAACACTCCCGTTATTCTCACAAGCCTATGAAGTTGATAGCATGCCCATTTTAGAGATATGAAAGTAGCTACGAAACAATTTGCCAAAGGACACACAGCAGACGACAGTACCGGTTTTAGAACTCCGAAGTCATCTAGTTAGCCCCAGATATCAGTTCCTGCCTTTTCTCAGTAATAGAACTCCCCATTTGCAGTTGGGTAAACATGATTGCCAAGAAGTGGACCAATTAGGTTTGGCTACGTCACTAAAAGTTCTTGCAAATAGATGTAGGCAGAATTGGTGAGTTTAGGTTCCCGGCAGTCTTCTTCGAGTAAGGAGGCACTGTCTAACTCACCCTTTCACCTTCCTCCTGGGCTGGAATCCAGACAATGCCTGAAGCTTCAGCAACCATCCTGAAACATGAGGTGACTCTGGGAATGTGTGCCTCGCACACCAGAGAAACGAGACGAAAGGACCTTGGGTCCCTGCCTCTTGGAACATCATGCCAGCCCTAGCGGAGCTGCCTCCAGATTTTAACAGAAGAAAAACTATTTGCTTAAGCCACTAGTCTGTTAGGTTTAGCAATTGTTACTAGGCAAACCCAATACAAAGGAACACACCACCTGTTACACATATTATCTTCTCTAGACTCACAGAAGCCCTGTGAGGTAGATGCTCTTACCAGATGAACTTGAGGCTCAGAGAGCGGCCACCTTGCCTCAGACCACCCAGCTCGTGGTAGAGCTGGGGTTCCAATGACACTGGACTCCCCAGCCACGCTTTCAGCTACATCACCGTCTGTACCTAGCTCAACCCCAGTCCCGCCCACCCAGATACCAACAAAGTCCTCTTGTCTCCAGTGGATAAGCTTTTTCCTTCTATGCATCTGAGTCCTATGTGGGGACAACAGTGAGGGGTGTACTGTTTCTGAAGTCCTTTTGTCAAGGAGGACAAGGATTTGGGAAGAGGGTGTTGGAGCAGCCTCAGAAGGTTTCCTGGCTAGATGATTTCACTTAGGGGAACAAGGTAGAGCACGGAGCTGCTCTATAAGGAGCAAGGTCAAATTAGGAGTAAGCTCCTGGAGTGTCTGGTTCCCCAAGTCTCTGGGGTCTGAACCTCACGAGGGAAAACTAAAAGGTCATAAAAGCTCAGAAGGTCAAGGGTATGTCAGGTACCATACTGAGTGCTCTCAAATATGTTGTCATAGAGACAGCTTTCTCTGTAGCCATCCTGTGACCATCAACCCTCTTATCAATACTTAGAGCAACTTACATCTCTTTGTTGGGTGTTAGTTGCTAACACCCAACTCCTCTCCCCAAAACACATGCACGCCCGGCTATTGTGGGTCAGGCATTTGAGTGACCAGCTCTCATGGACCCTACTTCTGCTTCCATCTCTAAGGGTTCCCCAGGAGGAGGAAGGGGTATTGTGAACCCCAAATGACAAAGGCAGAGGCAGCTACACATGTTATTAGGTGATATATGCCAGGCTTGGTTCGTATCTTGCATGTGCATCCTGATTTCAGCTTTGCAACCATCTTATTTTACAGGAGACTGAAGTTTAAAACAGTTAAGACCTTGTCCGGGGTCAGAGAGCAAGGGTCAAACACAGGTAAGTTTTTTTGGTTTTGTTTAATTTTAAGGAAAAACAAAACACTCCATAGAAGTGTGAAACAAAATTCACCTGAATAAATTTGAAGATCTAATTGACTTTATTAAGAGATTCATGAATCAGGCAGCAGCCCATCTAGTAACTAGAAAGATGCTCCAAGGAGTTGTACAAAATGGCATGTTTTTATAGGAAGAGAGATGGGGCAAGAGAAAGAAAGGGATTGTTTTGGGGCCTGGACATCTTTCTTGGGGGAAGAGAAAGGGAAGGGTTTTATTATGTTGATTGCCTCTTTTCTATGGGGGACTGAGGGGGGCCATTTGACAGATTACCTTACTGGTCCTTGACCAGAAGATTCTAGATTGGTTGATTATCTTTCTGGGAGAGGTTGAAACTGCCATTAGATCAGGTATTAGATTTAGGTTTGGTATCATGGGCTTTGAGCATGAGTGATGCCATTTTGGGCCTGTGGCTTTTTTTCTTTAACAGAAGAAAGGGATCAACTCTAAGGGGTATTAACAAGTCTTTAGAAGCCTCAGAAATAGGGTGATGGTGGTGCTGACATGGGGGCTGGGACGGAAGGTGGCCACTGGAATAAGGCTTCCAGTGTTCTTGCCCTTTAGCCCAAGTGCCTCCTTAGATTAGTCCTGGACAGACCTCTGGGGGGGGAAATTACAAGTAAGTGTTCAATTTCTCCTTCCACAGCAGCTTGGGGCTGGGAAATTGTTTCTCCCCCGCAGCTTTCCACACCCACAGCTGTGGTTCCTCTCACTGTCAGTGCATTGCCAACAGGTTGGAAATGAATGCATTTCCTGCGGATGGCTCTCAAGGAGGACACACGTGTGCTCTCCCTGCACTCAGGCACCTGTTGTTTCACAGGGCGCCCGTAGTCACCGGGCTGACACTAGACATTGTCTGCCATCTGCTTGTCTAGGGTTTCTGATGACAGTGAAAGGGGAAATGGGGGGATGGGAAATGGAAGTCTGGTTGACCTCTGCTGAGCCCTGCTGCCTCATAAGCCAGGGCAGGAAGGGCTGGGACCCTGGACATGTGCACTGGGGGGGAGTGGATAGGACCACCTGATTCAGTTGTCCCTTTGCCCTGAAAGTGTGCGAAGGGCTGGGATAATGGCACACCTCTTGGCTGTGACTTCCTACCCTGTCTACATTTGCTTCTTCCCTTTACTTCTCCTTCGACCCCTGCATAGGTTGGGTGTTGCAGGGCAGAGGGTGTACAAGACCGTTCATCCCCAAGTTTATTCCTGTTCAGTGGTACTTCCAAAGGCTTAAGCAATTCCAAGTGGAGTGACTTAGTCAACTTCCAATGGGCCCAGCAATGTCTCTCCTCTCCAATGCTTCTTTCATCCCCCTGGTCCAAATCCTATACTCTGCAAGTCTTGCTTAGACATTATTTGTTCCCGGAAGCCATTGCTGACATTCTGCCATGGAGTTTCAAGGCTCTCTTCTCAGAGCTCCCATGACATTGTGTTCTTGACCCCCAAAGCATTCATCAGACTATAATACATTGACCTGACTCCCCAATAGACTGAACTTTGTGGTGGTGAGAGCCTAGTGGCTGCTTAGTCCATCACTTACATGAGTCCTGGTATACCAGGAACTGGGTGAAGGCCCTTGTGGGGGTTCAGAGCTAGTCACCCCAAGATACGCTTTTATGGTATATGGATTGTTTTGAGCTAAGGGCAACTTTAGCTCTGGCTCAGGAGAAACTTCTGCCCCTCCCTTGCTACCTGGAGGAATTTGAATTAGGGGCCTTGCTTATAATGGGAGATTATTGGAGATCACCTCTTTGGACATGTCTATAAGGCAGGACAAACTTCTATTTACTAAACATCTGCTCTTCTGAACATCCTGCAATGACCCTTTGAAGCCCCCAAGGCACCTGACCTCATTCCGAGCTCAGAATGTCTTATATACCTATGTTCCCTTTCTGTCTCTGAATCTCTTATGCATGTGGGGTTCCCATATGTATGTATTAAATTTGGTTATTTTCTCTTGCTTATCGGTCTCTTGTCTTTTTTATTGGACCAGCCAGAAGAATCTTGAGAGTCAAGTTTGTTCCTTCCCCGTACTCTTATTTCATCCTGGCAAACTTGAGACATAGGTTATTCTCCCCATTTACAGATGAAACAGGCCCAGAAGTTAATAAGTCACACAAAGCAAAGAAATACTAAAAGGCAGAATGGAATTAGATGTGGTCCTAGACCATGAGATGATGGTAAGATCCAGACATCAACAGTGTTTTGTTTACGAAGAACTGAGATTCTTCAGCATTAAATGATTTTTCATGGAGCTAATAGTCAGAAGGCTGTTCCAAGACAACGTCCCTCCAATGATGTTAGGAATGCTGCATGAAGTTTTCCAACAAGAGCACTGACTTCAAGACTTACTTCCATCGACAAAGGAGTCAACTTTCGTAGTGAAGACACCATCCCTAAAATCCTAAAGGAACCATCCTGAAAACAGGTTTCATGAGGTCATTGACAAGAAGACTTACAAAAATATCATCTATAGTCATATTTTCAGGAACACAGTCAGGGTTGAATCAAAGTGCACTTATGTATCTGTTTCCATAATGTCACCTACCCCCTTCCCTTGTTTTTCCAGCAAAGTTCTATTGGATGTTAAACCATGAGGCTTAGATAAAACTGGTCTGGAAAATTCAGGCACCTCATAGACTTAAGACAGCTTTACCTCTTTAGCAAGAAAAAAAAAAAGTATTTTTTAGCTCGCAAACCTTTATGTAATAAACAAGCCTTTTCTTCTGCTTCAAGAAAGCAAATCTGAAATTCTCAGGGCTCTGCTGACCTTGCTCATGGGAACTATAGATTTGGGGGTGATTCAGTGGGGCCTTAGATTCCTGGGCACTGAAGTCTTGAATTTCTTTAAATGAGTGACACATAAGCAGACAATAGGAACTGTCCCATTGTCCTGCCTGGTTTCCCTCCCTTCTGTAGTCACACAACAGCCTAGCCAACTGTCATCCCGTGTCTTTCCTTAAGGAAAGAAGAGTCTGTGAGACTGTGCCTTTCTGGAACTTTGTTCCATCCTCGTGTTTACACCTTATATCTCTCTGTCTGGTCCCCAAAAGATGGTTTGCAGCCAAAGACGGGTAAGATATCTCACGGGAGATACAACCTAAGCCAGGCGGAACCAAGTGGGGACCCCCAATGAGCTGCCTTCGAAAAATATGGGAAGGGGCCTTGCCTCCCCTTCCCCCTGCCTGGGAAAAGCCATTGCTGGCTCTGGCTTTTCCCTTGCACCTGTTTGTGAGAGAAGTCATGAGGACAATAAAGGTCAGTTCTCTCCACTTATCTCAACGGAGCTGTTACAATATGAGAGACTTGACCCTGAGAAGGTACATACCTTACTTAAGACATCATGGGACCTTGTGCTTCGGCTGTTTACAGCGGGCCGTGTAAGAAACAATGTTACTTTCTTGTATTTGTATACCTATCAATAAAAACCTCCAGTCGGCCTTGTTCTGGGCTCCAGTCCTCTGAGACTGAGAGACCCCTGGCCTTTGGACAGATTTAACTGCATTAAGTCTCTGTTTCTCTCTTTCTTAAAAACCTAACCCAAGCCGCCCCTTCTTGCATCCTCACTGCCTGTGTTGCGCTGAACGCGACACCCTTCTGCAAATACAGTCACCACCCTCCGATGCTCTGCCCCCGGGATGACAACCTTCACGGACTGTGTCACTTGAGGTCCTCGTCTTCCGTATGTTTTAGCAGCAAATCAAAGGCATTAGAAGGAGATGAGCAGAAGAAGACAACAAAATCTGGAACTCATTCTCCCAATTCCTTTCTCTAGGCCTGTTTTAAGAGCCGTCAAGTGTTTTTACCCGAGTTCCCTGCTCCTGGCTGTCAGCTCTTCTCCTGCACTTAACCACTGTTGCTGGAGGTAACACCCAGTGGTGGTCACGGCTCCTGCGGCTGGTCTGCTCATGCTCAGCCACTCCCTGTGAGTTTTCTCAACTCTGCTCACACCTCCACACGTGGTCCCATCATTAAGTCACCTTCAGTTACGCCCTTTGGATGTACCCGTTGCTTCTGTCAGCATTCTGAATCCACCCAACTCAAGATCAGCCATAGGCTTCGCTTTGCCAAACCTGGTACAAAGTGAAGACGTGGTCCCCTCGTTCAAAATTTAATTTCAAGCCTGCCAACATCAAAGCATGAAAACAAGCACAGGGTTCTAAGCATTTGGCCCTTTGGGGCTCCACAGGTCACACACGCATGAAGCTGGTCCTGCAGCCGCGTGAACACAGGGGTTTTTTCCTACCAGTCAAGGCTACACAGGGCTACCTGAGAGGGTCGGTTAAGGGCTCCACTATGGCTTTCTGGCAAAAATCATCAACTAGACATTCAATGGTGCTTCCTGGCCTAAGACGGGAGACAACCATAAGCTGCTCCTTGCCCAGCTATGACACCAGGTATAGAGAAGAGCAGTAGTCAGCTCTCCTCACTCAAGAGGGATTGGAAATGCAGATCTTACTGTGTCCCTGGCACCAAAGGAAGGTTGCCAGAACTCAGTGGAGACAAAGACTTTGGTAGTAATATGTGACAGCAATCCAAGACATGAGCTCTTGGTCTATATTTGTTCTGCACTAGACTCCACTGAGTGTCTTACATGCATTCCAAGGTCACTTCACTTAAATGGTTAGCCCCATGTTATGATGGGAAAACAGGCACAGAGAGGCCTACGTTCCCACAGGTAGTGTGAATGAAATCTAACTTTTGAACATTAAGAGTATTGAACAGCAGTAATGTGCCATCTTCACAGCTCAGATAAGCTTGTCACAGCTTTGAAACCATGATTCTCAAATCTGCATCCACTGGAAACTTAACTGACTGGTGGCAGCAGCTTCTGAGCTCAGAGCGATCGCTGCATTGACGTCGAGGCCATACTGCACCTTGGCTTTTCCCAGCGATGCAGGGATTCCTAAGCAAGCCCTTCCTGCAGAGCCATAGGATGCCTCTGACAGGTGACTATTGCTCAAAGACTCCCCATAGCTTTGCTGAACTTTCTTAGGGTACCCAACAGTTTAGTTGATTTCCACTTCCTTTCTCTCTTCTTCACTCGGGGTTCAGACATGCATTGAGGTCTGAGGCTCCCCCAGCTTCTTCCCCATTTTCCCTCACATGTATCTCTCTTAACAAGTCTCTTGCAAATCTAATCTTTCTGTAGCATCATTTCTCAGAGGAGCTAAATCAACCTAAAAATCTTTCTCCATTTTAGAGGTAGAGAAAAAGGCTCAGGGAGGTTAGGCACTTACCCAAGGTCACACAGAAATGCAATACTGTGTTTCCCAGAAAATGAGACCTAACCGGAAAATAAGACCTAGCATGATTTTTCAGGAGGACATCCCCTGAACATAAGCCCTAATGAGCCTTTTGGAGCAAACCTTAATATAAGACCCAGTCTTCTTTTTTGGGGAAACACAGTAGTTAAACTTAGAGTTCCAGACTCTAGAATCTGGAATTGCTTTGTCTAGAGCAATTAAAACCACAATTTGTCCCCAAACCATGATGTCCAGGCAAAATTCCTTGCTATAACTGTCAAGATTGCTCCATCTTCTGGGCAAGAGGAAGCTAGCCAGTCAACTTCTAGAAATTAAGACTTTCCCATTCTTTGTTGACCAAAAGAGAAAATCCAAAGGATCTCCTGCAAAGGTCACCCTTCCCACCTCTGGGTTCTCAGGTGTGTTCTGATAAACCAGCCTGCCCAATGAGGCCTCTGCTTCTTTTTGTTAAGAATCTGCTTAGTGTCCTTCATTAGCATAGGTTCAAGTTAGTGCATAGAGAAAATGCATAGCCCAGCCTTCTGCCTCCATATGTCGTCATAGCTGCAACTGTGGATCTTTTTAAGTCAGGTTGTGACCCTGAACTTGGACCCTCCATACTAGATCTTTCTAGCTCAAAGCCCTTGAGTGGTTCCCCCCTTTGTGTGCTGGAAAGAATAAGATAGCCGAAAGAAAGCATCACATGTCTTATTGCCTATCAAGAAATCACAGACTGGATCACCATCATTTAACCAACCTCTTAGTGATGGAAAGTCCAAACAAGATTTCAATTAGAAGAAAGCAAGGTATAGCTACATGCACTGAAGTGGAATGATTGCCAGAAGTAACTAAATCAATAAACCAAGGGGCAGCTGGAATTTGTAGCTTGTTCCTATTTACATGCAGGGATCTTTCTGTACCAGGAGGAGTTCGGGATATTTCTACTTCAGTGGTCCAGGCTAAGAGGAGAATTTCATTATGTAACAATGCTTTTGGAATTTTTACTAGGCATGTGTATTACTTCATTATGACAGAATTTAAGGAATTATATTTAATCCTTTTCTAATAAATACTAGGAGGTATTTGGGCAGTTGAACCTCCAAGTATTTCCTAGCATGTGGTTGCTGAGTGTCTAAAACTGGACAGAGTCTACCAAACACCACCGCCACCACCTAACCGTGGAAGAGCCCTTCACTCACGCTTTTGGATGCATGTGTTTACGTGGGCCCAATGGGGGTTTCCAACTGGCCATCGGCTCTGCTCTGGGTCTAAACATTGTGTTCATTTGCCATCTCACAATTGCAGGCGTTTAAGGGATTAGGACCCTCACCTTTAGACCTTCTCACACCCTGCTAGGTGTGTTATAATCACCATGGCAGGCCCCGGCTGTCATGTCTCATTACTTAAATATATTATCATGGCCTGCCCTTGGCCTGTATGGCGGGATTAAAGCAATAAAACTATGGACAAATGGCTAGCGTTAGGGCTGTTCTTACCCAGGACTGCTGTGGGTAATGGCACACAGCTGCAGCACCAGGCACTGGGCCTCCCACCCCCATTTCCTCCCAGCCCCTTCCCCAATCAGCTGCTTCTGACCTCCATCAGCAAGGCATCCGATTGGTCCAGCTAAGCTCCTTGGCAACTAAGCTCCTTGAGATGGAGAACTGTTTCCTAGCAACATACAAGCTTGTGCTTCTCAAACTCCCAGAAGTCCTTGGGAGGGCTCATCTATTTTTATTCCAATAGCTACCACTGGTCCAGGCAACATAGTAGCTTCTTTGCATTCAGACTTGTTCATTCCTTATAGCTCTGTGGGAGTATATTAGTCCTACTTTTCAAAGTGAGGTAAAAGGGAACTGTGGCATGGCTCAAAGAACATGACATTCATTCCACATCATACATCTAGTAAAAGCAGAGCTAAGATTTGAACCCTGGTTCAACTAGAGCCCATGCTTTCAGCAATTACCCTAGCCTCTGCACACTCTTAACTGGACTCTTCATAATTAACTGATGGGACATAAGTCTCATGTATTCTTGCATCAGGTGACTTCCTGTTTGAGCTTTTGGCATCTATAGATCTGTCGTGCCATTTTAGGCATGAATACTAGTGTTTCAATTTTATTTTTACTATGGTCAGTTGCTGTGCAAGAACAGCAATGCTGGTGTTTAATTTTGTAGGATGTTGGTGCTCTGTAGATAATTTAGGAAAGGAATAACGGTTTTTGTGACAAAAGCTGTCAGCAATTATAGCCCATGATGAAGCAACAGTGTGATGAGGGTGACCAACCATCTCAGTTTGCCCAAGACATAGACTGTCAATGCTAAAACTGCCAAGTCCCAACAGAGATGACTTGGCCCCCCTATGTGAGAGAAGGGAAAAGGGGGTCAGCAAACAGATGGAGGAAAGGATACTTTCAGTGTAGGCATTTTCTGATAGCCTGTTCCATTATTATACTTACACTTCATAGGTCAGAAGATAGGTAACCTACAAAGGAAAGCAAGCTAGAATGTACAGACTCTATAATACACCTACATGACCGAGGTTCTTCACGTCACTCTTGAGTCAGAGCCTCTTTTAGTCACCAGTAAGAAGCCCAGGACCTCAGATAAACACCATATATGGCTATGAATGAGCCCAATGATTGGGGGCAGGGGGCTGTTTAATAAATGAAGTATACTTTGGATAAAGTCAGCACCTTTTTAAATATCCTTCAATTATGGTACATCTATGGCTATGGCATTTGAGAACAAATTAGACCTCTAGGACACGGAATGACAAGATAGTACATAATACATGATTTATGAAATTTTGCTATGGGTTAAATTTTGCTATGGGTTAAATTCCCTGATTTTGGTCATTGTATGGTGGCATAAGAGACTGTACTTATTCTTAGGAAATACACACTAGGGTATTTAGAGTAAATGGGTGCAAAGGTTCCAACATACTCTAATGACTCATGAAAAGACAACTTTATAGAGAATACAAAGGAAGTAGGGCAGAATGTAAGCTGTTTGTGAATCAGGGTAAAGGGTACATGAGAATTCTTTGTAATATTCTTAGAGCTTTTCTATAAGATTGACATGTATCAAACTTACAAAAAAATTAAGCAACACATAAGTCGCTATGAAGTAGAATCTCATGTTTTACTTTACACTGAGAACACTGAGTAGAAAACCGTTATGCATCTTCATTTTCGCCATGGATGTCTAAAGAATGGATTCCCTGAGACCAACTTTTCATGTCATGAATTGAACTGTTTGTAATTTATATGACTAGGTGAAGTCCAACATGACAAAGTAACTTCTTGAGTGAAAGTGAACTAGTTATATATAGGAAAACGATTTTTTTTAAAAGGGACACATGCATAACCTCACCCTTTAAGGTCTCAGCCATGAACTCAGGGCTCAACCCTGGGATCACAACTTGAAATTTTGCCTTGTGACCCAAGACCTGTGCTGGAGAAATTTTGTGACTTGCTCACTCTAGACCAGTGGGGTATATATACACGTAAACTTGTTTCTGTTCCCAGGAGGACATTCTTTCTAAAAGTCTTGGTCTTGACTTGTATTAAGAAAATCTGTCACTTATGGGAACACAACTCATAGCAAACACAAGGTAGGAAGCATCGAATAAATATGGGCTTGGACTCCAGCAAAACCCGGAATTGAGTGTTATTTTGGGCATTTCCTCACAGAGAGCTCTCAGGGGCACTTAAGCTTGAGCTAGTTTCCCCAACTGTAAAATGAAGATACAAGACTTGCCTCGTGTCTTGTGAATTACATAAAGCGATATGAAGACTGGCTCCGTGCCTACCTCATAATAGTGGTTATTACCAATATCGGTGCATCTCGTGGGTCTTGCTCTTGACATCAGGATGAGGACCTTGTTCCTTCCAAGTGAGTTTAACTTACAGAGTATTAGTCTCCGTAGACTATGCTTTGTTTTTGGCTAACAGGAAACTTGGAACCAAGTTTTTAGCCCTTGATGAAGACGTCTGTGGGACCACTGTGTTCAACTTACCCTGGGGCTTTGGTTTTTTACTTATGTCTTACCTTTGTTCTAAATACTCTATTATTTTGAGGGATTGTGCTCTTCAAAAACAGCAAGAGTGGCAAGCACTTTCAATCCATCAATGCAAAGAAGTATGAAGCAATAGCTGGCCATCTTCCACGTGTCACCATTCCCAAACCTCTGCAGGTTTGGTCCATCGCATTAACCTGGCATCCTGCCATAGCTTTCTCTAGTTTCATAAGTCACAAGCATGTCTTCAGATTTGTTTGGCTTTATAAGAAATGAAACAATGTTTGGAAACTTAGTGCGAAGCAGACAAAGGGTCTGCTAGAACAGCTGATTGTTACTAGAAAAGTAAATCTAGCCCATACACAGTGAGACTGTCAAAGTGGTTAACTTTAGGGGCATGTGGGTAGATAATCCAACCAGAAGTTCAGAGATATGAGATGCAATCCTGACGTACATAACTCTGGAAGAGAGACTTAGCATCTGAGCCTTTTTCTCATCTATAAAAACATCACTAATACACTCCCCCTGAGCCTAAGGTTATCATGAACATCAAAGGAAGGAAGAGAACATTTTCAGCGCTGGAACAAAGTCCAGCCTGCACCAAGAACTATACCCACAGACCTTTGGGTATGTCTCAGCAAGTTCCCAGTGAGGAACACAAATGGAAGAGTTTGGGAATCACTGATCTACCCAACAGAACAGAGAAGCCTCACGTGAGAAAACTGAAGCTGGAAGAACGTCTCAGACAAAGATGTGAGAGACTGCAGAAGATACTTCATCAGGAGAGAAATAGAAACCATTGTTGGAATTGTTTCAACATGAGCAGTCCAGAGAATGTTGTGGAGGTTCACACTGGACCCTGGGCGACGAGGCCCACATAACCCAGTCATCCTCTCCCAACTCATTCTTTTTGCTTTAACAAACGCACGGTGGAGCTTAGCTTTAAGTTGGGTTGTGTGTACAGAACAGTAACCTCACTGGCTAACAGGTGAGTTGCATTAACTGAAACTTCCCCACCTGATCCACCAGGGTAATTAAGCTCAAAATGCAGACCAAACTCCTGAGCCACGTTCAGTTGAAGCTTGAGGGAATCAATGCTTCCATCCTCAGCCTAAAATCTGGAAATAGCTCAAGAAGCTTCTTCATGGGCAAGACTTTCCCGTGTGAGCAGTTGTCCATTTCAGAGAACTTTCTGGACCCCGAGTTGGTTCTAGTGACTAACCCTGAGTTGTCTGTGGTTTCCATTCCACTGCCACCACCGTCATCTGTTGGCTTTCTCTACTTCAGCCCCCCTGAGCCTGCCTCCAGTCCTGTTTAGTCTAAAACACTCCCTTGCTGACCAACAAATTGGACAATTAAGAAATGGATAAGCTTCTAGAAACATACAATCTTCCAAGACTGAATCATGAAGTAGAAAATTTGAACAGACCAATTACTGATAAGAAGACTATAAAGTTACTGATTCAAACAGAAGCTCAGGACCAGACAGTGACACTGGTGATTTCCATAAGACATTCTGAAAATCAATACCAGTCTGTCTCAAACCCTTGCAAAAGTTTGAGGAGGGAACACTCCTAAACTCATTTTAGGAGGCCAACATTACCCTGATACCAAAACCAGACAAGGACACAAAGTAAACTACAGGACAACATCTGTAATGTACGTAGATGCAAAAAAGCCACCCAAGTATTAGCAAACCAAATTTAACAATACATGTAAAGGATCATACACCATGATAAAGTGGGATTTATTTTTGGGATGCAAGGATGGTTCAGCGTCGATCATCAGTGTGACACACCACAGTAACAAAATGAAGGATAAAAATCACATGATCATCTGAATAGATGCGAAAAGAGAGAATCTTGTATGATTTATAATAAAAAAATCTCAAAGTGGGTATAGAGGGATTGTACCTCAAGTGTCGGAGCCTGCCGACGAGACGAACGGTTCCTGAAGTGGGGAGTGAGGATTGAGAAAAAAATAGACAAGAGACAAAGATGGGATCGGGAGGGCGAGCAGTTCTAATTAGACTGCAGCGCCTACTTTATTTTTCAGCTTTCTTTTATACACACAAAAACAAGAAGGTTACATAAAGCGGCTGAGGCAGCAAGTACAGATTAGTTATGTTTTCTCAAAGTTTGGCCCTGACTGTTCTTAGACCTTCAGATATTTTCCCATTCCCAGGGCAGCAGGTGTCTGTTTGTTCTTTATGCTTATCGGAATTCCCCTTAGTGATCCTCCCAAACTCTGCTTGAAGTTACATTTTCTTAACCCTTAATGCTCCGGCTCCCTACATATCCCCCTTTTTTATTTTTTTTTGAGATCGTGTCTGGCTTAGGTAGTCAGTACAGACATTCTCACTTACCCGTCATTGGATATCGATCATCAAAGCGATCGACTCCTGTCTTAGGTTGTAAAAACGCTTACTGATCATTACCCGTCATTGGCTACCGATCTCCTTTGGGGTTAGACAGGGGCAGTGGCTTTTGGTTTATTAGCCATGTGGAGCCTTATTTTGTGAATTTCTCCATAAATATCTGTGACTATCCCCATCACAGCTTTTGTGATGCAGGGGAGGAAACATAGTATCAGGAGGATCACAACAAGTGGAATTACAAGGGGGGGCCATAAGTTGAAGCATTGAAGAGTATGATGGAAATCCATTGTGAAAGCTAGAGACAAGTTTGTTGAGCGTCTCATCTATATCTGTAGTTAAAGGAGAGGCCTCTTGCAGTGTCAAGACCTCTTTATGAAACTGGATAAGATCAAGAGTAACATTTTTTCTTACACGGTCTGTGAGACTCATACCTCATAGCAGAAAAATGTTTATTCCAATCACCCTTTGTCTGTTAACAGCCGAAGCATAAAGTCCCATGATGTCTTACCTTCTCAGGGTCAAGTCACTCATATTGTAACAGTTTTGTTGAGATAAGTGGAGAGAACTGATCTTCATTGCCCTCATGACTTCTCTCACAATCAGGTGAGAGAGGAAAGCCAGAGACAGCAATGGCTTTTCCCAGGCAGGGGGAAGGGGAGGAAAGGCTCCTTTTTGGATCTTCTAAGGCAGCTCATTGGGGGTCCCCACTCGGTTTCGCCTGGCTTAGGTTGTATCTCCCGTGAGATATCTTACCCGTCTTTGGCTGCAAACCATCTTTTGGGGACCAGACAGAGAGACATAAGGTGTAAACACAAGGATGGAACAGAGTCCCAGAAAGGCACAGTCTTACAGACTCTTCTTTCCTTAAGGAAAGACATGGGGGGACAGTCGGCTAGGCTGTTGTGTGACTACATCTCCCCCTTTTTTGTTTTTGAAGTATGAGAAACACAGAACGTGCAGTTGTTTCATTTACAGCCCGTTGGAGGGCTATTTGTCCACATCTGAGGACTATGTAAAACAAACAGAACAATAAACAGAATAGCAATATCCCCAGCAAACCCTCTACCCAAAGTCTTTATCCATTTAACAGGGTCTAAAGTGGAAAGTCCTTTTGCAGCTGCGGAAAGTGAGCTTTCCCACACCCTAGGGGCGTGGATGGGTATCTATAGATGTCTCTTCTTCTGTGGGCTGTCGCTCATGGTATGGTTTAACACCGACCAGGAATTCACAAAGGTTTTTCTTCCGGACCTGGAGAAATACAAGCAAAGCCTCTTCCCCGTGTTATCTCGCGGGGAGAAGTAGGATCAGCTTCCCCACGTAATATTTTAAACAAAGGTTGTAATTCACCGGTTGTCAACCGCAACTGAGGTCTAATCCAATTAATGTTTCCCAGTAGCTTTTGGAAATCATTTAATGTTTTTAAACAATCTCGCCGGATTTGTATTTTTTGAGGCACAATGGCCTGAGGCATTAAACAATATCCCAGATAAGAGTAAGGAGGCACTTGTTGAATTTTTTTGGGGGCTATAACTAGCCCATAATTGTGGAGCTTTTTTGTAAATGAGCAAAAGCAGCAAGCAACTTTGGTTCACAAAAGTGGGCAAAAAGTATGTCATCCATGTAGTGGATGATGTAAATATCTGAAAATGTCCTTCGGGTAAGTTTTATTGTAGCTGATACAAATTTTTGACATAATGTAGGGCTATTAGCCATTCTCTGAGGTAGCACTAGCCAATGATATCTCTTAAAAGGTTTTTGTAAATTAACAGAAGGAACACTGAAAGCAAATCTAGGGCAGTCCTTAGGATTTAAAGGTATAGTATAAAAACAATCTTTCAAATCCAAAACTATTTTATATGTGTTTTTTGGTATGGCTGCAGGACAGGGCAAGCCTGGCTGTAAAGCTCCCATTAATTCCATGGTTTCATTGATTTTTCGTAAATCCTGTAACAATCTCCACTGACCAGATTTTTTCTTAATAACAAATATGGGAGAATTCCAAGGAGAATTAGAGGGAACAATGTGTCCTTTTTCAAGTTGCTCCTGTACTAGCAGCTTGTAAAATCTTTTGTAGGGGGGACTTCTGATCTATTACGCCTGGTAATTGTCTGATTGTCACAGGGGCTACAACAGGGGCCTCAGGCTATGGATCCAGCCCTGCAATCACTTGGAGGAGAACTTCATTGTAACCTAGGCTTCTATTCTGATTGAGATTCTAATAAAGGCCCAGTCTGTCGAGCCTGAACTAACTGCATTTGAACAGAGAGGGAAGTGAGTGCAGCTTGTAATCTTTGCACCTCTGCTTCCAAGGGGGATCCAGTTTGGGTTGGTCATTTTTAGAGTATCTGATTCCTTTATGTCTAGGATCGATCACATCCCTAACCAAATTCCATAAGGAAAAAGTGTCTACCGGTACTTCAGAGGGTCCATGAGCATCATAATACCCATGCAAATGCTCTCTCACCTTTTCCCAAGTTTCTAAGTTTAAAGTCCCTTCTTCTGGGAACCAGGGACATATTTGTACTACAAACTCTAAGAATCGAAGCAACTGTGCTTCACTGGTTTTAATTCCTCTAGTTTTTAGCATGCTCCTTAATATGTGGGTAAACAGCCTTTTACTGTTCCCCTGTCCCATTTTATTTTACTCCCGACTATGGTATCTCACCGCTTTCACCAACCTTATTCGACGCGTCTCATTTGCAAGCGGTGTCCTTCACTGATTCCCCAGTATTCGGGTCCCTGTTCGGGCGCCACTTGTCGGAGCCTGCCGACGAGACGAACGGTTCCTGAAGTGGGGAGTGAGGATTGAGAAAAAAATAGACAAGAGACAAAGATGGGATCGGGAGGGCGAGCAGTTCTAATTAGACTGCAGCGCCTACTTTATTTTTCAGCTTTCTTTTATACACACAAAAACAAGAAGGTTACATAAAGCGGCTGAGGCAGCAAGTACAGATTAGTTATGTTTTCTCAAAGTTTGGCCCTGACTGTTCTTAGACCTTCAGATATTTTCCCATTCCCAGGGCAGCAGGTGTCTGTTTGTTCTTTATGCTTATCGGAATTCCCCTTAGTGATCCTCCCAAACTCTGCTTGAAGTTACATTTTCTTAACCCTTAATGCTCCGGCTCCCTACACTCAAGGTACTAAAGGCCATATGGGACAAAACCACAGCTAACATCACACTCCACGGTGCAAATGTTTTTCCTCTAAGATCAGGAACAAGGCAAGGATGCCCACTCTTGTGATTTTTTTATTCAACGTAGTTTTGGAAGGCCTAGAATTAGGCAAGAAAGAGAAGGCATCCAGATTGGAAAGGAAGAAGTAAAACTCATTTGCAAATGACATAAAACACTCCCTCTCCCCATCATTTGCTAGTTAAGCACTACCTCCATCCTTCCCTTTTCAGCTCGTATGTACGTCCCCATAATTATTTTATGAATTTTCACATAGGTCAGATCTCCTGCTCCTAAGACCCTTAGTCTTTTGTAGTTTTCAAAGTTATAGCTTGGGGTTTGTCTGTGACATATATTTCCCACTGTATGTATGTGTCAAGAAGGCAAATACCGGTGCCCATTGAGCTGAACACTAATTGAGCAAATGATTATCACAGAAAAGTCAGAAGACTCACATTCTAGTTTCAACTCTCACTAACAAGTTTGTTTTAAATCATTCAAGCCCCTGCAGGATCATAGCATTGAGTGTCTTTACACACACACATACACACACACACACACACAACTGTGTGGTTCCAGGTAGGTTTCTGATGGCTAGGCTTTGATATCTTACCTATAAAAAGTCTGATGAGAAGTCAGCATATAATTTCATGGTATTAGACCAAGAGAGAATTTAGGAAATAACCAAATATTGCCATATGTCCGACCCACTCCTCCCACAAGGGCTCAGTTAGGTGCCCCAAACAGGTGACATGTGGCAAAGCAATAAAAGAAAAGCCATTAGTCAAAACTTCAGTCCATAAATCCAATACTGAGTTTGTGCACTGAATGGCGTTTTCCTTAAACTAGCTGCAGACCATAATAGCCACTGATATTCAGAGTCTGTCTGTGGTGTTATCTCAATTTCGAGAGCTAGAATGAGCTAATACAAAACTCCTTGCAGTGGGAAAGAGGGAACCTAAGATATTGCCAGGGAGGTTTAATATCCCCACACAGCTTTGTCTACCAGGGAGGGAGGTCTGATACCCCAGAAGTGGACGGACTGGGGGGAATGAGATGAATATCTGTGAAGGAGACAGAGCTGAGTAAAGAGAACTGAGAGCAAGCTTGCCCTTAGGAAGACTAACATTTCAAAAGAAGGTAAATCTTCCAACAGTGGAATCATTCTGGCGACCAAGGAGTAACAATTGACAGAAAGAAAAAGAGTCATATCTGTAGAAGGAAGACTTCAGGAGGGGGTCCATCTGACCTGGACTAGCGTCTGCTTCCTATTCTAGTTTTTCCCAGTTATAGGATTCCGAGTGTTTAATGAGAAGGTTGTTTGGAGCCATCCTAGCTTGGACTCTATAAAAGTTGCTTCTATCACAATGGAAACATTCTCACATACTTTTCCTTACCAATGGAAAGCCCTTCACATGTTGGCACAAGCACATCTTATTTCTCATCTTCAGAGCTAACTCTCTGGCTCATGATCTACAGTCATGATGCTTCCGAGACCCTTTTTGTTCTTGTGGTTCCAGGATACAATTCAGGATGCCGTGTTGCATTTCCTCATCATAGTCTCCATCTCTGCCCATCTGATAGTTTCTCAGTCTTTACTTGTCTTGTGACCTTGCTTCTCTTAAAGAGTTCTGGTCAGTTATTTTGTAGAATGTCACTAAAGAGGGGCTTGTCTGGAGTTCTCATGATTGAAGTTGTGCATATTGGGGAAAAACGGTACAGAAGTGATGTGCCCTTCTCAGTGCATATGAGGACGCACATGACATTAGCAGGTATGCGAACCACGTGATGTTAACCACCAGTGCTTGGTTAGAGTGCTGTGTTCCAGGACTCTATTGTAAATGTCCCCTTTGGAATTAGTACTACATATTTGGGAGAGATACTTTGATACTATCAAATATTCTGTTCCTGCTTACATTTTTGCTCACTTATTATCTGTGTGACAGAGGGGACACCCAGCTAGGTTTCTGGGACAGGCACAGGGCTCTTCTGAGCACAGAGACTCAAGTTAGGGTAATTCTTTGTTCTGCAGAGTCCTTAAATTAGCTCGAAGCTAAAGGGGAATGTTAGCAGCAACGGAAGAGTTAGAAGAATGGTACCAACGTCCTGCATACACTTGACCCAAGTGTTCCCTTAACATCAAACATAACCATACATCAAAACTATGTTAACTTCAGTACAATATTAAGCTACAAGATTTTGCTCTTTGGATTTTGTTATCCAACACTGATTACATCCCAGTGTGGACAAAGATAAAGAGAAGGTTGTAAAACTATTTTGCTTTAATGATTTAAGCCTCCAGGTATTAATGGCTTACAACCCTGCAGTGTCATCTTCAGACCTTCTCTAGGGTTCCTTCAAGGCTAGAAAGGGGAAAAATAGCTTTGTGGAAGACTAAAGTTATCAATTTCATAATGTCCTAGCCAGATTCTAGAATAAACCCTGAGGCAGAACACTACGTGACCATACTAACTCCTGGAAACATGCACCCAAAAAAGTATCTTTGCAGATGAAGTAAGTTGTTAAAATATATTTGGATGAGGTGAGTACCGAAGCATAGACTAATGGATTCACACCCACTGGTAGAGGATTTTAGTAGAGCACACCAGAACTGACATACCCTGTTCATTATTGTATCAAGGACACATGTAGACTTAGGTCTAATTGATAATGGTATAGTTAAAGCTGAGAATACTTATCGACAACTGTAGTCTCATTCTAGCCTTTTAGTCTTACAGTTTCACCAAGAATATCTTAAGGATATGAGGACTCAAAAAAGTTATCCATTGAGAAGGGCTCCTGGTGGCTAACTGGGCTCAATTTAAAAGCAGAGCCTAGCAGCCATTTCTAAACACTTCTCTCATGCAAACAGCACTTAAGAAGTCTGCATTACACTGCCTACCTGCACTGTATTCCTGCCATCTGAGCCAGCCCTTATAAAGGAGTTCCTGGAAATGTATTTCAACCAATAGGACTGAAGCTTTCCCCATCCAATTGGAGCTGCACAGCTATATTACCATCAGCATTTTCACCAACCAAACAGAGAGGCTCCATTCTGACCAATCAGGACAGTGCCTTTTGGATCAAACTGAGGGTTTAGAGTCCTCATTTGCATGAGGACAGAACAATCAGGAAACGGGCAGGACTTCTGTCTATATAAGTCAGCTCCCCTCTGACTCAGAGAGCTCACTTTCCCTTTCCACCAAAGACTGAAGACTTTCCCTGGCTGGAGCTGAAACTCCAAAGACGAAACACCAGAGAGTCATCTCATCGGACAAGAGAAGAGTGAAGCCGAATGGCACAGAGCAGAGCTGTCTAGCCAGAGAGGCCTGGCCCCAGGGCCACCTCAGCTGTGCTGTTTCACAGCTGTGCTGTTTCATCACTGAGCTGTAACACTATTGAGCGTTCCACAGCTGTGCTGGTCTCCACTGCACCCTGGATTGGGGATTCCCCTTGGCGTTGACTTAGCACCGACAACCATCGGTTGACAGATAGATCAAATCTTAAACTACAAAAAGCTTTCCTAGCATTTACATGGAACACACAATGGGATTTATAGATGATGTAATACAGAATTGTACACCTGAAATCTATGTAATTTCACTAACAATTGTCACCCCAATAAATTTAATTTAAAAAAAAAAGAAAAAAAATTAAAAAGAAAAAAAGAAAAATCTTAACCTTTACCATCAGGCATCAACCATATTACTGCCAGCAAAGTTAATTCAAATCTGGACTCTTAACATTACTGTAACTTTTAGAATGTTTGTGTTTATGCCCCTCTACTGATTGTCAGATAAAGAGTGTCCCATGCAATATTTGGGACAAACTTATCCTAGAAGCCATTTATTTCTGAAATGTAAATTTCAGTGGGAAGTCTGAGTTTTTACTAAGTCTTGCAAACTTAGTGTCATGGAGAAAACATCTAAAGAATGGATGTTCAGTTGTGGGTGTTTGAAAACATATTTTGAAGGATGGGCTGTTAAACATGGTAGCTCGACTCCACACTAGAGGAGAAGTACGGCAGATAGGGAGAGACATGGGAGTGGTATGAGAGCCAGTTTGATGCAAGGTTCCGCTAGTCTCGGCCCCAGAGCCCTTCACTGGGCTACCACAGACTGCCACGTAGACATCATGGTCCAATGGTTCCCTCTGTTCAATCTTGCTTCCATGTTCTCTTTCTAGGTGTAACTCCTCAATAAACCATTTGCATTTCTAACTCCATCTCAGCATCTGTTTTCTGGAAAACCCAACCAGCACTGGAAATCAACTATGGTTTTAGGACCAGCCAACAGAAGTCATGGGCAGATTTCGTGATGGAAACTGCTGCCTTGAGAGACAGTGAGCACCTCAGGAAGTGAAGAAAGAGGCAGGTTAGCTACTTCTCTGGAATGTTGGAGGTGATATCTGCACCAGCTAAGACCAATAGCCTCCACACTTGTATGGACTGGGGGAATTAAGCTCATTTCAACAAAACACGAAGTCACCTAAGAATGCATTCATTTGCTTGATTTATGCTCAATTCCAACGCCACAATGAGGTGTGCACAGGTGAGAGTAGATTTAATCATGACTTACGAGCCATGGGCAAAGCTTCACTGAGTATGTCTACAGCTTTCCCTGTGACCCTGTATCCATTCCAAGCAGGTGATTCTGCTGGCATTTCAGAACCATGGGATTTATAGCAGTCCCTTGGCAGAAAGCTTACCTAGATGCCTTTTGATCAAACCAGATTAAAACTGATGTTATAGATGCCACTGAAAATGTAAGGCTGGCAGAAGACCATGCCTAGTGTTTGTTCTGGATGAATCAAGTCCAATTACGCTTAAAAATAACCCACGAATACTGGGAGATACCTGATTTATCTTCTCAATAGAACAGCCCACCAGATCTGAAAAATGAATAATTAAGCTATTCTCCCAAAGCCTGAACGACTCTTCCATCTGAGTCTAGTTATCTTTGTGACTTGTCTTCACTCCTCATCTGATTACCCCAAGTTGGTAAGAGATACAAAAACTTTACTAGGTAATTTGAGTATATATACTCTTTGCAAGGTCCTCATGAACTAACAAAGAACAGCACTTAATATAAATGCTATGATTATAAGGGCTCATCCAAAGTACTGGTGTAGTTGTATATGGCATTCAAAATTTTCAGGCAAAAATGGCAGACTGATTACATGCTTCTCTTTTCCTTTCCCAAATCCCAAAGGAATTAAAAGGTATTAGTTCATAAAGACAAGCAAGTCAGTGGAGACTGAAGTTTCTGGAAGCAAAGGAGATGAAGGAATGGCATCTGCCTAAAGAAGTGGAGAAAGCCAAAATTAATGTCTGCAAAGAAGAGACACACACAAAACGGACAGACTCACCCATGAGGGCATGCAGACCCAGATCCTGGGAAGGTGGTTGTGAGTGAGGCAAAATGGCAGAGTCTGAGTAGAACAGTTATATCCTCAGTCCCCACTCCAAACACAGAGACCCATAGCTATTGAAGATGACAAGCCTATTCTCCAGGTGGAGTTTCCACCAGATGCTAGAACTCAAGACACAATGAAGAGCTGGATGCTGAAACAAGAAGGTAAACCGCAACTGAAGGACCTCATCCCTCTCCGTATCAGAACCCTCCAGCATCCCTGTCATGCTCTCACCTCTGCTATCTCATTAGTCCACTTCCTGGATCGAACTGTCAACTCTTCACTCCATTTTGACCACAGACACTGTCTGTGGGAGCTGGAGGTAGGTCGCACACAGAACAACCATTAAACCTGAGTTTGAATCTCACTTGCTTCCCCTTAACTCACTGGTTAACCTTGCGAACTTCATTTGTACAATGGATATTCTACCACCTACTTCCTGCGATGGAGGCAGGTTAGCTGACTCTGTGAACACCTGTAGATCCAGTCACAGAAGTTCAATGAACCACCAGCATTTTCAGGAGAAGTACTTAGGTGCACGAGGTGAAGGTTGTCAACTGGAGTGACTAAGATCCATTTTTATTTCACCCTCATGTGCATGTAGCCTATAGTCAGTGTCAGATCCAGAATCAGTGATAGATGATTCAACAAGATTTCAGGACACTGACTTTCAACGCATAATGCAGTTCTAAAGAGCCAAAGGCAGCAATATTCATTTTGCTTAAGGTACCGAGACTACCTTTGTCACTGGGGTGCCCACCATTGTTGATTGAGAGGAAGTCTGGATAAGAAGGCAAGAAATCTGCCTGGGATTCAAATTGTAGTTAACCCATAATCAGATAATTGTATGCTGCCTATTTTAGCATAAAGTGCCTCTCATATCTATAATAGGTTAGTAGGGGATTAAAAGTGTTACTCTTTGAAAGATAAGTCACACCAATGGTATATTTTCCAGCAAAAGTAAAAGCAGCACGTTTGGACTTTCAAAGAGGGCCCCTTCTTGGTATCTTTCACCAGAGCCCCTCAAGGTATGTTTGTCTTTAGCTTTCTTAATGCCTTTATCCCATTCTTCCCAAAGGTGTTACATAAAGCTCAGATATAGTCTAAGTCTGGATTAACAATCACAATTCCTCGTGATGGTAGGCTCAAAGCTGATCTTCACCCCCTTATATCTCAATTAGATGATAAATACACACACGGCATTCAGAAAATACCCTCTAAAAAGTGGGGTCAAGACCGGCCGAGAAAGAAGTTTTTCAAAATTGTACAACAGAGGCTTGACTAGGATTCAGGCTTACGTCTTAGCTTGACACATTTATGAACAGGTACAGTAGCATCTTATCACCATAGAAACACAGAGCCTAGTACGTGGTAGGTGCTCTAGTGCTGAATGGCCCAATAGCATTAGATGCCGAGCATCTGTCTGGCACTAGACATGTGTCACCTCAAGGACGTCCAGACTGAACAGCTACCCCAAGGAAGAGACCCTATGGGAGGTCTTTCAGATTAGATTGACATCTTATATTCTGGTCTTTACCAGCTCTCCCAAAGCAACCCATCCCCTCCCCCTTCCTGTTCTGTTATCAGCCTTGGGTTGGGGGCTGATATTAAAAGGGCTCTGATAAAGCTCCCTAAGTGGCAGCAAGCTGTAAACATTCCCACTGATGCCATTTGATTAACCCGCTGAGAAAATGCCTGAAGAAGGTCTGGGCTTGTCACTGAGAGACAGGCAAGGGTGCCACGAGAGCTGTTGAAAAGCAAGTTGGTTGGGGCCACCACCGTGGAGTTATATAAAGCACTTGGCTCCAAAACAGAGGCCTCTGCAGCATTGCATATGCAGTCTGCCAGGGTGGCTGTGGGTTTATGGTTTGATGGACATATGCAATGGGGATGCATTCATAGCCCAGATAAGTTAATGACCTATTAGTGGCAAGTAGGGATAGAGATAAAGCCTTGTGCAAAATCCTGCCTCACATTCCAAAGCCACAAACAATTTGGTTTAACACTCTCATTATAGCCCATCCAAATAGCTTCCCTATTAGTAGGTTGCCGATGTTAAATGTCCACCTATTGAAAGGGGGAAGAGGATGGGATAGAGAGAAATCAAGGATTAACCACTTGCTGACCTCTTACAGTTCAGGTGATGGCTAAAGACTCGAACTTGTTCAGAATAATGAGTCTAAATAGTCAACCGTAAATTCAGGTTTTTCTTCTCACACAAAATGCTCATCCCAACATATCTTGCAAGGAATGCTACTTGAAAATAGACTTGGCATATTTGCATTGTTGTCTTTAGGAAGTATTTAGTAATTGGCTCAGGCTACAGCAATAGGCAGGGCAGAAGGGATTGTGTTGGAACAAGTAACAAATTTTAAAAGCTTGCCAACCAGAAGACAGGATTGGGGTTTGAATGTTCCAGATACCTTATCAAAAGGAGTCTAATTCCCTGGACAACTGCCCAGTTATATTCTGCCTTTGACTCCAACGGAAAGGCTATTAGCTGCAGTGGGGGTGTACACTGTCCTTTTTGAAAGGCAATTTGGCAACAGCTAGTAAGAATTAATTGCTTATAACACTCTTCACACTAGCAATCCCACTCTTGGGATTCTTTCTGTCCAATAGGAATCAAAGCACCAGTTCATAAAGACATACATGTAACAATGTTTCTTCTGCATTGTGTAGTGGCCCAAGCCCAAAAAACCAGGTGGCACTTTCCCTAGTTTGGGGGATGGGTGAATTCATTATGGACTATTATGTATCACTGAAGTGACTCAGATATAGTGTTTACTTAGGTTTTTCACAAATTTTTACTGATTTTGAAGAACCACCCAGCTATATGTTGTCTATAAGAAACCTACTTTAATTAAAGACAGGTAGATTAAAAGTAATGGGATGGGAAAAGACATACTAAGACACGGATTAGAAGAAAGCTGGAGTTGCTATTTCAAATAAAGCAAAATTCAGAGCAAGTTATCAGGGATAAAAGGAGTGTTACATAATGAAGGGGTCAGCCCTAAGAACATAACAATCCTTCGGTATTTAGGCATATGACAGCTTCAAAAATATGTGCAGCAAAAAAGGATAGTGACTTGTCCGTTTCACCTCTATGAGAGTTGGAGACTTCAACACCCCCCTATCAGTGATTGACAGACCAAGCAGGCAGGAAATTCAGTAAAGATAGTTGAACTAAACAGCACCAATCAAGTAAATCTAACATTTATAAAGTCCTTCACACAGCAGCATAATACACATTCCTCCAAGCTCACATGGAATGTTGACCAAGATAGATCACATACTAAGCCACAGAAAAGCCAGACCCAGAGAAGGTGACAGATTGCCCAACGGATGCTTGCGCAGGTGTGTATTTGGTTGCATATATCACAAACGTGGAAAAGTTTGTGCCTACCTTCTCCTAGTAAAGCCCTCAAAGAAGAGATAAGATTGGATGTCCGTGTAGAACATCTGTTAGGTGTTCCACTTTCGGGTTCCTCATGTGTCAAGACTTTTGGGGTCCCCATACGTAAACACCTAAGTCAGGGGCCTGAGAGATGGGGACAAGGGCCAAGCCATTGCCTCCTGAGTTTTAGGAATGAGGGGCAGTTACAAGGCTGGTGTCTTGCTCTTTAATCAGATACTAGAAAGACAAAGTAGCCTTAAGTAGTTTTCCAGACCACACACATTGTCCTTCTATAAGATACTAGACATTAGTCACTCTGCCTACCCACAGTCCCTGGGACCTGACACTACGCAGACCCCAAGCCCTACCAACCAGGAGGCCATGTTTTTATACCATGTGACTTTACTATCTAGGGCCCAGATGATTGGACCAAGGCAGTCACCTGACCCCAGAGCAGCTTGCCTATTGGCTGGCTGATTCCTGAGACTCTGGTATAAAGGCAGGGGCTGGGCCAAGTTGGAGGTATACCTGAAAATAAGAGGAAACAATCCAGTCATCAAGGACAGTCACTGAAAGGTTTTGATAATGAATTAAGGTCAGAAGAGACTTGAATGAAGCCTAGAAAGCTCCAAGAAGCCAAACCTTCAAGCTGTTCCATTTCGTAGTTCAATCCCCACCTGTACCTTTTCAGCACAAGATCCCTTCTGCCTGGAAACCCTTGAGGGAGAGATCTTTACACAGGAAGGGCGAACTAGCACATTTCTGTGCTCATACACTTAGTGTTGACATCTGGACTCAGTCTTCTTCTAGCCGTTTCTGAGGTCAGTAGACACTTATTTCCTTCAGCAGCTACACAGAAGCCACCAAGGACTGGGGCCTGAAGCATATCCTAGAAAGCCACCATGGTAGGAACATAGAATACATAGCCATCTTCCACTCTGTTGACCAGGACACAGAACAAAACACAATGCTCATTGTAAGGGAAAGCATCAATATATATAAAATGAAGCTCACATGTGATTGATGGGCAAACAAGTCGGATTTCTGCAGTGATATGGAAATCCACACGGGAAAGAAACTTAAGCACCTCCCAAAACTAAGTATCTCCCTTATCCAGACACTGCCATTTACTGGCTTTACAATGAGTATGTGGTCATTTATAACAGACGTTATGTAGCTTCTGAGACTTAGTTCTTCATCTTTAACATGAGCATGTAGTACAGACCCTAGGGTTATCATGAGAGTCAGAGAATTCATATGAAGTACCTAACAGTGCTCAAGACATTTACGTGCTTGTGACATGAGTTCCCACAGAACCTTGGGGCCATTTATAAGATCACAGTGTCTTATTCAGTTCCATGCCAGGATATAGCTCCCCATGCATAAGGGGCATCCTATCTGGCTCAGTATGCCCACCAGTGACCACGACGGTGACCCACATGTAAGAACTTAAGTATATACTAGTCAAGGATCAGCATCTATAGGACATGGATGTGTCTTCAACTCACATAGGTCGAGAGATTACTGGCTTAAGAACACCAGAAAATCAAGGAATCAATGAAGTCAGAAAGTACATGGGGCAGCACACAGTGAGTTAAGACTAATTCTGAGACCCTGAGATTGTCTTAAATTCTGAGTCCAAAGGAAGTATCATGCATTTTATTAATTGCTCCACTTGAGTCCATTGTATGGACCAGACATATTCATGTACATTATATTTAAATTGTAGCCCCTCCCATTTCACAGGTGGGGATATAAAAGGTACTGCCTGACACTTTGGCCAATATTAGCAGCTAAGCAATGTCAGGTCTGCATCAGGTTTTTCAGAGACCTGAATTAAGTTACCAACACTTAAGGTTGGAGTCCACAAAATTCAGATTTCTAGCTTCTCTTGAACAAAAATGGGGTGGGCTGGCAACACAGGGTCTGCATTTCTGTGTGGCCATAGTTAGACTAGAGCTTGGCTCTCTAAATAAGACAGGTTTTACTCCTGGCCAAGCCCCATCCCACCCATTTCATTTCCCTTATTTTTCTGGTCCTTATGAGTGCACTTGGGTTTGAAATCCCTGAAACAGTTTATAGAAGGCTCTGGGTCCCAGAAGTTGTGGGGTTTCAAAGGTGTGACTTAAACAATGCAACTTCATCTTTAAAGTGAGACTTTGATGGGCTAAGGCTAGAAGAAGGACCTTTTTACAGGCAGCAGGCTATTCTACTGAGTCAATACAGTGCCATTTGAGATTTGACACTACAAAGACAACCAGATGGCTGAATCTTTCCCCCTTTCCCCAATGAGAAGAGTCTTATCAAGACTTGGAGGTATGTAACCAGCCAGGGCAATCACTTTTTTTTATTTTATTAAATTTATTGGGGTGACAATTGTTAGTAAAATTACATAGATTTCAGGTGTACAATTCTGTATTACATCACTTCTTAAATTATATAAATGTCTAGCCACTATGGGGTACACCTGAAATTAACAAAAAATATTGAATATAAACTGTAATTGAAAAATTAAAGAGCAGAAAAGGTGAGGAGAATAAGAGGTCCAAATTTCCAGATATGAAACAAGGCATGGGGGTGTAATGTACAGCATAGGGAATATAGTCAATATTGTGATAGCATGATATGGTGTCAGATGGTTGCTGGATTTATGGTGATGACTTCTTTAGGTATATAAAAGAATAACTATGGCATACCCCTAAAACTAATACAATGTTGTATGTTAGTTATATTTTTAATAAAAATCTTTTTAAAAGACTTCGAGGTATGCAGAATTTGATATGTACCTATATCAAATTTTGAAGTCCTAAGATATTTAGAAAATCCTTTTTATGCACTAAGACATTTATTCAACTTTTCTACACATCTCTTCAAAGGTGGTTTTTGTAACTCGAGCCTTTTGATTACTTGATTTTTCAGGGTACATCTTGACTTCTATTTAAATCACTAGATGCATTTTTTAATGAGTATATATGATACTGTAGCTAGAAATTGTATCCCAAGCCACAAATGCACTTCTTGACAATGACCTCCAACATTTGCAAATGTGAGGCCATACCTCAGGAGTAGTTATGAGGTCTGAGTTGGTGCTCATAAACGAAGCAACCTAACAGAGGTTATTTCAGGTGAGGGTTCCCCAAAATAGCACGTTCCCCAAAATAGCTCTTTCAAAATAGAGAGAAGACCTTGCATGACTCAAATTTAAGATTTCCCCCTCAGAGGGAGAACTGGGGAGGAACACACCTTAAATTCACTTCATACAATGCCTGACCCCAGCTCTGTACCAGGCATGGGTCCACATGAAATATGAACTGAACAATCAAAGTCCGTATCCCTGCAGAATTCAGCCTAATTAGAGGCAGTCATGTATACAGGTAAGCGTGGTAGGTCACTGGGATACATGAGACCCTTTCCTTTTCTCACCTGCGTTTAGGGAGGTAGAGTTTAGAGAACAAGCTCAGCATCACCCACATAGTATGGGCTTAATACTAGGTCTTCACTTCTGACTCCAATGGACTATGGTTTGTGTCACGCAGGTCAGCAGGAGAGCCGAGTTTTAGCCATGCATAACATTTGTTAGTGCCTTGGCAGAGGAAGGGTAAGTTTCAAATGGGGTTCAGAGTATCAGAAACTCATCTTGATTACTCTAACAAACACCCCCTCCCCATCTCCTCCATCACAGCAAGCGGCAGCATTCATTTAATCTCCACACTTCATTCCCATGAAATAAACATTGCTGTCTTTGAAAAAGAGGAAGGATGCTATTGGAGTACAAGTCCCCCCCCCCCCCCCGGTCAAAGCCCATGTTCTACTGACCCGGGAGTCAACTGATCCAACTTGAAAGTGAATGTTCTATTACATGAGGTCTTCCACCATGTGGGCAGGACTCCCTACACCCAACTCCAGTTCAGGAGTCCTTTTGTCTCCGAGGGTGGTCGTCTCAGAGGGTGATGGAGCCTCAGAAATACCAGTTAAAGGGCACAGTGGGTTTGCTTGCTAGCCGTTTTCCCACCACAGGAAGGAAGGAGAGTTTGAGAAGTGCTTTCAGACATGGCACACCACGGCCTTCACTGGAAGGAAAAAGACTATCCTTGTTGCAAGGGTGGGTAGAGGAACCTCAAAGAAACACTTGCCCATTAATGCCACATCAGATGAGAGCCAGAAGCAAAGGGTGACCCAGTCTTCCAGACAGGAAAATGGTTACACCTGTGAATTTCCTTACTGTGCCTTGTTCCACTTAGGAACCCATATACATACACTACTCAGGTGCTCCAGAGAAGTACACATTGAGGCTCAAGTGTGGCGATTCCTTTCTTCCTGCTTCTCCAAAAGCAGGCCTATGTCGACAGGAAACTCCATGCTAATGGCAATCTAAACCACAAATGGCCAACAAGATGGGCTTCCAGGAGCCACCTATTTCAACCCCTAAGTACTACGTTTGGGTTTTATGAGCAAACCTCAAGCTCACGGCAAGACCTTTTTTGCAATGTGCTGAATCCAAGTTGCTCCTGCGCCATCTTTTCCCTCTATCCTGGGGCTGGGACTCGGAGGTGAACTTTCTGTTCAGTTTGGGAACTGTTCCATTTCCTCTCCAGCTGTTCTCAGAAGTGGGGGAGAGACAGCGAGGGGGTGGAGAGAGCCGCCAGAGAGACTCAGGTTAGCCTGGAGCCCAAGATGGAGCTGACAGGTAAGGGAAGGCCCTGATTTATTCTCCTATCCATTGTGCAGACCATCTGTCCTCATTAACTTGCACAGGTTTATGGGTTTTTAATCTTTTCCACATACACGCACTATATGAACATTCCATATTGTTTTTTATAGTCTGTGTACTTTTATGTTCTGATTGTTGGCCTTTGAGTTATGACCCGGGACACTTACTGTACTTGCTCCAGCTCTTCCACCAAGAAGCAAAGAGTTTTAGTTCCTGACGCCACTTGGTGCTTGATGGGAAAATCAAACATTAACCCAACAAGCGTCACAGGGGCCATATGGAATCTTTGCCCCCAAATCCGCAAACCTGTGTCTAGCAACCCAAAGCCAACCATACATATTTCAGACTAGAAGCCCAGTTAGCTCACCTACCTTCAACCCAAAGCTAAAAAACCCTTCAAAGGATCAGCTAAACCCCACATTTTCTCTTCTCACTGATTGGCAGGTTCCCAAAGGTGGGGACACCAGCCACTAGAGAGACTCTACTTTCCCTAAATCTAATTATTCACCACCCTAACTTAATATTTAAGTTTAATAGTCCTCCAGTCTCTTAATGAGAATTTCTAAAAAGCTTCCTTAGGTGTGAAAATACGGACATTTTGCCCAGAATCTGAGGACAAGTTTCTACTTCAATCTCAAGACAAGCAAGAACCTGAACTGTTACCATTAAAGCTGGCCTTTCAGATTCCATGATTCTCCCACGCAGAATAAGGTACCCAGTTCTACCACCTGTGTTTCTTTTAGTAAGGGGATTGTGCTTTCTTGTTCTGAAGTGGTCAGCTGCAACAGCTGAGGAGGCCACTGGGATGAACAAGTCATTTGAACACAAGGCAACCCTTCTGTATCTTAGAACACGGTCTGTGGTCAGCCACAGCTTTAAAGATCATTCGATTGTATTTTATATCAACTGTAATTGAAAAAAAATTTTAAAGTGTGTGAAAAAAATTTGATCAGGAGAAGGCTGTTTTGGGCCAAGGACCCAAATGGGACATGAGTTAACGTTGCATTCCTTCCTCATCCCAGGGGCTCAACCTTTTCTCATTTCATAGGCTCGGTGGGCATTTCCCAAGTTAGTGCCCAGGGCCCTAGCCCCAGTGTTCACCCAGAAGTCGTTTGTGGTTACGAAGATGCTGGTTTACACAGCATTAACCACTCCTTTGCAGAACTTATCAGAGCCTTTTTTTTTTTTTTTATCTTCCTCTAGATTTCTTTTTTTTATATTTTTAATTTTTTTTAAATTAAATTTATTGGGGTGACAATTGTTAGTAAAATTACATAGATTTCAGGTGTACAATTCTGTATTACATCATCTATAAATCCCAATAGGCCAAACTGGACATCAACATCCAAGAGAAGACGACGACGAACAGCATTCCCTCCAACTCATTTGGTGTCTGAAACCTTTTCTCGTACTGCAGAGCAACTCAGTTCCAGGACTCCACGTACTCCTGACGACAGAATTGGTGGCTGTTTTGCAGATTCAGAAGCAGCCGATAGGCACGGTTGAGTAGTTCACCCAGGACCAGGACTGCTTCAGACCCAGGTCAGACACCAAGCACAGGATTCCCCTATATCCGCTACGCATTTTTCTGCTTCCTTTTACCTGCAGGGCCTGTATCACTCCGTGACTTATTCTGCATGTCCATCTAGAACATTTCACAGGCAGGGACTCTCTCCTCCACTGTGTCTTCAGCACCTACAACAGTCTCCAGCATATGTCAGGCATTCTGTTATTTGTTACGTGGATGACTCCACTGTACCATGTCCAGGCTTCAATTCTAGGCGATTTGGAACCGCGTTTTTGTATTCTGCTCTAATGCAATGTTTTACCAAAAATAGCATTTCACATCTCAGAGGCTTAGAGAAATGTGAGGCTTCAGCAAGTTTGATGTTGACTTGACGCCAACCCTGATTACTTGGTAATTTTCCACCTCAGAGACTTTGTAATGCCAGATTGAGATGCAAACTTGATCGAAGCAGTGTCCAAAGCGTCTTGAACAAACCTTTTGGAAGCAAAGATCTGAGCACACAGTGCCCAGAGGACCAGGCTTAGTTATTACTACTCTTAGCAACAACTTTCATGGTTGCTGGAGGCTAAGAACGTGGGACATGCCTTGATGCTCACATCTCACTAGCATCTAACCAGAGTTACTACCATACAATGGGCCATGGTAGCCTTCAGTGTCAAAGAGCAGTGTCCCCAGAAGGGCAGAAAGAGGACCCATGCATGCAGGCAACATTGTAAGGGAGAAGGTTGAGGCCCCATGGAAGAAATGAAGGCTCTTTTGTCTTAAGACGTTAGATTGGCCTGACTCAGAAGACTACCCAGCAGCTAACCATTGCCTCCCATGATGCATAATGTCCAAGGACCTGAAGATAGACGCTCATTTAATTGGAAAGAAAAACCCAAGAGGGGGATCGAATATATGGTGATGGAAGAACTGACTCTGGGTGATGAACATACAACGGGATTTATAGATGATGTAATACAGAATTGTACACCTGAAATCTATGTAATTTTACTAACAATTGTCACCGCAATAAATTTAATTAAAAAAAAAAAAAAAAAAAAAAAAAAAAAAAAGAGGTTAAGTGACTCAGGCTAAGACACACAGCTGTTGGCAACACAACTCAAACTGGAACTCATGTCTGAGGGTCAGGCCAGGTCTCCTCCCAAAAGCTTTGAAGGCCTAGGAAAACCTTGACCACATATCAGAAGATGTCCACGTTTAGACTTTCCCAGAATTTAATTCACGAACCTGAGACCACCTTGCCTTTGTTGTCAGCTTTCTAGGCTCCAGCCTCTTATCTATGTTGAACTTGGGTAAGGATAGGAAATTACACAGCCTGGCTACCTTTTATGCCACTGGAGATTGTCACTAGGAGACTGAACATGATGCCCCAGGCCGATCCAGCAGAGCCACTATGCCAGCAAATGCCACCTGGAGAGAGGATGGAGGACTGAGGTTTATTATAAGCAATACTGTTGCACTTCTGCTTGCAGCAACCCCAGAACCGTGTTAAGAAGGCTTCTCATGCAGAAGCTCACTGTGGTCAAGTGCTATGATGGATTAGCAATAGCCCTGGGAGGAACTGCATTGTGGCAGGTTTGCTGTGTGTATCCGACAGCAATTTCTCACTCCATTTTACACATAAGGAAAATAGGAAAATCAACCCGAATTTCAGTCCTGAGCCCTACCTTTGATACAGCACTGCCCCCAGCCTTCCAACCAATCCCCTAAGAACACAAAGGGGGAAAAGGGCGTGGGTAGCATCTAGTTAATTTTTTTTTTTAAAAAAGGGCAGCAACAACCTAGGCAGTGATTCTCCTGATGAGAGCAGAAGGAAGGGAGATGTTGGTGCTTGACTTTCTTGACACTTTACTGTTTTATTGACTTTTTACTATTTTACTGACACCTAACAAGAACTACTCCCTCTGACCCAAAGGGGGCAGCACGCGCCCAACATAGGGAATTTCACAAGAGGAAGTCCTCAAGCCATTTCAAAAGGAAAAACCCTGTGCTCGGTTCTTAAGTGGCATTTAAGTTGACTTATGGATGGAGGACAGAAAAGGTTGGGTCCATTATTGTCCCTAGTATAAGTTGCAGACAATAACAACAGGAAGAGCAATGCCAGCGAAGGTGGAATCTTTTATTTATTTTTTTTATTTTTTTATTTCCATGTCTCTTTTCTTCTTTTTTTTGGAATTTTTATAAATGCTTTGGACAGCATGAAACTGGAGTAGAGAATGCAGGGTTGTTGTTTTTTTGTTTTTGTTTTTGTTTGTTTTAATAAAAATCTCAGAAAGCCAACCGGTTGGTGAATGGGGATGTGTGGTCAGTTTTACTTTCCTCTCTTGGCTTTGAAGTTTGCATCTACAAAAAGGCATGATTAATCCAATGGAACATCCTCAGTTCCCAAGTAGGAAACTCTTTAAGTCCCCTAAGCGCTAACATCTATGCTCCAGCTCTGTCGTAGGTGCTGAGGACAGTGAAGGAGGTAAGACCCCGTCCTCAGGTGAGTTTAGCATAGGACCCCATGGCATAAATAGGGCAGGCAGCATCCTAAGATTGGCCCCCAAGACTTCCAACCATTTCCCCGAAAATAAGCCCGTTAAGATCGTCAGCCAGATGGATGCATTTAGTACATTATGACAATGTTTCAGAAGATGACATGATTGTATTTGAATAAATGTACAATATTGTACATGAAAAAAGACTTCCCCTGAAAATACACCCTAACGCGTCTTTTGGAGCAAAAATATAAAACTCAGTCTTCTTTTCGGGGAAACATGGTATCATGAGCCCTTTAGATTTGGATCTAGATATCCTAGACATAGAAGTCAGAAATTTTTTTATTTTATTTTATTTTATTAAATTTATTGGGGTGACAACTGCACCCCAAGAAATTCTCTTACGATTTCACAACATGCCAGTTTGAAGATGGAGGGGGCCACATGACAAAGAATGCAGGAGAACTCTAGGAGCCAAGTTGAAAGCTATCAAAGTGGGGAAAAACACTCAGGTCTTACCCTGCAAGGAACTGAATTAGACCAAACACAAGCTTGGAAGCCAATCTGCCCCATCTCTAAATGGGAACCACAGTCCAGCTGACACTTTAATTTCAGCCTTGGGATAGAGCAGAGAGCCCAGCCATACAGTGCCTGGTCTGTACCTGCAGATCTGAGAACTAGTAGATGTATTTTAAGCTGCCAAGTTGGTGCTATGCAGCAATAAAACACTAATACTGAGTACTTGTGTAGACACAGTAAGTGCTATGGAGAAGACACAAAAGAGCATCACAGGGGAACCAAAGCTTGGCTGTGGGGATTTGGAGCATCTTCTTTCAATACCCTCAGGATGGTACACAGCATTCAATCTCTACCATTCTCTATGACAGATATAGTCAAGCCACCACCAGAGCCTTAAAATAATGGTTAATGAGGCTCACATAGCAGGGATGAGTTGAGTCAATTCGTTCAGCTGAGGTGAGAAATGGGAAGGACATACATTTGGAGGGCTTCAGTTAACCAACATCCAACCAGCATATCCATTTCTTTTTTTTTTTTCCCCCCAAAATAAGGTGGGTTTTTTTTTTTTTTGTTTGTTTTTTTTTAGTTGTTTTTTTTTTAGTTTCAGGTGCACAAGACAAAGCAAAACTTAGACGTTTCTCATTTATATCCCTCACACTGTGCATATCCATTTCTGTCATTTGTTATCCATCTCTTAACTGGAGCTTAAGTCACTTAGGCTATGTTAGAGGGCTTTTAGGAAAGAGACATTAATAGTTGATATCTCCCCAGCCTGAGCCATACTCACCCAACCAATGCCACTTCACTTCCTCTTATTAAAAACAAATCTGAGCCTCTCCGTCTATCTTTACGGCTGGTCCCCCAAGACAGGACCATCTCATAGGGTTCCCCGAGAATATAACCCAGGATTTGAGGGTATACAGCTGAGTGCCCACAATAGGCAAGGAGCTTTAAGCTAGTTTGCTTTCGGGAAAGGGTATCCTCTTTCTGACGATGGGAAGAGATTCAGAGGGAGGAAGGAATTTTGTAAAGTTTCACCTTACATCTCTCATCTTTAATGTCCCTTAGACTTGGGAGGAAGAAGGCCTTTGTGTGAGGGCAAGACCAGTTAACCTCAAGCCCAGCACTGGGGCAGAAAATACCTCCAAGAAAGACCAACCAACACCGCGTGCATGGAACAAGTCACACATCAGCAAGCCAAGGCCTCCTGGTTTTGTGGAATTCTAGGCCTATCTTGAGACTCAACTCTAAGACCAGCAGAGCCTGCTAAGGCTGGATTTGTCTAATGCACAAGTTTGACAACAAGACTCATACAGTGACTGCATATGACCTTAAAAGCCCACACTATTGTTAAGAACATTCCTTCCCTTCTACAGCGAAGCTAAGGTACGTTCTTGCCTTGGCTGGAAGCTCAGCTACCTCCCCTCCATTCTGGAAACACTCCAGGATCTTATGCTTGACCCCCTTGCTTCCATCAGTGCGTAGCTCCTCGGTGCTAAATGCTAGGAAGACAAACCAAAGGGACCACCATTCAGAGTTCAGTCCACTTGGCCTTGCATTGGGTTCTGTTCTCTCTGGCTCCAGGGTCTGTGTAAAGGCCCGTCTCTCCATTTAGAAGGCTTCAAATTCACTGGACTTTTGGGCCTTAATATAATGAGCCCATAGTAGACTACCTAGAGATGACTCCCAGAAGAGACCCCTTGTTGCATGAGAGGTAACAGTGTTTGTCGCTCTATCCTCCCCCTACCCCAACTAGATCGGGCTGGGACTCTTTCCCAGCGGCTGGCACATGGCATGTGCTCAAGTTCTGGAAAGATACGAAAGCAGGTGCTGCTTTATAGAAACCTACGGAGAGATACAAGTTACAGCAAGTCTCAGAGGAAAGGCCACAGGTTGTGGCTCCAAGAAAGCAGGATTGGACTTTACTGGTCCTGCAGATGGCCTTTGCTGAAACCCAGATGTACATGCTTTTGTCTTGTCAAGTGGAGCACCATTTCAATTCCTTGACCACACTGCACATTGTATTAACAGCTGCCCCATCCTCCCCTGGTTCTCAATCAATGCCATGCCAGAACTCAGTATTGGGCATGCATTATTTATCTCTAATAGGACTCGCGTTACTCAAGGCATCATTGAATCAATTAATGCAGATGTTTCATCAGGGCTCTCCTCACTCAATAGGGAGAGGACAGATTAAACAAAGAGCTAGAGAATGGGGGGAACTGAAGATTCAGGGCGACCGGTACTGACTGAGCCAGGAGCTGAGCTGTGGTCTTTTTTTTTTAATTTTATTTTATTAAATTTATTGGGGTGACTGTGGTCTTAACTCAGACTTTAATCAAGTCTCCCCTTATCCGCAAGGGATATCTTCTAAGACCCCCAGTAGAATCATGGATAGTACTGAACCCTGTATATGCTTGTTTTTCCCCTATACATACATACCTATGTTGATTTAATTTACAAGTGAGGCACAGTAAGATTAACACTAATAAAATAGGATTATAACAATATACCCTAAGTTATATAAATGTGGTCCCTCATTTCTGGGGATCCCTTGAGTTCTTCCTAGAGGCTCAGTGCTTTCTGGCTCAACATGTTGCCATGAATCAAAACACATTTTCTGTTCATGTCCTACACCCACCAATTGAGTGCCTTTCCCATCTTAACTAAACACTTATCATGCACTGCGGCATAACGTCTGCAGGTTGAGGGGCTGCAGCAAAACTAGCACAATTTTTTTTTCTTCACAATTCGATGGAGAGATTTGTTCTTACCTTCAGTCTTAGCAACCTCATTATACACTTTTTTTTTCTTTCCTTCTTAGCATTCAATTTTTTTCTCCTTAAGTCGAGAACTTTACCTTGTCTCTTAAAGGAAGCCCTTTTCAGCTTCTCTCTGGCATAGCCAAATTGCCAGCATCGGGGCACAAGCACATACCACAACAGAGGATCTGATAACCGAGAGGGCTACTGAGCGACAAGTGGGCAGGGAGTATACACAGCATGGAGAAGCTGGATTGAAGGGAGGAGTCACGTCCCGGGAGGGATAGAGCAAGACAACGCGAGATTTCACTCCACTGCTCAGAAAGGCGCACGATTCAGAAGGTATGAATTCCTTATGTTTGGAATTTTCCATTTAACATTTTCAGACCGTAAGTGGACCACAGATTACAAAGTGCAGTGAGTGCAACTTTGGCTAAGGGGGGACCACTGTTATTTCCCCAGCTAGGCCTCAGTTTCCCCCATCTGTCCAAAGGGGCAGTCAGGCTAAAATGATCCAAATACCCTCCCAGCAGTCATCTACTTAACTACTAAAAAAAAAAAAAGACTTGTAGAGGAAGTTTCCAGGGACTGTTCCCAAGAACAGCTAGAAATGGCCAAAGCAGTTGAAACTAGTTAGTTTAACTAGCTCAGGCGCCTTCTGAAGTTGAGTTTTGGAAAAGCCATTATTTTTACAACATAAACGATGACTCATATACCCAGAGGCAAGCAAGCCGGGATCATGGTTTCCATGATCAGCGTGGCTTCTTAGAGGTTTCTGCGTAGGGTAAGGATTGATCTCATTTTTGTTATAAAAAGTAATCTGTGCTCATAAGAGATGGTTTGGAAGTGAAGAGTCGGGGAAACGTATCACCAAAGCCTCTCAAATCTTTCTAACCTTTTCTCTGCACTCCGGCTTCATTGGTTTGGGATCTGAGTCTTAAGATTTGCTTCTGTGAGTTGAACTAGCGTTTGGACCCTATGCCTAAACGGCATGTGGGTTTTTAGTTTTGCCATTACATATCTTTGTTCATAAAATTCTTCAGTACTCAGAGGGTGAGGTGGGGGCTGTTGGCATTGCTTTTTGCCAAGTCCTCCCTGGTGACGCCCTTGCTCATTCCCATGGACTATTGTGCCATCGAAACTTCGTGCCCCGTTTCTTTCTGCTTGCTGCAGGCAACAAGAGTCACTTCTTGAAGTTTCCCAACTCACAGCAGAACTAGTGAGACGAGTACAGTCAGGGCCTCAGCCCCAGTGCCATCTTAAGTGTGCTCAATAGCACACACACGTTCTCCTACTCTGGGCTCCCCTTTCAGTCAGTGCTGCCATCATCTACTTAGCTCACACCTGGGAATTAGAGCCTTGGCTCTTTGCCGCCCCCTCCATATTCAATATAGCCAATCGCCAGTCCTTCAGCAAATTCTGTTGCGACTTCTCAACCCCCATTTTCATCTTGCCATCCTCATTGTCACCGCTTTGATCCAAGTCCCATCTCTCACCTAGATAAGTAGAATAGCTTCCTCACCAATACCCTTATTTCCTGCTGCCTGAAATCGATTTGTCAGACAGCGGCTGGGATTGACACAAAGCACACATTCACACGCTTTGATTGCCGATGGCTTTATTTCATCCTTGGGACCAAACTTGAATTCCATTTCATCATTAACTGCTTTATCCCAGAAGGATGAGAAAGCCTCAGAAATGTGACCAGGCTTATATAGCAGGGAGGGATCCTTTCGGCAATCTTTCAAAATAAACTATAACTTAGGCAGACAGTATGTTTCAGAACACTGAGACATGTCTAAGGAAAATTCTTCCATTAGGAAACATTTAGTTTTGCTCATGCTGAAATTAGTTACGCCACATGGAGCTGGACCCCAAAACTGAATTCTGATCATCAGATGGTATGGTCCATCGCAAGTCACATGGTAGCAGTTAAAATAGATCTCAGTCTGATTCTGGATTCAGAGAAGTTTATTTTCAAAAGCTCGATTTCTAGACATTTCTCCAAAGAGGACATACAGATGGCCAATAGACATGTGAAAAGATGCTCAACATCACGAATCAGAAATGCAAATAAAACCACAATGAGGTATCACCTCATACTGATTAGAATGGCTATCATCAACAAGACAATAAGTACTAGAGAGGCTGTGGAGAAAAAGGAACCCTCATACAGGGTGGGAATGCAGCTTGGTGTAGCCGCCTATGGAAGGCAGTGCGGAGGGTCCTCAAAATATTAAGAATAGAATTACCATATGACCCAGCAATCCCTTTCCTGGGTATCTACCCCAAAAATCTGAAAACATTGATCTGTCAAGACGTGCTCCAAGGTTCATTGCAGCTTTATTTACAGCGGCCAAGACATGGAAACAACCAAAGTGTCTTTCGATAGATGATTGGATAAAGATGTGGTACATATACAACACAATGGAATACTCTTCTGCCGTAAGATGAAATAGTACCATTTACAACTACATGGATGGATCTTGAGATTCTGCTAAGCGAAATAAATCAGACAGAAAAAGTCGAGAACCATACGACTTCACTGGTATATGGGATATAAAACTGAAAACGAAAGGAACAAGACAAAAACTCATCACAGACAATAAGTCAGTGGGTACCAGAGGGTTAGGGAAGGGGATAGAAGAGGGCAAAGGGGGTCAAATACATGGTGATGGGAGGAGAACTGACTGGGTGATGAACACACAATGTGATATATAGATGATTACATAATTGTACACTTGAGACCTGTGTAACTTTACTATCCATTGTCACCCCAACAAATTTTAATTTAAAAATGCTCTAAAATGTTGCGCCCAGCATGACGAGAGTTGTGGGGAGCAAGGAGGGCGGTGCAGGTTTAAGAAATCCAGTAGCCAAGAATAGAGTGCAGGTGGGGCCAAGGGCTTCCAGCCTCAAGGACTGAGCTGGGAATCGGGCCTATGCATAACTTTCATTAGTTAGGTGAGGAAGTAAAGGAGATAAAGCTTGTCAATCTCAAGATCTGTGAATCCCACACATTGTAATAGGAAAGTGATTCAAGCCAATCACCCTTGCCTGCAGGCAGCAGAACCGTAAGTCTCAGGATGTCTGTACTTCCCCAAGGGACAAAAGCTTTATGCATATGAATAGATGGAGAGCACACCATTGAATCTCTTCCCCTGCAGGTTGTGGGAAGGAATGCAGCCACAGAGGCAGAGGCTCTCCTTAGCCAGGGGATGGTGGCGGGCTGTGCCCACCTTTACCAACCCCGTGGGTTCTCCTGTTGGTCCCCACTCGACTGCGCCTGGCTTGAGTTGTCCCCCCCGTGGGGAATCTTACTCGTCATTGGCTGACCAGCCATCTTTCTGGGGCCAAACAGGGAGACATAAGGTGCAAGCAGGAAGGTGAAGCAGAGTCCCTGAAAGGATCCATCTCACAGACTCTTTCTTTAGGGGCAGGTACGAGGAGACAGACGGGTAGGCTGCTGCGTGGCAACACAAAAAGAAAAAAGCTTGGTTCCTTACTCTTGATTGAGTGTATCTGGCATACAGCAGGCACTTAGAGTTTGAATAGCTTTCTATCTCATTGAAGCTCTAGACGCCAGTTTTTAATGGTCTTGGATTCTAGTGAGAGGTGCTCAGAAGCAAAGCACTTTTTTTATTTTTTTTTATTTTACTTTATTAAATTTATTGGGGTGACAATTGTTAGTAAAATTACATAGGTTTCAGGTGTACAATTCTGTATTACATGATCTATAAAAGCACTTTTAAGATCTAAATCAGAGCTCAAGAACAATTGGGTTTAGAAATCAACCCTTGGGACAGGCCCACTATCCCTCCAGCCCAACCTTGGCTCTAGTAGGGACTCAGTATGCGGTCTTTTCTAGATGTCCACACCAGTGATGCCAGTGAATGTTTGATCATTCCTAAGTCACCAATGCTCCAACTTCCCATGAGGTTCTCTCATCTGACTTGAGACTTTCTCCCCAGGTCCCCAATTGCTGCACAAAGAAGGGATGAGCAAAAGCCTTCCGGCCTGTGACAGTATCATAAAGCTGGCCAACCTCTGACCCACCTATTTGCACAAGGTCATAGAGGGCCATCAAAGCCTTAGCTGCTGGGAACCCCACCTGAAGTTGTACTAGTCACAAGGTGTTGAGCCCAAGAGATCACAGCCATAGGAACTAGATGAAACAAGACGTTGGACTGAAGTCACCATCAGAGGTTTATTTGAGACATTGAGGCTGGGGAAACTGAGTAGGTGAGAATGTGTAGAAGAGGCAGCCAAACACCATGTCAGAATCTCTAGGGGCACAATGAGTGGATCACAAGAAAAGCCATTGTTTTTTTCCACATGCAAGAGATGGTTGAGGCAGAATGAATGTCAAGGCTACAATATTGGTCGTCACAGTTCCTCTGTCTCAAGAGTAAAGGACACGCAGAATTTGAAACGATGCCAGGGAGATAGTGTAGCTCAGCTTGTTGGAATCATCAGAATGCAGTTCAGACTTTGCCAGTTGTAGGTCATTGGACCCGGGGCAAGTGGTTTCATCCCCAAGCTTTCTCATTTAACAAAGGTGATGGTGGTACCAAGTTGATGGGGTTATCATAGGATCCACTGAGAATGCAATCCTAGTGGGGCAGGATCCAGGTTTTGTGGAGCCAGAGCTAACTTTGAGGCCTAAGATACAAGATTATGAATTGGGAGAACAGAGCCAAGTTTAAGCTTCAATTTAATGTTTGCCAATTCAGAGGCAGCTCAATTCTTAACACATGCTAAACACTCATCACATGGGAGCTATCAGCAATCTAGTCAGGAGAAAAAATTATTCCCGAGCCACGAAGGGAATTGCTGTGCTACTACTGATAAGCACCAGTATTGGGGCTCACACCCAGCGGGGTCCCTCTGAACTGGGCACCTCCAGTTTATAGCCGTGAGGCTCATAGCTCAGAAGGGACACAGGTAATGGTCAGCAAAGGGAGCTGAGGCTACCTGTCTGCCCTCATATCTGCTTTGTGCTCATTCTAAGCCCAGCACCTGCGTCAGTCTTGGTTTCCCAGGTTCCAGTCCCTTTAAAGCGGCAGCTAGGAGTATTGAAGGACCACTCGTGGTCTAGAGTGGAGTCTAAGGATTGCTGCAGTTATAGGGCCCACGCCTTCCTGGTTCCCATCTGATTTTCTACACAAGTATTTGTTCTCTTTAAGTAGAAAGTTCCCCATACCTGCCGGCCTGTCACCCTGTCACCCATCAGAGCTTCACGCCTCACTACCTCATACATCTTTCAGCTTCAACTTGAAGTGCTCTCACATTCATTGCAAGCAACCTGAAGTTCAGAATCAGAGCTCCCTGCTTAGCTTACTTACTTTACTCACACCAAGCCATGCCATCTGTTACATGGCCTCCCTCAGCTGTCCCCGGGTTGTGTACTCACCCTGTCCAGTTGTCACCAGCATCATGGCATGCCCTGGGTGGCTGCCCAGATGAGGGAGGGCTGGGTCATAGACTGTATGGTTAAAAACCACCAGGCCCAATGTACACCCGGGCCCAGCTCAGTGCAAGTTTGAGTTCTAGGGAGCATTTAGCTTGAGTTGAATCACTTGAGGGATCCCGAACAGGTTATGAGCATAAACGCTCCCTGATGGGGGGCCATAGAGAAAAGACAAAGGCTTGGATCTGCTTCACAGCCCATTCTAATAGGATAAACAAGGTGACTGCGCACCAACGTTTGTGGTCTTGACTTCCACCCTCTCCGACTTACGGGTCAGTGACCAGTGGTCTTAGGCTAAGCTTAACCCTTCAGGGTTGCTGTGGGGACAGAGCCAGGAGTGCAGTTTCTAGGCTCTTGGCCTCATGTGGAAAGGTGCTGGCTCAGCTAGTAAATGGCCATCAGCTGCGGTTACTTGGCCGTCAGCTGTAACCAGTGAGCCATTGGCCACTAATAGAACTGCTGTGGCTACGCTAGCAGAAAATGGGGGCTGGCAAGAAGATGGTGGCTGAGCTAGCAAGACCAGGTGGCAGTTAGCATGGCGGATTACAGCTAGCAAGTGGGGTTGGTTGGCAGAGAGAAGTGGACGGCAGGTTGCGGATAGTGTGGCTCCTGCTTCCTGCGTCTCCAACTCAGCAGTAAGCGAGACTGTAGTGGTATGACTCTCCTATCTATCGCTCCGTGGGTGTTCCTTTCTGGCCTCACCATATCCTGCGTTCTTCTGCAGGGAGTGGGAGCTGAGACCTCGCCTGACACCCTGCATGACAGTTGCCACTTGGCAAAAGTCTTATACTAGCCAAGTTCCAGCCAGTGTGTACAGTTTACCCCATCCCTGCTCTTAAGGAACTCAGCCCAGAGGGGAAGAAGGATGTTAAAGAGACAGAAGCCAAGTTGTCAAGTAGTGGACACATGAGATCCCAATACTTGCCCTTAGCTTTTCCCACTGTCAGCCATGGCCAAGATGGCCCATTCCAGGCAGGGACAGCACCTGGCCTCAAGTACAATGTTGCTTTATGCCCAGAGGTGTACCTTTACACCACAGAGGCACACGTGTAGCTTACAAGTGCAGCTAAGTTCAAGCCCAGATTCAACCCTTGCTCAATGGAAGACGAGAGCCAATGAATAAATGGCTCTACTTCCCATACCTTGGGTGGACAATCTATAAGGCATTTGTCTACTTCTCACAGGTGGCCCCAGAGGCTCACAGATGCCACATCAACACACCCTGTTTCCTTTATGTTTCTTATTCCAGCCCCTCTTATGCCTCCCAAGATTACCTCAACAAGCTACCTGCCTAGTCTGAGAGCTTGTCTCAGGCGTCACTTTTGAGGGAGCCAAAGTTAAAACACAGCTCAACGGGATACCCACAACACAAAGATAACAAGCCTTATAGGAGCCCCAAGAGCAGTCAATGACTTCACATTATAGGAACATTTCTCAGAGCTTGGGAAGTTCTCCAGGTGGTCCCTGTATGAGCAGCTGAAACAGAAAGAAGGGCCTCTTACGGTGGGTGAGCGAGAACCTATTCAACATTAATAGGCTACATTCTTCCCGTAGGGAGGAGGTAAAGCTTATTGAGCTCCTAGGGCATTGGGACTGGGGAGAAAGATCTAAGATTAGGACAAAGTCATGTTCTTGCTGCCATCAGAGAGCTCTCAGGGGTACATTAGGAAACATACACTTCAGTCTAGAGGAATAAATATTCCTCCAATCATGGAGCTGTGTTGCAAGCCATCTCTTTAGATGATCCCGGCCAACTCGTCTTCTCTCAGCCTACTTATGGTTTTTTTAATATAAGTTCCCAGGGTGTAACATCCAGCTTCCTTCACCTCACCTTCATCTTTTGTAAAATAAGAGCTGTTACTTCCTTTAGGAGACTTACTCATTTTTTAAGAGGATGAAATTGAGAACCTTGGCAGAAGCCCATGACCCATGCCCACCCTATACGGGCACTTCCCAGCCATCCAACCTCGGCTGCAGCCCTAGTGGGGGGAGGCACACCCTTCTTTCTCATCAACCCAAATCTGGTGAAGTCTTCTGGCCCCAACTTGGCCCCAAATATCCTTCAAAGTTTGACCCAAGGACTGTCCACACTGACCACCCCTCTTACACCTCACATTCCCATAGTGCAGCCTAGGCAGCCCTAAGCTTCTTTAAGGGGGTACAGTTGGGGGGATTATCCAGTGTCTGGGAGATGCACAGGTAAGATGCGGCAGGCACTCACTAGAAACACCCAGCAGAGAGAAGCCATGAGCTGGATGAACACCCACAATGTAGATAAGTCCTGGATAGAACCCACATGGAACCCACAAACTGCAGCACTACCCCACACCTGTACATTTACCACATATACAAGTGTTGTCCCTGCATTTTTGGCAGGACCTAGTTCAAAGGATATATTACCATGTTTCCCCAAAAATAAGCCCGTTAAGATCGTCAGCCAGATGGACGCATTTAGTACATCATGACGATGTTCCAGAAGATGACATGACTATTTGAATAAATGTAGATTGTTGCACATGAAAAAATAAGACACCCCCTGAAAATACACCCTAATGCATCTTTTGGAGCAAAAAGTAATATAAGACCCAGTCTTATCTTTGGGGAAGTACAGTGTAAGACCCGGTCTTGTTTTTGGGGAAACATGGTATAGATACATAGTTTGAGGATGGGAGGTGGGTAGAGAAATGGAGTAAGGCAGGTGATCAGAAGAGAATAACCTGAGAGGGGCCCAATGACCCTTGAGCAGGGTTAAGAGAACTTGACTTCAGATGGAGTTAGTGAAGTCATCAAGCCTTATTTCATTTGGGAAGACCTCACTTTAGGACAAATGTAACTCTGCCCAGCAGCAGCTGGGACCTTGCGAGCGTGAACTAAGCCTCACACTTGATGTTAATCAAGCAGGAGCACCCACAGGGCGAGAGGCACGATTCTACTCCCAGGTGCCTTGGCTTTGTCACAGCACAAGAGCTTCAGAAAAGCTGTGCAAAGGGTGGCCCCACAAAACGGAAGGCTGGTCCTTTTCAGGGGTGTTGCTAAAGAAAAGAGCTAGTTTGGGAAATGAGCTCCCACTTGGCATTAGCTTTCCTGACCTCCAGGTGGTCTGCAGGGGTCTCAGGGAAAACACACAGCTCTATAAGGAGGTCTGAGCCCCCAGACGCCATTCCACAAGACAGTTCAGAAGAGAACACGACAGTGGGGGTGCCTGGGACCCCCAGGCTGAGCTGTCTCTGCTTGCCTCTTGCCTGGGAAGATAGCCACCTTCAGATTTGAGGCTCAACTCTTCAGAAAGTGTTGGTTGCTTCCCCCACCCATAAACTGTCAACTTTTTCTAACCCTGCCTTGTTTTACAAGGATTTGACCATTTAAATGATATACTCATTTAATTGGCATAACCCCACGATGAGGCAATGTGTCCCCAGTTTCACAATGAGGAAACAAAACAGAGGTTGAATATCTTGCCTAAGGTCCACAGGAGAAAGCAGAGCTGAGATCCCAGCTCAGGCAGCCTGGCTTCAGAACCCCGGCACTTAACCACACCCCACGTTTCACGAACTTTCAGTGAGAACAGTGGGGTTGTAGCCACGCTCCACGCACCCGCCTCTGACACTTTCCAAGATAGAAGTGGCTTGCCTCCATTGTAAAAGTAATCTGGGAGATGAAATTGAGACATGCCTATGAAAATGGAGCATTGGGAGGTAGCAGCAGCCACTAAAACCTCTTCTCCTGGCAAGAGAAAAAAAACCCTGATAGCTTTCTCCCCATGCCAGGACCTGCTTGCAGCTGTCAGAAGTTCCACTGCAGTTAGCAGTCTCGCCTACCTCCTTCCACACGGCGGAAGGTAGACTTGGAACCCAGGGCCTTTGAGAGGTTATAGGGCAGCCAGCAAAGAGCCCTGTTCCGTTGGGACGGAGGAAGCCCAAACCCACTGGAGGAGCTAGGTCAGAAAAGTTGGGGTGCCTGCAGGGTCACAGAGCATGCCACCTTTTCCCCAACAACCCAGCTAACAGAGACCCCATTCTTGTGATCCCATCCCATCTTTGTGGTTGTTAACATGTCCTACAGGGACCCCACAGAAAGATCAGGGCTTGGGGTCTTGCCCATGGGTAGAACCTTCATGAGAGAGCTGAGGGAGAGAAGAGTAGCTTTTTGCTTCTTGAGAGCTTTAAGGAAAAGTAAGAACAAGTGTGGGCTGACTGAGTTCCCAGAAAGACAGCCCAACTCCCTTTTCCCTTCCAATTGCCCTTTTCAGCGCCCCCACAGCAGCCCTCAGACAAGAGGCAAGGCTTCCAAGGTACTGCAGCCAAGGAGGCTTCCCTATAGGAAAGTAAACGTTTCCCTGCAAAAGTCCTGGGCCTCCATGTTTCAAACTGCCTTCTCATCTCTGACTCGAAGCAACTTCACTGCTGCTCTTTCTGCCTCCCCCAGGTTAGAAAACATTGAGACCACTTGCCTAAAATCTGGAAAACCTCAAGAGATAGAAAGAATGCCTCACCAGCCCTCCAAAAAAACGCAAGGCAGGCTTTTTTTTTTTTTTTTTTTTTTTAGAAGAAAGAAAGCACCTTCCAACCCCCCTTCCCCGCAAGAGACTTGACGCTTAGGAGGAAAGACGAGAGGAGGGGCCAAAGGGGTCCTTTTATTTTGGCCCGTCGTTGCTGTTCTTGCCTCCCATTGGCTGGCTGCTTTCCACCCAACTGCCTTTCACCTGGGCCCACGTGGAAAAGCTCCTGGAAATATTTAGTTCCAGGTGCAGCTTATAAGAAGAGTAACATCGGCCCCCTGTGTAGATCTGCTCGGTGTAATTATTAATCGTGCTGCCTTCCACTGTCAAATGTATCTCTGTTTTGGCCATAAGAAACCCACCCTATTTATAAAGGAAGGTGTGTGTCCTGTCATACCTAACCTGAGCCTGGCAGAAAGACTCTTCCACCAGGAGGTAGCATCAAGGACAAATCCATTTGCAGGTGCAGAGGGAGGTGTTAGGAGAGCATCTTGAGATTGCTCTAACCCCTGTGAATGCGCGACCGCTGTGACTTGGGTTTCCCAAAGCCTGGCCAGAGTCTGCCTAATATAACCAGCCTCTATCTTTCCCTCTTCCTTGCCACCTTCTACTCCTGTTATCTCTCTCCAGCAGCCTGGATGCTAGTCAGTTCTTTTAACTGAGGATGGTCTTGATAGCCGGATATGGGGTTTTTATCTGTAGCTTTATTTAAATCTTTCTTCAATTGTTTGTACTTGAATCCACAATACCCCGGGTCCAAATTCCTGCTTGGCCATTGACTAGTTGTGAAGTCTGGGGAAGTTAATTCTCCTTTCCTTGCCTCAATTTCCCCATGTGCAAATGGGGGTAATCCTCAAAACCTAGGGCTGTTATAAGGATAGATGAGTTAATATCCATAAGCCTTTCAAACAGTGCATGGAATACAATTAACGCTATTAAAGAAAGAACTGGAGGAAGAGGAACTGAACTGACATTTATAAGTCCCCTCCACGAACTGGCTGGCGTATTACGTGCTTTAATTCACTTCCAGCACACACCTTGGAGAAATTACTGTTACTGACATCCCCACTTTACAGAAAATCAAAAGTTAGAGGTTAAGTTCTTTTTTTTTTTTTAAATTTTATTTTATTAAATTTATTGGGGTGACAAGTTTGGTGCACGAGATCACCTGATGAGAAAGTGGCAGGTTTGGGTTTGAACTTGGGTCTACCTGGTTCCAAATTCCTTCTGCTCCACCACTGAGCATGTGTTTTATTTATGGTCTACTTAAAGCTCTCATGCTACAAGGGCTTCTCCTAGTTCCGGCACACAGGAATTTGCTGAAGTCCAACTTTCCCCTATTTATAACCCTCCTGATTGCGCACACTTTGATCACAACGCCCCTTTGGCCATCCTATTTCTAGACTGAAGAGGCGACGTGACATAGTGAATGAGGCTTCTGCATATGCACCCCTTCTTGAAGTTGTTCCAGATCCTTTTCAGAAGGATGCAGGGCAGAAAATCATTGCTCTTATTGTTAATAATAAGCAGATTCAATCAGCCTTGGGGAAATGTAAAGCCTAGTTGGATACTCAATAATTATAACAAGGGAGCCACTACAATGACAGCTCCAGGATGGCAGGGCTTTGGGCCTGTCTCCTTCACTGCTCGGTCCCTGGTGCCTAGAACAGTGCCTGGCACACAGTAGGTGCTCAGCAAATGCTTCTGCAATGACGACACGTGCACGGCTGTATGCATGAGCAGAGACTAAAGGAAACGGAGCACACGGGTAAGAACAGAAGCTCTGACATCAGACAAGGGATTGACATGGGACTGAAACACCAGCTCCTCTCTGGTTTTCTCAAGTCCATCCCAGCTTTAACCCCGAATAGTCTGCATTCCAGGAAAACCCTCAGTCTGGATAAAACAGGACAGTAGATCACCTTATCCATCAATCACTGGATGCATGACCTTGTACTAAGTCCCTTGATTTCCCTGAGCTTTAGTTCCCTTCGCTGTAAACGGGATAACAACATTATGTATGGCACAGTGTCACTGTGAAGATTAAATGGGATAATACACATGGAGTACTTACCACGGTGGTTAGCACATGGTCAGTACTAATTAGTGTTCGCTCTTAGCATTCCAATGACCTTGACTCCTGCGTCTTAAAAATGCATCCTGCTTCTTGATCTCTGCTCCTGACCCTGCTTAAATTAGGATCCTTGCTTTTATGGCAGGGGGGAAAGCGGGCCACATAAGAGCCAAAAACATGGTGCCTCTGGGACGTCTTCCCCTGCAGAGCAGTGGTCTCACCCCACCTCCCCCTCGTCTGCTTTTTTAGCAATCATATCTGGCCGCTTCGTGCTGATTTCCAACAGATGTTCCTCTAATGAACCACACTGTAATCTCACAGCCTTAATATAGTGCCGGGGTGTGATAAGTTCGAAATGGCTGTCATCATTGCCTGCAAGGATGGTCTGGCCATTGTTTGGGACTGTCTTCCTCTGATTGTTCTGTGAAGGGGAATTTCTTTTCTTCCACCACCTCTTGGCCCCCTACACCAGCCCCCACTGCCCAGAGCCCCAGCTCCTGCCCAAATTAAAAGACTACATCAGAACCTTCTAGAAAGTGCTCAGTGTACCGTGATGGGGGGGGGGGATGATTGGAGGGGGTGCAACAGAAGCCTGAAATCAATATTTTCAGGCTGCAAATGTGCAGATTCACTGAGTCTCGGTGAGAAGCAGGCTCCTGGGGGACCTGAGGCAGATGTTCCCCGAGCAGGAGGTATCGGGGTCCCGGCAGGAAGGAACTGGAATAATGCAGCTGGAGGCTCAGCGGGGAGCATCCATTTACAAATATCAGACCTTAGGTTCTAACAGGGAGAAGGCAGGAATGGGGAGCTATTTCTAGCTCCTGTCTGGTCATGTCTCGTTTGTCTAAATGATCTCGAGCCCCAGTTTGTTCAGGTCAACGAGGCTTACTGAGGGTTTTCTAAGTGCCCGGCACTGGGCCAGGCACATAAAGTTCCATGAAACCCAGACTCTGCCCTGAGGGCATTACAACAAAACAGCTCATTGATAGAGAACCAGAACCTCCACCCACTGGCAGGGATTGTCTGATATTTGGGATTGCATCAACTAACAGCAACAGGCTGGATGCTATTTCTCAGAATACAGGATTCCTGCCAATAATAATATTAATAATAATAATAGTAATAAAAAATCGATAGTAAATAGCAACAAACATTTCTGAGTTCTTACCAAGGCTCAGACACTGGGCTGTTTTATGCATATAATCCATTTAATTCTCACATCTTCTTTAGGAGGTAATGCTTAACATCTCCTCCACTTTGTAGTTAACAAAGGCCCAGAGATATTAAGTTGCTTGACCAAAGCCACACAGCCAACTAGTGGCCGAAGCAGGATTTGAACCTAGAGATCTGACTCCGAAACTTAATTTTACCAACCCTACTAATGTATACATCCAAATTATAACTATTCAAAATTTCCAGTTGTTAACATACCAGGGAAAAAAAAGAAATTTAATCTATCTCCTTATAATACACTTAAAGAAAATCTATTTAACTCCATAGTTAATAAAAGAATGGGGCTGGGTTTTTCATCATGTAATCAGAGCAACATAGAGAATTTAAAGAATCTGTTGCATAGAGATTTCTCATTTTATAGGAATTAACCTATCCATGGTCTCTCTTCCTACAATAAGTCCTTCAATCCTCTGATATTCTATTGGGGGAAATTTAATCCACACAGAATTCACACTGTTCAGCAACCATTCCTATAGAAAAGACCTTAAAATTATTACTGTATGGAAATATCATTGCTCTCCACAATATTTGAGGAGGACGGGGGAAAAGTTAAAAACCAAATGCAGCAATAAGGAGAAAGAACATAAATAACCCTCACCCCATATCTTCAATGAACCAGTCAAGGGGTCTGCAATTCTTTTCTGCAAAGGCCCAGGTGGTAAATGTTTTCTGCTTGGCGGGCCATACAGTCTCTGTTGCAACTACTCAACCCTGCTGTTGCAGCAAGAAACCAGCCATAAATAGTATGTAAAAGAATTAGAGTGACTGTTCCAATAAAACTTTATTTACAAAAACAGCCATGGAGCCTACATACAGCAAGGAGGATTCGACCCTGGTGACCTTACTTGGCGATATGTTGGTAAGCTTTTTCCAAATTTAAGAATAACATCCTAATAAATAACTCCAATAGATAGCATTAATTGAAAGCTCTTTAAGGACCAGGTTTCCTTCTATGTGTTAAACCACTAAACATTCACATGAGCTTTATGATATGACTGCTGTCATTGTCATCTCCAGCTCTAGAATGGTACCTGCCACATAGCAGAGGCTCCCTCCATCTAGTTGAATGAATACATTCTTATTTTAGAGTTGAGGGAACAGAGGCTCAGCATGTTTAGTTATTTGCTCCAAGTTTCTAAAACCTAATAAGTGCCCAATAAATGTCAGCTCCAAGCCAGAGACAGAATTTGAAGCCTGGCAGTCCGACTCCAGATCTTGCTAGTCATTTTTATGTGAAGAGCTTTGTCCCCCTGAAACCTGCTCCTCCCAGTATCGCCAGAGTTACTACATCCTAGCCTTGGATTTACCAATCCGACTTTTGGAAGGCTCCCCGCTCCTTCCTCTTTGCAGAACTGCTTAGCTCTCCCTATCTTTCGTGATTCCTGCTTCCTCCATGAATCTCAGCATCATCTGTGCAGGCAGATGTCCCTGGCTCTTCAAAAACCCCACCTCTAGGTGGTCTAAGGAAGCTTCCAAAAGGAGATGAGAAATAAGGGGAACCTGAGAAGCTGAATGGGCAGGAAGAACAGGGGACGGTATAGGGAGAGGTGGTATCAGGCAGAGGCTGAGCTCTCCAACTCAGGACTCTGCCTAAACTGGGCCAAAACCCAACTCCGTCACCTCCTAGCTGTGGAAACTTGGACACATCAGTTTCCTTATCTATAAAATGGGGACAATAAGGTACTTACCACCCAGGTAGAATGTAAGGAGAAAACCCAAATAGAGCAACTGGCACATGGCAACACAATCAATCAATGTGTTGTATTATTGGTTGTGAAGCTGAACTGTATGTTGCAGAAAAGCAAGTAGACTTTTGTGACTCAGGTGTGAGGTGTATGTTGGGGGGCAATGGGGTTTACAAGGGTTAAAGTGGAGCTAAGTTATAGGCAGCCTGAAAACAGTGATTCTCAGATATGCAGTTTCCCAGGCCCTTCAAATGTTCTATTCAGTAGATAGGATTGGGGCCCAAGAGTCTTCATTTTCAACGTGTCCTACTGATTGCAATGCATGAGTAAGTCTGATATGTCCACAGAACATACTGTGGACATTAAGCCAGGGCACATGGACTTGCCCATTTAAAGGCACTGAATGGCTGTCATCAGGAAATGACAAGATAAACACCATTTTTAGATGACAAGTCTAGCAGAGGTGTGAAGATGGATTGGGATGAGAGAGGATAATTAAGAGGCTCTTATAATAGTCCGAGCATGAATCACCAGTTTTAATATCTCCCTGGTAGGTGTTTCAGCTGTTGTGAGACAGGTCTCTGGAGATCCATCTGGGGACCTGATGCCATGGGGACAGACAGGGGACCATGAGGCTCTTTTTTCCCGATGCCTCTCCTCCATTCTTAAGCAATTTTGATTGAGATTAACCATGACAATAGTGTCCATATATTAAGCATTCTCTCTGTGTCTGGACCCACACATTTTTATCTACATTATCCTGTGTAGTCGTCCCAGCAGCCCTGCACAGTATTCTCCCAAGAGGCTCAGAGAAGTGAAGTCACTTGTTCAAAGTCACATAGACAGAAAGAGACAGAGCTGAGCCTCATGTTGTCTGAACTCAAAGACTGCGAGCCTAACTATCCTTCCAAAGATTTCCACCAATTCATATTCTACCCATCCTTTAAGGCCACGTCTGTAATGATTCTTGAAATTTTCATTGATTTCTCTTTTCAATCAGGTCATCATCCACTATAGGCGTGCCTGCTCCACAGACTGCTGCTCCACACAGTGACTCGGGGACCCAGGCTCTTTTTCTTTTGTTGCTTTGCCTTCCCTCTGGGACGCTGTTTTATTCAAATGGCTGGCCGAAGAAGACAAAAGAGGGTTGAGGGGCCATACTTACTTCTTAAAAGCCTTGGCCAAGAATTTACTTTCATATTTGCACTCATGTGCTATTGGCTAGAAATCAGTCATGTGACACATGCATGCAAGAGAGGCTGGGAAGAGTAGTCTAAGAGGAGAGTTACAGAAATAAGAGAAAATGGATTTTTGGTGAATGGATAGGAAACTCTGTCACTTAGCACATAGTAGGTGTTCCAAAAATAACTATTAATTATTATTAATAATAGTAGCAAAGTAGGGCAGTGTAGTGGTTAAGAATCAGATCTAGTTTCAAGTCCTATCCCAACTACTAACTAGTTTTGTGTCCCTGGATAAGTTGATTAAACTCTATAAACTTCAGTTTTGTTTTGCTTTGTTTTTCATTTCTAAAATGGGGATAAAAACACCAACCTGGGAAGATCATTGTCAAGATTCACTGTGTCTAGCAGAGTGCCTTGTTAGAAAAATGCTTAAGTGGAAGCAACCGTGAGCCTGCCATGTATCACCAGGCTTTGCACAACTTTAATCCACACAACTGCCCTGTAAGATGGTCGTTAATCTCCCTGACATACAGGTTAAGAAAATCCAAATTTTTAGCTAGAATTGTTTTACAGTTTATTCTGAATCTGCCAACCTCTTTCTACCACTATTACCACCATTCTTGGCTATGTGAGATCATCACCCTTCATTCTGTTCCAGCCTCAGGGCCTTTGCACTTGCCATTCCCTCTACTAGAACACTCTATCATCCCTGAGTCTTTGCATGGTTAGCTCTTTCTTATTGTTTAGGTCTTTGTTTAAATGTCATCATCTCAGTGGCATCTTTACTGACTACCTAAAGTAGGCTCTTCCGCCCCTATTTCTGCCTGTCTTATTTTATTTTCCATACAGCAGTTATTACTCTTAAAATGATCTTGTTGATTGATTTATTATCTGTCTTCTCCTCCACCAATCTCCCTGAGAACAGGGATCTGTCTATCTAATTCTCTACTACATTCCTACTCCGTGGCACATAGTAGGCCATCAATATTTATTCAATGATTCATAATGAAACTTAGACTCAGAGTGGTTAAGCCACTTCCCCCAGTTACACAGCTACATGGAAAAGCCAGGATTTGTACCTACGCCTGTCTTGTTACAAAGTTCATGTTCTTTCCATTATTCAAAGTCACCTATCTGGTATAACAGCGTAAATTTCACCAGCAGATGCATGATTGTGACCCTGACTCTGCTGTCAGGAAGGGAGGGTGCATTTCCGGGCTCATCCCAAAACAGGTTGGGATGTCCTGCATACTCAGAGGCCATGTGGCTTTTCCTTGTTACAGACACTTCCCCCTTGCCAGGCATACATGAGGGCCAAGAATCCTCAGCTTTTAAATGGCCTTGGCTTCTGGCCCGTAGTAACAAGGGAAGAAACAGAGGGATCATGCTTTGAAATCAGAGTGGGTAGAGTTTGGGCTCTGGGATGGAGAGAGAGAGAGAGAGAAAGAGAGAGAGAGAGAGAGAGAGAGAGAGAGAGAGAGAGAGAGAGATCTAAGGAGTTGTAAACTGCAAAAGGGTCTAGAAAGCTCTAAGGGGTGTTGTTTGGCTTTGCTGGACCTGAGTTCCAGTTGGTCACATCAGAGGAGTGATCAAGGGCCCAAGAAACATGTAAGCAACCTACTCCTGAGGGGTGCATTCTCATGAAGGGCATCTGGGGAGCTGTGCATCTTGGGTGTGCTGGATATTTTCAGTTTACCTCCCAAGGATATTCTCCACTCATATCTGCACTGCTCGGTGCCTGGGAGGCTGACCCATATACACTGCACTACCTGGGGCTCCTGGCTTTCTGGCTTCCAGTTGGGCTTGACCAATGGGAGGCACCAGCAGGGCATCAGAGGGCAGAGGAGAGAGAGGTGCCAGGAAAACATCAGTCTCCACAATAAGGAAATCCATTCATCTGTCACACTTCAGGGAACAGAGAAGCAACTGTCCACCCATATTGGGGACTTGAGTTTCCTCCTGATTTGAGCAAAAGCCAATTGCCTGCGTGCTGTCAGCATGGGACAGGCTGAGGCTTCTGCCCTGCCATGGCAGAGGAGGCACACACCTGGGGCCTGAGACCTTCGTGTCCTCAAGATAGAAGACAAAGCACTGGCAGCTCCATTGTATTTCTGCTGAGATTCAGTGCAGCATGAGGTCACCCTTTCCATGGGAGACATTTTGCTCTGCTCTTGGAAAGCAGTAAGAGCTATGCTCTTGAAGAGCAACTTTAATATTGCAGCTCTAATTATATCTTCCTTGTGGGCTGCAAGAAAACATACCCAGTGGCGAGGGTGTGGACCTCAAAAGGTGTATCATTTCACCTCCGCCCTGCCTTTTACCTACTCTTACTTCCAGTTTACCCCCTCTTCACTTATTGTTTCATATTATCTCACTGGATCACACGTGGAATTCTAGAATGCAAAGATTCATACCTAGTTTATAGTGCCTGGACCAATGTACATCCCCACTGGGCATTTGGAAATACTCATCAAAATTAGAAATGCAGATACCCTTGAGCCCAGCAATTGCACCATTAAATCTTGTCGTGTAGATTTACTTGCACACACGTGAAGTGGTAGATATCAGAGCTTAGAGGTAACCCAACTCCATTGATGGGTGACTCATACATCCATACGTGGAATACTACACTGCTATAAAAAAGAACTAGGAAGTTCCTTTATATAATGACACGGGACGATATCTAAGATAATTTCAGTGGTAAAAGCAGCATGTGGAAGAATGTGTAAAATTTACTACTTTTGTGTGAAAGGGGCGAAATGAGACTATAGGCACATTTACTTGTACATGCATAAGGAAACTTTGGAAGAATATATAAGAAACTAAAAACAGGCTACTTATAGGGGGCGAAAGTAGGAATTGAGCAGACAAAGGATAAGAATGGCAAGTACATTTTTACTCTATTTTCTGGAATATGAACAATACAACTTATACTTTTTAAAAAACAGATATAAATGAAAGAGGGGGGGGAGAAGAGGGAGAGGGATGGGAGAGAAAACACAGACTTCGATTCTCTCTAACCAGGTCACCTTGCACAAGTTGCTTATTTTATTGCAAAGACTGCAAGAAAATAGAACTGCAAGAAAATGTAAGCCTCCAAAAATATTTTTGGAACAAAGTGAGGGTGGAGAGAGAAAAGGGAAGAGATGGACAGTGAGAGAAACAGAGTAAGACTCTTTTGAATGGTGTTCAATGAAATTAGAATCATACAGCCACAGAAATCTAAACTTGATTTTATTTTTAATTGGAAAAAATTCTGAATGATATGCCAAATCACAGTAGCAGCTGCTATTTTAAGAACATGGACTGGACTTTCCAATTCTACCTCCCTTTTATAGGTTTGCTGTGTGATTTTGGGGAAATGGTTTATACTCTGGTTAACAAAATTCCCTCCATCCATGAGATGGGAAGAAAATTTTCCAAAAAACTGTTTTATTCTAGGCAATGGTTTTTGCAGTGCTCTAAAGGATAATTCCAGTCATTTACACACTACAACGTAAGCAATCAGTTCGCTTATTCCTTTGAAACTCAATGCACTCTTTATAAGCACAGAAAAGCCTAAAGGTAAAAAGCAAAAATCAAATATAATCAACTCTTAAATGCAGATAATCTTTAGCATCATGGTGTATAGAAATTCCATAATCTCCCTACGTAATTACACTTCTTACAAAAAAATTATAATCCAATTTTATTTTAAAACCTGTCTTTGTAAATCAACAGTATGTCCCTAAAATGTGTTGGTCCTTATTCTTCTGTAACATATTTTAAAATAACTGCTTTATCGTCATCTGATCAAGGTACCATGACTTAGCCAACCCACTACACTAGACGTTAGTTATTTTCCATTGCACCCTAATAGGTAATGCTGCCATGAACGGTTTTCACATGCAAACTGTGCACACATCCTTGATCATTTCCTTAGGATAAATTCACGGCTGTCAAATTTCTTGGTCAAATACAACAATTTTTTTTTTGGCTCTTGCTGTAACAGGGCAAATCACAACTTTCAGAAAGGTTATACCAACTTAATTGCTTCACTATGGCTTTTCAAAGAAATCATTAGAGCCCCTTGTTTTGCTTTGGTTCACCAAATGAGCAGAGAATTCATCTTCCCTAATTGGAAACGATGTGGTTAGGAGAAGAGCCTGACAATGGCCACTAACAACCCTTTTGATCTGCTCCTGGGAATGTCCAAACAAGTTTGCCTCCTTCCTCTGAAGGCACTTGGAATTCAGTTGTCCAAGGAGCCACCTTCTGTCCAGCCATCGATGACCCTTCTGGACACTAAAGACTCGGGGATGCCTTCGGAGCCAAGGCGCTTGAGCTTCTCAGCCTGGCAGTGTGGCATACAGACTACCCTAACCGCACAGCCCCCAGGCGTCAGTGGCCCAACGCACCTACAATGATAATACATTCAAATTAAACCTTACTGAATGAGGAATGGCATCCCGCTTATAGCCGTATCAACATTTGAAAAATGAAATTACACGTCATGTGTCTTTGGCTGGGCTTTAAGTCCATTCGGGCTGCTTGAACAACATGCCACGGACTGGGTAGCTTAGAAATAACAGAATTTTATTTCTCACAGTTCTGGAGGCTGGAAGTCTGAGGTCAGAGGGACAGCAGGGTGGGGTAAGGACCCTCCTCCAGGTCACAGATGTCTCGCTGTGTCCTCACATGCTGGAAAGGACTAGGATGCTCTCTGGGGTCTCTTTTATAAGGCACTAATCCCACTCAGGAGGGCCCCACCCTCACGACTTATACACCTCCCAAAGGCACCATCTTATACCATCACATTGGGCATGAAGTTTTCGACTTGTATATTTGAGAGGGATGGACACAGTCAGATCACAGCAGCGTCCCGAGGGGTGAAGCCTCACTGGGAGATGTCTGTCCAAGCGAGTTACTGAGGCAGAACTCTCTAGAGGGAACCCAGTAAAGAGGTCAGAGAAGCAGGGCCGGGTGGGTTCAGAAGCCCAGGGATGCTGGGAGCTTCCTCACAGCATGTGGCTGAGATCCAAGAGCACGTCCCACGAAGACGAGCAGTAGCTAGGTCACCTTCTATGTCCTTGCTTCAGCACACGTGTATCACCAATCTACTTAGATTCAAGGAAAGAGGACATAGACCCTTCCCTGGGGGGGGAGGGGAGAGTCATAATGTCACATTGTGAAAAGAGCGTGTGGAACGGAATCTACCAGTGTGGCCGAATTTGGAAACTACAATCTGCCACAAAATCGGACAATCCTGGTGTTTAACTGGAGAGTTTAATTTGATGTTAATTCATATGCTATTTTAACATTCACCTTTGATTTGATTACTGTTTGGATTTATTAGTACCATTTCTAGTTTGAGTTTTTTATTTAAACTGCATTTTTTTCCCTTTGCTTTTTTCTTTTTTTTCCTGCTTCTTTTCTGCCGTCTATTAAACGCACTTCATTTTATTTATTCATCCCTCCCCCAACACCGTTGGGAAAGTCTACATTATTTTACCCTCTTAGTAGTTAACCCTTACATTGTTAACACCTACATTTGACTGAAAGTCTACAGATGTCAATCTTTCTGCCTCCCTCCCAAACCATACAAGAACCTTAAAACATTCCAAACCTGTTTTTTTCCCATTCCAATGCTCTATGTTATTATTACCTAGTATCTTAATTGCATTTATTTTTAACCCCCATCAGCCATTCTTGTCTCTGCTTTAACAATCAATAATTGAGCAGTCGTTCAAGCTAACTTATATCCCCATGAAATACCTGGCTGAAGGTTCTAGATTTCACTTTCAGGAAGGGTGGCCATCCCTTCCCAGACCCTCTCTGGACCCCTCCCCACTTCCTGCCCCCTCATCAGACCAGCTCCTTTACTGTGCTAGCCCTGCACCCACAAATCCAAGGGGTAATTGTGGGCCAATGTGGGAGAAGGGTCAGGAATTAGGAAATCTCAGGACAACATGGTGACAGGAGCGTGCTTGAAACTCAGTAGTGATTGGGTGCCCCCAATGATGAGGCAAAGTACCTTCCAAATGAGGGCATGGAAAGCCGTGGAAGGACCAAAGGGGAAAGAACTAGACAAAGTCACCCAAGGACAATAGAGGCAGAGTTGGGTTTTTGTCTGGCCTCTGTTCCTTAGCCCAGGTCTCCCTTAACAAGACCCCAGATGGTCTCCAGACATACTAGGGCAGTTCCTAAGAACCGGGTTGTACCTTAGCTCTGGGGACCAATAACCCCTGCACCTGGAAAACTCATACACAGCCCCAAATGAATATATTTAACGAAGGAAGCAGGAGGACAGGCTATTGCCCAGTTTCCCCTCTTTCTCCCCTCTTGGTTTCATGCAATCCATCTCCACCCACCCTCAATACCCAGATCCTGTCTTTGGAGTCCTGATTCTGAAACATTCTATGACTCAGCCAGGTACTCATCCCCTAGACATGGAGAATAATAATATACCTATTAGGAAGGCTGCCGAGAACTGAAGGGCCCACCCTGGGGGAAGCTCTTGGCCACCCACACCTGAGTTCTCAGATTTCACCCCTATGGTCTTAATTAAAACTATATAACATACCTGTCAGAGGCCCTATGTCAGTGCTCAACACCTCCCAGACCTTCCCAGCCCCTCCCTTGTCTGCAGTCTAGTACTTCTCAGGCTGGGCTGGCTCTCAGGGGCCAATGGAGTTGGGCAAAGAACAAATAGGAGTTTTGGAATCAGAAAAATGTGAGTACAAATTCCAAATCTATGCCCTTGCTAGTTCGGTGTTTGGGGTCAGGTGATTTCATCTCTTGAGCCTCAGTTTTCCCACCTGTGAAATAGGTTAACAAGAAGATCTACCTCAAACGATCGTCGGAAAGATTGGGTTAGAAGCGTTTCAGTGTGGTCAAGCCTTATGACCAATACCTGGCAGGAGGTAGGCATTTAGCAAGCATGGTTTGGATGAATGAATGAATTAATTAATTAACTAACTAATAAATGTTGTATCAAAGCCATCCCCAAAGCATTTCCTCTACTTTCCATCTCCTTTACTACCCTCCTAATCCAAGCCGGAGAGACAGTGTTTCATAAGGCTTCAGAAGGCAGGATCTGTGGCCAGGTTTGTCTCGGCCCTGCCACTCCCTAGGTGACTTTGAGACTGTTCTCCCTCTTGAAACGGGTGGTAAGAAGAGCAGCAACATCCTAGTCTGTTTTTGAGAATGACATGAGTTACCCTGGGTGAAACTCTTAGAACAGCCAAGGTATTCGTGTCAAAGTGCAAATGTGAGCATGTCCCCTCCCTTCTTAACCCTCAGTGGCTCCCTACAATGAGGTATGTAGCACTTTTGCTAGGATGAGTTTACTCTTGACTTCTTAACATAACCTAAAAGGTTTGGTCCCTGCAGACATCTCCAGCCACAGCCATAACTGGAGCCACTCTCGTCCTTGCTTTTCAGCCCCTGTCCAGCTGGCTTCTGTTCAGTTCCTCTAATATGCTGTGCTCTCCACGGCCACAGGAACTTTGCACATGCTGCTGCTCTGCCGCTTCCCCTTGGTTTTTAATTCCGGCGCATACGAGGTCTGACAACTAAGTTCACAAGCTCATTGCAACGCTGTTGCTACCCTTTTTTGATATCAGATGGATTAGTCAGTATAAATTTGTACCAGCTGGACAAACAGTTAACCAAGTTTACTATATGGAAGTGCTGAAAAGGCTGCATGAAAAAGTTAGACGACCTGAACTTTTCGCCAACAATTCATGTCTCTTGCATCACGACAATGCACCAGCTCACACGTCACTGTCTGTGAGGGAGTTTTTAACCAGTAAACAAATAACTGTATTGTAACACCCTCCCTACTCACCTGATCTGGCCCCCAATGATTTCTTTCTTTACCCGAAGCTAAAGGAAATATTGAAAGGAAGACATATTGATGACATTCAGGACATCAAGGGTAATACAACGACAGCTCTGATGGCCATTCCAGGAAAAGAGTTCCAAAATTGTTTGAGGGATGGACTAGGCGCTAGTGTTGGTGCATAGCTTCCCAAGGGGAGTACTTGGAAGGTGACCGTAGTGATATTCAGCAATGAGGTATGTAGCACTTTTTCTAGGATGAGATCGCAAACTTAATTGTTATACCTCATATATTACTTCCCCAGGGCAGCCTCCTATGGTGACAGACTAATTGAAGTTCCCTGTTTCTTACACACATAGGACCACACACCTGTTCTTCACAGCACTTGCAATGTGTGTGACTTTACACTGGATGGAGCGATTGATGTCGGTCACCCCCTCTGGGTGATGATCTTCATGAGCTTCATGAGAACAGGGACCATGTCTCATTCGATGTTGATGCCCCATCATCTCTCCTTACCCCTCCTGTCAGGCAGGCCCTACTTCCTATTGCTAGGCCCTGAATTGTTTTTACCGTAGGATTTTTAGGGTTTAGGTTTAAGATTAGGTATCTAAGGACTTACCCTGTCACAAAAGTCTATGTCTGCTCCTATGGAAGGCCAGAATGATGGGTGATTACAAAGAACAGTTTCAGCCAATGAACAATGGGGGTTGGCTGCCTCACTCCTGGGGCGGGACAACTCTGGTGTGTGTTCTGCATTGGTTCCCAGAATTTCCCCAATGTAATTAAGCTCCATTTGCCTGCAGTGGTAACTGGTCTGATAATATACTCTTGATTATCTACCTTCCCTTTCTGGCCTTCCCCATATCTTTCTTTCTTTCTTTTTTAATGTATTGGGGTGACAATAGTTAGTGAAATTACATAGATTCAGGTGTGCAATTCTGTATTACATCATCTGTAAATCCCATTGTGTGTTCACCACCCAGAGTCAGTTCTCCTTCCATCACCGTATATTTGATCCGCCTTCCCCATTTCTATGCATGCTTCTGTCACTTCCATATAAACAACTTGTACTTGAACTCTTATCTCAAGAACCCTTGTACTTGTATTTGACTTGTACTCATGTCCCCAGAATATACATGGGTGGCCCCTTAGTTTGGTGGACCCAAACTAAGACATTATCATTTCTCCAGTGTGTAGCATGGGGCCAGTGAGCAGTAAGTAATCCATAGAGACATTTCTTGAATGAATGACTGAATGAGTAAATGAATGCCTGCATGTAAAGAAGACATCCAGTGATGACAGCTCCCTGGTCTCTGCTGGGCTCAGAGAACCACTCAGGGCAATTTATGGCTCCAATATAGGCCTCAGTTTCTCCATCTAATCATCAATTTTAGAACTGGTGTTTGGGGGAGAGTTGACCTAGAAGTACTTTAATGAAGTAGCTCTCACCAGGGGGTGAATTCCACCCCACCTCACCCCAGAGTATTTGTCAATTTTGGTTGTTACAAGTAGAGGAGGGGACTGTGCTATTGGTATCTAATGAGTAGAGGCCATGCTGCTAAACACCCTACAAAGCACAAGACAGCGCCCCCCCACCCGCCACCTCCCACACACAAAGAATTATCCAGCCCAAAATATCAATGGTCCTGAGGCTGAAAAAACCCCACGTTAACGTCTTTTCAGCTCTAAAATTCTATGACTTGAATGTGGGGTCAAAGTCCTCAGCTCCAAAGGGGTACACTTTCCTGATCTCTCTTTTGGGAACACAATTACTGCAGTTCCTCTATTCATAAATGAACATGTCTTACATCTTTTTAGTTCTGAAATCAGGATGTACCTTACAATCATAGCTGAATTGGCAGAGGTCGTATTTCTTTTTGTCTTAGGCTAACAAAGAAACAGTGACTTTTACTTAGATGTGACAGCTTGTGGCACTGTTTCCCCTCCTGGATTCAGTGCATTGGCGACCAGAGAGCGCTGGGCTGTTCTAGGGACCTTGACACTGCATCCAAGCCTTGTAAATGAGAACCTACCCTTTACTACCCTGTTTCCCACTGGAAAGTATTCTCTCAATATGTAAAATTAACAGCTTAAACAAAACAAAACAAAACAACAAAACTTGTTCTAACCTGAATCCTTATTTTTGTCTCTTCACACCCACAAACAAAATGATTTTCCATTTGTACCTTCAACATTCTCACTCTCGGGGCCCTCTCCTGTAGGTGCCCCCAAACCTTCAAACCTCTGAGAAGCCACAGTCTGTCACAACTTTAACGAATTCAGGCACTCCCTATAAAGGCCAATGCTCCCAATGATACATATAGCACTGAGGCACTGCTCCTCTAAGCCGGACTTGTCTGTCTCTCCAGTAGGGACGACCCCATGCAACCTCGGGTAGACCAGATGTCCATGCTCATTCTCTTCAGCAGTCACTGTAACTCTACTTCTCTTAAAGTTAATGGTCACCTGGGAGATCATGAAATTCATCCTCGTGGTTCCAGGAAAAGGGCCTACTCATTATGTATCCTTTATAATTCAGTTCATGTCCCAACACCTCCACGAAACCCCTGAGTTGTGTTAACAGACCCTCTCTGTTCCCCTAGTCCCTTGGATTTACCTGGACCATAGCACTTATCACAATAAATTGTAATTATCTTTGAAATGCTTCTCTTCCACTGGGCCAGTGTTCTCAAACTTAAGCCTGCATCAGACTCAATGAGGGTTGTAAAAACAGAGAATGCTGGGCCCTTCCCAGACATTCTTCTGTTTCAACATCTTCGGATGGCAACAAGAATTTGCATTTTTTTAGATCCTGTTTGGACATTTCAATTTGTTGGAATGCTTTCTTTAAAAAAAAAAAAAAAAGATTCTGCATTACAAATACAATACAGAATGAAGAAAAAAGTTAAATCTCACTTCCAGCCATAACCAGCCTAACAGTGTAAGTGAAAATGGCACTTTTAGTCATGGCGTGAAATTCTCATAAAATCTAAGGCTATTTTTTCAATTATTCCTTGAGTGTTTTCAAGTTGAAAAATGCATTATAAAAACCTCAAAGATGTTGCCACGTTTACTCAAGTGCTTTTGACGCTGTAAAACTAAGAGACAGAATTACACCACAGCTATAACCACTGGGACTGAAGAATCATCGAATGGTAGGCCTGAAAAGAGCTGCCTGACTCATTTGTCCAAAATTTGTAAAATTCCTTCTGTTCCCCAGTAAAATAATGAAATGTGAACCATGCATAAGGAATTTGCATTTCTAATAAGATCCCAGGTGAGGCTGAGGCTGCTTGTTCAGACATCACACTTTGAGACCCACTGGCCTCATCCATGAGCTCCTTTAACGTCAGAGATCTTGCTTCCTTAAAATTTCTAGATTCCTAACACATAGTAGGCAGTTGACACATTTGCTAAATAAATTCAATCAGGTATTAACTAAATGCCCCCTCTGTGCTAGGAATGGCATTAAACTTTATTAGAAAGAAGTATAAAAGGAGTGGCAACAGGTGCCTTGTTTTGCAGAAGATCCTAACCCAGTCAAGCATCTAATATAAAGACATCTTCCATTTTTTGCTCTTCACGGTCTATACTTGGCACTTTATACGTGTTGTCTCTTTTAATCCATCCCCACCAAACCCAGTGACATGTGTTTTATTATCTCTGTTTGGCAGAAGACTTGGCAAAGCCCTAGAAAGTTTCTAATTTTCAATTAGAATTTTCTTACCCCTGGGGTCCTTGGGGATGACAGCAGGCATTTAATTCAAACCATGTGTTAAGGAGAATAGATTTTTCTAAAGGTTCAATTTGACTGAAGGATTTGGGAAAGGGATAAGATGTTTTGACACATGCATATAAGTAAATTGGCAGGATTCTGCTTTTCCATATTGACCATATCAAAATAATTTTGAGCACAAAACACAACACTTCGAGGGCATTTTGCCATTACATTCTCAGAACTTCCTGGTAGTAAAATTCACTCTCCTGCAACTCTGGTTCTTCTTGAGTAAAAGCACTTGCCTAAAATGGGATTCAGAGTTATGTTGGTCTGAATTCCAAGCCTGTGCTTTTAGCCACTACTCTTTTAAGTAAAAAGGAACAAGGCTGGCATAGGGCAGGTTGACCAGTTAACCGAGCCAACTTTCCTTTTTTAAAAAAAAAAATAAGGCCCTGGGAGTGTGGTGCACAGATGAAGTTGGAGGTCTTTCAAACACCCTTGAAAATGCATCTGTAGCAACCATTGTTTACCCAACACCCATTGTCCCATCATCCTTGTTAAGAGGATAGCAATTTTGTTTAGGACAACAATAATTCTAGCCCCAATGGATGAATCATTTTTATTTTAGGCAAACCATTGCTAGACTGCTTTGGTGTGCCAGGTACTGTCTTTCATTGTCTCCCTTGCAACTGGGAATTACTATGTCACCCACTTTGGGAAAGGATAAAAGACAGAGCTTTCCAAGGAACATTTTGCTCCTGCCCCATTCTTCCTGTTTGGGATACTAGTGTGATATCTGGAGCTGTGGCAGCCACCTTGAGACCCTGAGAGGGAAAGCATGAAGAATGAAAGAAAGCAGGACAAGAATGGCTGAGCCTAGGACTCTAATGCTATTTTTAAGCTGCTCTAGCAGCCTTAGACTGTTTATCTTTGATCTGATTTTAGTTAACAATAAATATCCTTTTGGTTGAAGCCACTACTTACAGCTAAAACATTCCTACCTGACTGACGATAATCCCAGAGTCCATCCTTCTAACACATGCAGGGTTTTGTTCTCTTGCACAGAGAATGCTTTGAAAGGTATTAAACTTATCCAGCCAGCCTGTCCATTTTCTTTCATGGCCCAAACTTTGATTGTCTATGAGAAATCTAAGTTTCAAATAATGTATTTCCTATGTTTCTGCAGTCACTAAGTATTATATCTGCTGAGTACTTTCTACATGCCAGACACTCCTCTGGGCATAGGGATATGGCAAGGAACAAAAGAGAGAAAGTGCCTGTTCTTACAGAGCTTACCTTCTAGAGGTAGGAGACAGAAAACAAAACAAACATGTCAGGTGGTGATCAGTGCTACGAAGAAGAGAGGAGGGAAAAGCAGACTTGAGAGAGAAGAGAAGGAAAGAAACTATCTGAAGAAAGGAATTCCGGAACGTAGGGGAAATAGCAAGTACAAAAACTTTGCTTGTTCTAGGCACAGCAAGGAGACAGCTGTGGCCATGAGCAGTGGGGAGAATGATGGGAGATGAGTTCCCAGATGCAATGAGGACTCGCGAGCCATGGTAAGAATCTGCAAACTTGGAAGCTGCGTTCTCAGTCACCTCTGGTTCCTAGTTCCTTTTTCTATGGGACTCCTGCTCTCATTTACATCTCACCCTTGCCCCATGTCTGTTTCCTTTGTTCCACTTCATGGCAACCCAACACAGTGCCTGACCTGTAATACACTCAAAAAACATGTTGAATGTATGAATGAACACCCTTGATTTAGACAAGATTAACCAATGAATAGAAAGTCACTCTCCATCCTGGGACTTTGGGCCGGTGACTCAACCTCTCTATGCCTCAGTTCCCTGACCTGTGTAACGGGGATCATTACAATATTCTCCCTTAGCTTTTTTTGTAAGAATTCAAGGAACATAATAATAAAGCAATAGGTACCATTCTAAGTATCCACAACCCTACGAAGTGGGTCACCTTATCACCCCCATTGTACAGATGATGAAACTGAGTGTCGTGCGGGGCAGCCTGTGGGGTCTCTGCTCCCGCTGCCCACATAAGAACGCAGGACATGGTGAGGCCAAAAAGGAACACCCACGGTAGGGGAGTCATACCACTATATTCTCACTGGCGGCTGGGTTGGAGAAACAGGAAGCAGGAGCCACACTATTCGCAACCCTCACTGCGCCACTTGCAGGCTCAGCCATCATCTTCTTGCTAGCCCCCCATTTTTTGCTAGCGTAGCCACAGCAGTTATATTAGTGGCCAATGGCTCACTGGTTTCAGCTGATGGCCAACTAGCCACAGCTGATGGCCATCCAGTCACAGTTGATGGCCATTTACTACCTGAGCCAACACCTTTCTATGTGAGGCCGAGAGCCTGGAAACTGCTTTCTGGGGCTCTGTCCCCACACTGAGGCACAGAGGGCTTTAGTCAAGGTCCCACAGCTACTGAGTGGTAGGGTCAGAATTGCCAAGCTCTAGGGCGGCCTTAACCATAACTTCAGAGATGATGCATGTGAATGAAGGGAGATCTTAGCAAACACTCAACAAATGGTAGCAGGGACTATGTTTGTGGTGGTTGTTGTTTGTTAATGTCATTATTACTATTATGACTAGTATTGTGCCCAGCTCTCCCAAATAACTGATGCCTCTCTAAAGGGATTGGACCACAGAACAAAGAAAGCAGAAGGAATTCTGTCTGCCTTGTGAGATATCTATATACACCTCCCGAGGGCCCAGCGTGGCTTGAGAGAAGAGGGCTGGGGGTGGAGAGATGCAGAGGAGACAAGGACCCTCACCTCCACCCCCAACCTTACAAGCCAGGCTAACCGCACGCCCCCAGCTGAGGAATCACATAACCATGGCAGCTGTCCAGAGCAGAAGAGGCCCGCACCTGTTTGCAATGTAATTTAGCTATTATCAGCCTTCTCATCCAGCTGAAATTCAAAGACTACAGAATGGGGGATGACGGAGGGAGCTGCACGAGGGGGGTGAGGCAGTTGGAGAGGTAAGATGATCAAATGTCCTAAATTGCCTGCACTTTAATGCCTTATATAAAAATTTCCTGTAATGCATGTTACCATAAATAAGGGATTGCTGAACAAGCCCTGAGCAAGATGGTTTTCTAGCTGAACTCTCCCGGAGGGAACGTTTGGAGCCAGGCTGGTTATGTCCCACCTCTCAAATTATCTCGTTGTAAAAAGTCTGGCTCCCAAAGCCTATATTTACTGGGTTGAGCACAGCTACATCATGTTCTTTGCAGAGCAGCATTTAGGATTCACCACTTAGTGGAGGACCAATTCCCTTCCAGACCCCATCTCCACTTACAGAGATGTTAGGGGGGCAGGGAGAGGGGCTCTTGACCCCCAGGATTCTCTCTATCCAGCCCACCCCATCCAAATCCAAATCAACCTGTCAGGGCTGGCAGAGACCGACAGCATAATCCCCAATCCTGGCCCCAAGGAACCCAGCCAGATATTGGGGTCACTGGGGCATACTTTGACAGTTCTTAAGGGAAAGCTTGCAGGATGCACCTGGACAATTGGTCCTAGTTTCTCTTGGGGGAAAGATGGTTAGAGGCAATTTCTTTGTTGATAAGATTCAGATTCAACTGGTGGCTTTTTCGTGTGCCTGCTGAATACCCAAGAATTTCCCTAACCTAGAATAGGCATGGTGGTGGTGATGATAGAAGGAAGAGAGAGAGCAAGAAGGGCCAACACTTACTGAGCATTTACCACATGCTCTTAACATGTATTGCATTATTTGATTTTCACAACCATCCTAAGAGCCAGATACTATTATCCCCATTTTACAGATGGGAATAACCACCATTAAGTACCTTGCCCAAGATTACACTTTTCATGGCTTTGATTTAATTTTCATGCTAACCTTGGGAGGTCAATATTATAATCACTGTTTCTTGGCAAAGGAACAGAGGTGAAGGGAGATTAAATGAGTTCATCAGTTTCACAATTACTGATTGAGTGTCTCTCATGTGCTGTGCACTGTTCTGAAAACTGTGGTTATGTCAGTGCACACAGTGAGCAAGCTCTCTTGCCTCGTGGAGCATGAAGTCTAACAAACATTCCTCATAAGAAGGATTTAAACAAAGAGCTCTTCTCCAGAAGTATCTAGATAACACTAATTTGGGAGTAGAGCCATCAGTAGGGTTACAGAAGGGCCTTAACAGGTGTCTTTGCAAGGATTGCCCCCCAAAATCAGACCCTGAGACAAGGGCTTGTAAAAAGTTTATTTAGGACATGATCCATAGGAGCAGGAGTGAGGGATCAAGGCAAATGCACTGAGGGATAATGGGAAGCCAATAAACAAATGTGTTATGGAGGTGGCCACTGCTATGCGTAATCAGGGCTCCATCCACAGGAACTTTCCAAGGAGCCACATCAAATGCAAGGACCCACAGAACTGTCCCTTCAAGGGATAAAAGGGAGAAGCATTTATCTGTCAGTTTCCATTACCCTTTAGTTGAGGGTTGTCCTATGGGGCTCATTCCCCCCAACCCCTGGATTGTTCACCTATAAGTGACCTGCAGTTTCTTTAGCCATCCCCTGACACACATTAGAAAGTCCCAGGGTAGAACGTGAATAACATACAGCACAGGCTTGAGGTTTGCTGTAGCTATGACAAGAATTCGAGGTGAGGCAAAGAGGACCTGAGGCAATGCAGGAGTTTCTGATAATTTTTGTATTAGTCAGGAGAGGCTTGGTTTGGCTTCAGTAACAAATAATCCCACATTCTTGATACTTAGCACTGTAAAGGCATTAGGCAATTTAATCTTCAAAAATATCCTGCAAGGTAGATCTTATTATTGACCTAACTGATGAGAGAGCTCATCAGGTAAGGTCAGATAAGCAAACTAGCTTGTCCCAAATCATTCACATAATTAGTGTCAGGACCAAGACACAAACCCAGCAATGAATGGCTTTAAAACCTAGACATTTAACATGTTTGACAGAACCTAGGGAAGAAAAGGAGGAGCTTCAGAGGTCACAAATATTGATCTAAATTTCATTTTAAAACAATTTGTAACTTTTCATAAAACTCAAAGTTTAAAAAATGCGCATCTGATGTCCAATGGGTCAAGTTTTAATAAAGAGAAGGTGTCCAAATTGTATCAGTTTGGTTTCATGTTCTTTGGATCTGGGCATAAAACATCTTCAGCCAGGGCTGTGTCAATAAAGAGAATGGTAGTCATTAGTGTAATTTGTCAAACACGTCCACATTTCCACCTTCCAGGTGTGGTGGGATTACACTTGACCCCCTTCTGCTTGAGTAGGTTCCTGTGACTGATTCTGGCCAAAGAGTTATGATTTCCAGGCCCAGAGAATTTAATTGCCAATGAGATCCATCTAGCACTCTCTGTCCTCTACTAAGGTACTGTTCCAGAGAGCGGTTCCTCTGTCTCCCTGGGATCAGGACTGAGGACAACGGAGAACAGATTCCCCCAGTTGACTTGCCATACACAAGTTTGGTGAATCAGAAATTAACATTTGTACAATGAAGCCAGCAGTGATGGAGAGATCCAGGGAGGATGGGCAGAGCAACAAATTATCTGCATGAGGTCAGGAGTTCAGAGCTCTTCGGCTTACAGCCGTATCTCCTGCACAAGACGGTGCCTGGTGCATAGTAGGTGCTCAGTAAACATTTGTTTGCGAGAACAAATAAATGGTTGGTCCAAACTCAGACAACCTGAACTAACCATCACTGAACAGTACTGTTAAGCATGTAAGCCAGACTCAAGTCAGCAAGTTGCTGGACAATTGAAATAATTTACAGCAGCTGTTTGCAACTGCTGATCATGAACGAAAAAGGGCAGGCTCCCTCAGTTAACACACACACACACACACACACACACACACACACACACAGCTGTTAGTTACTGTGCTGTATGCACAATAAATTTTTTTCTCTATATTTAGTGCTAATTATTATGACTGCATTATTGTAACAATAGCCAACCAAGTATCATAAATTGTGTTTTCTAGTTTATTGATTATTTCATATTCTCGATACTCACCCAGTAGAAGAGATGCTTGTAGGGAAAACTGTTAGGGATTAACCCTGAACTACCTCTTTCTCCCATGTGGAATAATCTGTCTGAAGAGGGACAGATCTTTCCAATCCCCCAACTGGCTTCATGAGTCTTTAGAGATCAGAGAAACTTGTCCTTTGAGAAAAGCCAGGCTGGCCGGAGCGAGGGGGCTTGAAGGACCTCACAGTAAAGGTGTTGTCTCAAGGCAGCTGGGCTGCCCGTTTAACCAGCCCTTCATCTTTGGGCACAGACAATTGAGATCCTTTCTACCATCCTGTTTCTCTGGTGGCTCAAAGAGGGATAGCCTTTCAGGTCTAGATTGTATGAACCTCCTGGTGTACTATTCTGTTTACCGGTATTCTCTCGCTGACCATTGTGGATGGCAACGTGAAAGGAAAGAAGAGAGTGAAGGAGGAGAGAAGAATGGAGAAAAATGAAGGAAGGGAGAAAGGAAGGAATGTAGGAAAGAGAAGGAAAGGAAGGGAAGAGGAAGGAAGGAAGAAAGGAAGGAAGGAAGGAAGGAAGGAAAGAAGGAAGGAAGGAAGGAAGGAAAGAAAGGAAAAAAAAGGATTTCAGATTCATGTACACTCTTCCCTTCGTTCTGTATCTCAGAAAACTACATTTCCCAAGCTCCTTTGCCCTCTGGTAGGTTTGGCCAATGGGAGAACTAAATGGGAAACTGGAGGGCAGGAGGGGAGAATCCAGGGTCTTTCTATCTATTGCTCTCTGCTTTCCAGTGGCTGCTCCAGCAGTGTCTGGGTCTGCTCCTGTCAGACAACCTCCTCCATAGTCCCAGCTCCTACCAAGCAGCCCTTACGTTGGTTGCAGCTCATTCTAGATGGTTCTGACTTCTGGTAATACTACCTCCTCCTCCTATTTCTCTCCACCTGCCCTAGGGAGATTGTGTCCATCACACAATCCATAGTCTCCTGGCAGCACCTGTCCATCACCCACCTCTAATTGTCTCTACCTACACCCATGTCCCTAGTTCAAGAGATGCTTTGGACACTAAGATAGATGAATGACATGTATAAACTATTTAGCGCAATGCCTGGCCTGTCTACTACTGCTGATGCTAATAATAATACCAGTGCACAGTTAGAGTGTACTTCTTAAATGTCAGGCCTTTCATGCATTTTTAACTCAATAAATGTAGCTGCTGTTGTTTTCTTTCATTATTATTTACCTCTAATCTCCGCAGCCGCCCACGAAAGTAATTTTTCCCTCAAGTCATCTCTCTCTCCTTTGCTATATTTTATATCACCCTTCTTAATTACCTTCATAGGACGTGGATCTGAGTGTATCTCATCCACTCATTGTTTCCATGTTTATGGTTTATCTCCCTCACTCAAGCCTGCAGGATTATTTTCATGGGACCCTCCTTTCCACACTAACAGTATCAACGTTACAAATTGTTTTTGATGTAACTTTAAATCTTTAAACATTTTATTTCTCTTTATGTGTAGGCAAAATGTAATCGATTTTAACACGAATTTTGTTCTGATATGAGGAGAAAAATTAAAACCTTTTTGTAACCCTAATTTGTTTTCCATCTGATAGTTAAACAATTTAAAACATTAGGGTGGTGCCCAGTGGGTCAGTTGGACCTCCCTGGAACATAAGCCACAGGAAGTCAGAAATCACATCTGCCGCTCTGAGCCTGGCTCCCAGGGGCAAGCACCGTCCCCCACAGCTGGAATTGGAATCCCCCAGCTGGACAGGACTGCAGTGAAGCATCATGGGAGACTTTATGCAAATAGACCCTCCAGGCCCCGCCCCCAGCCTGACTGCTTTATGGAGGGCAAAGCCTTGGGCTAATTGTCACCCTGATCCTGTTCCTCCGGCCTGACCCTGGGCGTTGGAGAATGAGACTCACGCCCAGGGCCTCTAGAGCACGTGTTCTGGGCCTGTCCTGGCAAGGACAGAGCTGCTGGACTGACCCTCACCCTCCTTCCCCGCAGAGTCCCTGGCAGACCTGTTGAATGGGGCTTTCATTTCCCTGACCCTGGGGTCATCTCTTTCAGAACGTGAAATATGGCCGCCTGGTTGAAGACAGAAGCCAGGGAGATAAGCGCCAGGGAGGAGCCTCCCGTCCAACAAGCCGTGACTAATGATGATTGGGGTGTGTTTGGCGGGGCAGAATTTATTTGGTTCCTGGTTACCTGGGGTTTAACTCTTTGTGGGATCCTGTGTCCCAGCCCAGAGGTGCCTGGTTTGCATAAACACTGAGCTCTAGATCCTGTTCACCCAAACAGTTTGGTGTATTGTAGACATTGGATAGATATTTGTGGTAGCAGAGGAGGAAAGGAGGGAAGGAGGGAAGGAGGGAAGGAGGGAAGGAGGGAAGGAGGGAAGGAGGGAAGGAGGGAAGGAAGAAGGAAAGAGGGAGGGAGGGAGGGAGGGAGGGAGGGAGGGAGGGAGGAAGGAAAGAAGGAAAAAAGAAGGAAAGAAAGAAGGGAGGGAGGAAGATGAACATACGTTCCACATCCTTGAGCCTTCAGCATAATAAAATTAGCGCACGTTTATCATGTGCTTACCACGTACTGGCACTATGCTAAACAATTTACACACATCATCTCATTTAATCCTCACACATCTAAGGAGCACATACTATTATACAAGCCCATTTAACAGAAAAGGAAACTGAGACTTGCATATTATTTTGTATGCCCATTTAATGCATGAGGAAGTGGAGCTCAGAGTGGTTAAGTAACTTGCTAGGACGTGGCAGATTGGGACTTGAATTGAGACTTACTTGATCTCAGATGCTGTGTCAAATTTTCTTCTGATATAAACTCTGGCGTACTTCCACATGTTGCATCAATCTGGGTTTTTTATAATTTTCTTTGTCACAAACACCCTCAGAATCCCAGAGGTATACAACAACAAACATTTATTTTCATACTTGTGGGTTTGCAAGTTGGCTGTGGCTTGGCTGATCCAAGCTGGGCTTGGCTGGGCCAGGCTGGGCTTCAGGCTTCAGTTGGGCTTGGGGTTTCTCTATATGGGTTCATGCTAGGAGCCCACATTGAAAGGGCAACAGCTACTTAGGGCATGCCTTCTCTCAGCGGAGCCTAAGAAAACAAGCCCAACCAAGCTGACCCAGCTAAAGCCTTTGCTATGCCCACATCCCCTAGCATCCCATTGGCCAAATCAAGTCACATGGTAAAAGTCAAGGCATGGGACATACATCCATCCCACTGCCATGAAGCCAGGGCAAGAGTGGGGAAGTCTAATTCTATAATATTGAAGAGTGAAGAATGGGGAATAGCCATCTATACACATAGGAAGTGTGAACGTGTAAGGAATATTAGGGGAGGTGGGAGAGGCAAAAACACAACACGTGTGGTATTACCCCTGCCTTCCAAATCGCTTTTCCAAATGGGCGATTTGGAAAAGTATTTACCCCATAAAAACTTTCCAGTCTCTGTTTTTATGTACAGATGTGCCTACAACTCACACCCAATGGAGACACACACATGCGCACACACACCAGCAAACCGTGGTACATCCTCTGTTGGTTGATGACTTTAAAGCCATCTGCACCAGGGCTATTTTGCCCCCATTTCCAGGGGTCATTGGCAATGCCTGGAGACAGTTTGGGCTGTCATGACTTGGTCAGGGGTGCTACTGGCATCTAGTGAGTAGAGGCAGGGATGCCAGGCAACCTCCTCCTAGACACAGGTCAGCTTCCTACAACTAAGAATTGTCCACACCCCAAATGTCAATAGAGCTGAAATTGAGAAATCATGGTCTAGACTAGCAATTAACCCAACCTGGTGGCTGGGGAGCCATTAAAAATAGTTTCCAGGAGCCCCAGTGCAGAAGTTTTGATCCAGAAGGGCTGGGGTGGATGGAGCCTTGGAATCTGTATTTCCAACTAGCAATTTATAAAATTTCGATTCACGAATCAGAGCTTGGAAAGTCCTGCTTTACGTCCTAACACCCGTACAGGAACCCAAAGTCTAAGATTACTTTAGGATTTAAACAGAACAGTGCTCCTTTGAGCGCTTCCTAACATTACCCTCTGCAGAATTCAGGCAGCTATGCTCCCCAGTTCACGTTGTTCACCCACGAGCTGAGTCTCCAAACGGCCCAGGCAATCTACACTTTCTTTGCTTCCTCTGCCTTTCACTTTTAAAACCAGGAGGAATTTGAGGAAAATGTAATCCATATGTTTCAGAATCATTTACACTTAAATCATGAAAGTACTGCCGTGGTTTTTAAGAGCTATTTGATGTCCAAAACACCTTATGAGGATTTTAAAAATAAGCTTTTTAAAGTCTCTTTTTACTTTCAGTTGGATTTCGCTCTGAGTAAGTGAATTCAAATGATATGAAGCTGGGGGGGCTCCCGGAAACCCAAACCATGAACCTGAAGGAAATTTGACACCCAACAAATCAGATCTTCTGCTCTCACCTACAGCATCCCTTGACATACATCCATTTCGTGCAATAAAATCGATCTTATTTTCCCAACGATTATGGATTCAAGCAGTCACTCAATTAGTCTTTAGACATCTTCCGTTTCATTTTGCTTCTCAGGGTTTCTCAGGTTCCATATTTAAACCATTTTGACTCGCTCTAAATGGAGATCCAATTCCTTCTTCCAGTGGGTGTATTATTTCTAAATAGCATCTCAGCTCGGCTGCCAACATCACATTTCACTTTTCTCTCTCCACCCCAGGGAGACCCAGGAGGGAGTCCGAATTCTAGAACTGACCATATACGCTCTTATGGTGCAGGTGGGCCTGCCCATTTGGAAAAGCGATTTGGCAAAATATCTAATCAAACATGCTTAGTCACAACAAGTCTGTCTTCAAGAATCTAGCCCAAGGAAATAATTCTAAGTGTGGAGCAACACATAGTTATGCCCAGAAATATTCAGCACCGTCCATAATGGAGAAAAACTGAACACAACTGAACAGAATCGTAATGGCTATAATTAAATCGTAATGGCTGCTAATGCCACCGATGACACTGGTGGATATTAAGGCTACATAACTATAGGAAAGGGGATGGTGAATGATCTTGGTTTTCCCTGTCAAAGCAGGTGAATTGTAGATGCTTCAGGAAATTCTTTTTCTTTCTTTTTTTTTAAGTTTATTGGGGTGACAATTGTTAGTAAAATTACATAGATTTCAGGTGTACAATTCTGTATTACATCATCTATAAATCCCGTTGTGTGTCCACCACCCAGAGTCAGTTCTCCTTCCATCACCATATATTTGATCCCCCTTACCCTCATCTACCACCCCCCTCCCCCCTTACCCTCTGGTAACCACTAAACTATTGCCTGTGTCTATGAGCTTTTGTTTCTCATTTGTTTGTCTTGTTCTTTTGTTGTTTTTGGTTTATATATCACATATCAGTGAAATCTTATGGTTCTCTGCTTTTTCTGTCTGATTTATTTCGCTTAGCATTATAATCTCAAGATCCATCCATGTTGCCATAAATGGTCCTATTTCATCTTTTCTTACTGCCAAATAGTATTCCATTGTGTATATATACCACAACTTCTTTATCCATTCATCTATAGAAGGACATTTTGGTTGTTCCCATGTCTTGGCCACCATAAATAAAGCTGCAATGAACATTGGAGGACACATGTGTTTATGAATAAATGTTTTCAGATGTTTTGGGTAGATACCCAGGAGAGGGATTGCTGGGTCATATGGTAATTCTATTTTTAACTTTTGAGGAACCTCCACAATGCCTTCCATAACGGCTGCACCAGTCTGCATTCCCACCAACAGTGTATGAGGGTTCCTTTTTCTCCACAGCCTCTCCAACACTTGTTACTATTTGTCTTGTTGATGATAGCCAATCTAACTGGGGTGAGGTGATATCTCATTGTGATTTTTATTTGCATTTCTCTGACGATCAGATTTGTTTGGAACCACAAAAGACCCTGAATAGCCAAAGCAATCTTAAGAAAAAAGAACAATACTGGAGGTATCACACTCCCTGACTTTAGCTTGTACTACAGGGCTACAATAATCAAACCAGCATGGTATTGGCAGAAAAACAGACACGTAGACCAATGGAATAGAATTGAGAACCCAGAAATAAAACCACATAAATATGGACAGATAATTTTTGATAAAGAAACAAAAAAAAACATACAATGGAGAAAAGACAGCCTCTTCAATAAATGGTGCTGGCAGAATTGGATAGCCACACGCAAAAGAATGAAACTGGACTGCTATCTGTCACCATGTACCAAAATTAACTCAAAATGGATCAAAGACTTAAGCATAAGACCTGAAACAATAAACTGCATAGAAGAAAACATAGGTACTAAACTTATGGACCTTGGGTTCAAAGAGCATTTTATGAATTTGATTCCAAAGGCAAGGGAAGTAAAAGCTAAAATAAACGAATGGGACTATATGAAACTTAAAAGCTTCTGCACAGCAAAAGAAACCATCAACAAAATAAAGAGGCAACCAACTGAATGAGAGAAGATTTTTGCAAACAGTGCCTCCGATAAGGGGCTAATATCCAAAATATACAAGGAACTCACTCATGCAACTCAACAACAAAAAAACAAACAGCCCAATTGAAAAATGGGAAGAGGCCCTGAAGAGACATTTCTCCAAAGAGGACATACAAATGGCCAATAGACATAAGAAATTCTTAAGAACGTGTTGGAATTAACTGGACAAAGGGAAGAGGGAAAGATCTTCCAGACAGGTGGGATAACATAAGCAACAGCAGAGGTGAGTGGAAAACTGCGAGTAATTCAGTGCTGTTGGAGTTCACGTTCCAGGTGGGAGGGGGACACGCTGTGGTTGGGGCAGAAGGTAGAGGGTGGACGTCTCGATGGCCACATGGAGCAGGTTGGACTTCCGCCTGGCGGCAGTGAGGAGCCATTGCAGGTGTTTGAGCAGGGAAGGGATACGGTCAGATCTGCACACTTACTAGATGGCTGTGATCACAGCATGGACGCTAGATTGGGAAAGCTAGAGGGAGACAGGGAGAGTCAGTGGAGACTTTCAAAGTAGTACCCACAAGAGATGCTGAATGCCTTGATGGGTCAGGTGAGAATTCATTCATTCAACAACCATTTATCATAGTATCAGTGGACGTGGGATTAGTTTGAGACAGGTCTAGAAGAGGCTATGGCAGAACCCAATGTCTAACTGGACATGCGGGGGGGGGGGGGGTGAGAAAGAGAAATACAATGACCCCAGTTTTCTGGTTCAGACAGTTGGGTGGATGCTGGTATCATCCATGAGCTAGAGGTAAAGGAGAGTGGCCCAGGTTTGGGAGAGAGACAGTGAGTCTGATTTGGGGCCAGGAGCTGGATGCTAAGAGTGCAACCCTGGGTACAGGTGCCAGCTGGAGACCCCAACATGAGAACTGGCAGCATTCTGGAGATATGTGAAACCACGTTATGGAACGAGATCCACACAGGGGAGTTGTGCTGAGTGAGAGAACAATGCCAAGGACATCCTGGGAAGCTTTTTATAAAAACTTCATTATTCAAAGTCTGTAGGTCCCTTTAAAAGAGGGCGACTTTCAGAGAGAAATTGCTAAGCAGATGCTCCTGGTGTACTAGTTAGATGTGTGGGGGAAATCTATGCTGATGGTGCAGTGGAGGGAAAAGAGAAACAGAGATGAGAGAGGGATGACTTTAAATTGAAACATGATTTAAAGGGAACGTGTGGACATGGATGGAACAGTGTCTGTGGAAGAGAGAAGGAGCAAGACAGAATTGTAGCAGAAAGGGGGACCCAGAGAGGTGAGAGACGAGGGAAATATGATAAGATTTTGTGAATGAAAGAGCAGGACAAAGAAAGGAAAAGGGGAAATTCATAAAGAAAGTGAGAGACCCAGGACCTGGGAGCTCCCAGGCTCCCCTCTGCAAGGCTCTTCTGCCAGGAAGGATGGTGAGCGGGCACAGGTCCCTCGTGGCTTGCTGTCCTGAGGTGAGGGGTCCCCTGGGACACGATAGGAGAGCTAGGTGGGGAGTAACCACAGGCCAACAAGGAGCCCCCGTCTCCCTCCCGGCCTCTCCTCAGAACCCAGCACAGGGCCAGGAGGAAGCTTCTCCATCTGCCTCCAGGCACCACCAAGGAGAGCTCAAGAAGTGTAATGACCACAAGTCTCCAAAGGGGTTGACACGTGGGAGACACTGTGGGCTGTGGGTGGCCCGGTCCCCAAGTGGAAATAGAGTGGGCAGGGTTGGGTTCTAAAGAAAGAAGAATTTTAAAGACTCCGGTGGTGTTATGGAAAGGACAGTTTCTATAGGTAGCGAGTGCCTTGTGCCTGGTGGAATTTAAGAGGAGTCTGGATGAGCACTGAGCCCGAGGGCATGGCTACCTGTTCTGTTCATCTTGTAACATTGTGCTTAGTACATATGAGCACTCAATAAACGTTAGCTATGATCATTTTCATGAAAGTGTTCAGCCTAAAATGCCCAGTAGTGTTGGCACTTCTATACTTGGAAAATACATGTCCCACCGTTCACTCCTGCAACGCCCAAAGCATTCTCATTTTCCAAGAGAACACAGAAATCCAGATTATAGGTGAAAGAGTGCAATATCCGTCCAAAGACCATGTTAACATTGCGCAGGCCCGCTCTGCCTACATCTCCCATGTGGGACATGTGAGCTAAGGTCTATCTGGTCTGTGCTGTTCCCACCTGCCAGCTGTGTGACCTCAGGTGAGTTACTCAACCTCTCTGTCCCTCGGCTTCCTCAGCCTGAAATGGAATCCTCACACTTGCCCCACAGGGTTGTTGGGCGGGCAAATTAGATAATGCCGTCCAAGCCCCTGTGTGGTGTCCCACACATGGTAAGACTTAGTAAGTGATAATTGTTGTTGCTGTTACTGATTTTTCCTGTGTTCAACTCATGCTTCATGTTCCAGGCGGAGGGATGTAGTGGCAAATGGCCCACCCGCACCCCACGCTGAGATCTGGTTTTCTCCCAGCGTGTTGCCCTGAGATCTTGGCCGGCAGCTTCTTCCCATTACAGGCGTGCCGAGTGATTGCTGGCTTTATATGTACCTGGTGACAACTTTAACCTGGCTGCCGGGATTTGGGGAGGGGCGACAGTCAGCAGGAAGGAGGCTGCTAGGGAAGAGCTGAGTGCTGAAACCTTAGTCCCAAGGAGGCGGAGACAGAAGGGAAAGGGCCATCCCTGCTGGCTCGGTTCGCTTCCGGGTTCTAAGCTACACGGTTTTGCTTAGGCTCAGCCTCAGGGGGGGCTGGGTGATGCCTCATACTTTCCTGGCTCTCCTGGAACTCACAATTGCGTGTGTGTAGGAGCCCCCTGGGAACGCTGGTGGCAATGTAGAGGCTGATCCCATCGCTCTGGGATGGGGCCTGAGACTGCGTTTGTAATGAGCTCCCAGGTGATGCGGCTGCTAGTGGTCCAGGGGTCACACTTTGAGCAGGTGACACTCACTAACGACCTCCCAGCCTCGGGTCTAACCTTAAAGCAACTCCAGGCAAGGGGGTAGGGGTGGGGCCTCCAGAGGAAACGTTCTCTAAATAAACTAACTTCAAAGGAAAGAGCATCACGTTCCAGGTTGAGCCCCCGGACAACAGAGCCCAAAGGATATAATGACCCCCATTGGAAACTGGAGCTGAGAAAGTCAAGTCACATGTCCAAGGTTACGTCGTTGGAAAGGAGCAGAGCTGGGGTTCAAAGTCTGTCTCTGAGAGTCTAGAACCATGTTCTAAACCAGAAGCCTTCCTTCCTTTCCCCTTTTTTCCTTCTCCTTCTTCTTCAATAAGGACAGCACACAGCCATTGCTTTATTTTAGGAGTTCCTAACCTGGGATCGGTGGGGCCCGTAAACCCCCTAACGTTAGATGCAAAGTTTTGTACCTTGTGTGTGTGTTTCCCAAGGAACGAGGGCATAGCTTTTTTCAGATTCTCCAAGAAAGTCGTGAATAGAAAAATTTTAAAATCTCTGCTGCGTACCTTGTCCCTCTCTCTGTCTGTGACTATCTCCCTCTTCCTCCTCTCCCCTCTCCCCCTCTCCCCCTTTCCTTTTCCTTCCCCTTCCCCTTCCCCCCTCTTCTCTTCTCTTCTCTCTCTCACCTGGAAGAGTCTGGTCTCACCTAGGTGACTATGGTGCACTGGGAGGTGGGCCATGGGAAGGAGAGCTCTCTCAGGAGCATGTCCTCTGTTAGGACCTGCGGCTGCCAGGGTTAGGGTTAAGGACAGGAAGACACATCGTCTTGTTCATGTTTTCCTGGCCAGCAGCCCCCTGGACACCCAGGCAGCAGCATCCATGTCAGTGGGAAGAGCACGCCTCCCTGGCTCCCTCTGCTCCCGGCTTGCGCTTGGGCAATAAGAAGCCTAATCCCACTCTATGTCAGTCCCAAACATGGGAAGTCAGGCTCGCAAAGGGCTGTGACACACTCTTATCTCACCCTTGGCTTTGCAGCTGGGGGAACTGGGGCTCGAGGATGCTAAGAGGGCACATCCAGTGCCCACAGTTGGTGGTGGCAGAGCAGGGTCAGACCCCAGCCTCCTGAATGCCCTCCCAGAGCTGTTTCCACCTTCGTAGAGTCAGTCTCATCAGACTTATTGTAACGATGCTTTTATTCCCCAGGAACGGAGGCATATCTGCCAATCCACCTTCAATTCCAGCTAGAACCCAGAAGATTTTAATGTCATGAGCTGCTTTTAATGTATTCCTTTAAAAATCAAACAGCCCCAAAGCTCTTTCTCCAGTGTCACCCATGGACAGTCGGCAGGCTTTATCTGCCAGCACTTAAAAAAGGAAAAAAAAAAAAAAAAAGGGAAGAAAGATATTGCCGCTGAAGAAGAATCCGAGGCCCCCGGAATCTTAACAAGGCAGCTCTGTTTCTTATCATCTTCAAAAAGCCTTTATTAAAGGCTCTCTGGGCTCATGTGGCCGAGCGAGGCACTTTACAGAATCAGATCAATCAGCAATCCGTCAGCAAACGTGTACAGTGCACCTACTGTGGGAAGCCGGCTATGTGGGGGGTACTGGGTATGAAGGCATGACCCCTGACCTCATGTGAGGGATGCCCAGGGTCTGCTGGCCTGGGACACAGCCTCATCAGAGTGAGAATGGGACAGGCAGGGAGTGCCGTCTGGAGGTGGAGGAGATTCCAGAGGGCAGTGAAAGCCCCCAACACCCAGGGCATCCTTTCTCTCTGGGGCATCTTGACCAAAAAGCCATTCCCAACACCCAGCAGAAGATGGGTGCTCGGAAACGTCTCCAAAGCAGAAGCTTCGACCTTACATATTAAGAAGAAACTGTTGCCAGGGAGACATGGAGGCAACAGATTATGCCAACTAAGGACAGAGCCTGAGAATCAGCTGAAATTCAATCCTTCCTCCCTGTGCCACTCTAGACAAGTGACTTCACCTCTCTAAGCCTCCCTTCTCCCATCTGTAAAATGGGTGGGTGTGGAAGCTACACCGTGGGCACGTTGTGAGTTTAAATAAAATGTGTGAGGACGCTGAACATAGCGACTGACACATAGTAAGTGCAAGATAAGTGGTTGTTGTTAGTATCATTATTAATTATTGTAATTGTTATTGACAGTTTTCTCTCTCGACTTCAATTCTATGTGTCGCAGGAAGTTTTGGACGCTTGATCGGAGACCATAGAATGGATATTGGATAGTCCACTCATTTAGTCTTTTAACAGATAATTTTTTTTGAGCTTCTGCTATGTGCCAGTATCACCTGGGTGCTGTGAGTGCAGCCGAAAGCAAAACAAGATCTTTCCCCCTCCAGGACTCTGAACCAGGGCTTGGTAAAAACAACCCAAGATGTGCACTTGGGTCCCTGTCCTCTGGAGGTCTCTCTCCCTCTTGGGTGGGCACATCAGCTTTGGTTCCGCCAAGGTGAAGAGTCTGATGTGAGGGGATATAACATTACCCTCCCCCCTTTCTTGTTCTGGCCCCTCCCCAGTTACAGATGTCCCTTGTCTTCTTAGTTTTCTTTCCAAGAGGCAGCTCTGTGTGCTGAGGCTCTGGGTAGGGTGGTAGGACAACTGGGTGTGTGTCCTTCCTTGTCACTTTCTCACTGTCTTAACTTAGGCAAACTCCTTGCTCTCTCTCTATCTTAGGTCCTCTGTGAAACAAGAACACATGGTTGATAAGACAACTCTCGGGGACAATTTTTGTCCTTTGTGACTGCAAAGCTCACTGATGATAACAGCCTTTCTCAGGTCTGGACAAGCAATGCCACTTTTGAGGGATTCCTTTGTGACTTTTAAAACTTTGTAATGAAACTCAGTGATTATGGGACGCAGGCTGAGGAAATACTACTTTTTGTCTCCCTTAGATCCTGACATAAAGAAAATGAAGATTCAAAAGAGGGTAGCCAAAAGCAGTTTGGGAAAATATCTAATTTTCAAAGGAGGGGAAAGGACTTCTAAAGTCAGTCAGACTCAGCATTCAAATTTTATCTTTGCTACCGTTGGCTGTGTGTCTTTGGCAAGATACTTTACCTCTCTGTGCTTGAGTTTACTTGGCTGTGAAACAAAGATAATAATAACTTCCTCCCTGAATTATTGTTCCCTTTAGAGACAATATGTGCAAAGGGTCTCATACAGTGCCTGGTATACATCAAACAGTCGATTAAAAACAATTATTCTTCCTCAAGAAATAGGAGAAATGCCTGCTTTAGTTCTTGTTAACTGTCGGAGGGTCCATGTAATAATTTGGGTTAGGTTCTGCTACATGAGATAGAAATACCCGAATAAGTATAGCCTAAGCAAATATATGTGTATTTTCTCTCATGTAAAATTAGCCCAGAGATGGTTGGTGCAGGACTGGCCTGGCCTCTCTCGGATATCCCAAAGAACCTGAGCTCCTCCCAACTCAATATTCCACCATCCCCAAAGTGTGGCCTCATCCTCATGGCCCAGAATGGCTGCTGGAGTTCCAGCCATCACACTGCAAGCAGCAGCATAGAGAAAGGAGGAAGAGAGGGGCTCATTCTTCCATTAATAGGGTGATAGATTTAGCAACTTAAACTACAGGATACCTAATTAAATTAAATGCAGGTTAAATTTTGTTTTGGATAAATACTTTTTGGCATAAGCACTTGGGATCTATAGATTTCAATTGTTGTTTATTTGAAATTCAAATTTAACTAGGTGAACTGTCACATAGTTTGTGTTTTCTCTGGCAGTCCTATCCCTTAAGGATATTTCTCCAAAGAACCACGTAACATTTCTACTTGTATTTGTTGGTCAAAACCTAGTCATATGGCCAATCTCACTGCAAGGGAGACTGAGAAATGTAGTATTTATTCTGGATGGCTATGTGCCTTGCTAAAAATTAGAGTCTTTCTTACCAAAGAGAAAGAAGAAAACAGATATTGGGGACAAACAACACATAATCTGTCCTATATTTAATCTGTAAACAAGGGGTGATAACAAGTAATGTGCTGGAGTACAGTGTACAAGGCCAGAGAAAAATAATCAATTCCATTCAAATACTGTAATAACTTATATTTGCTCAGTGATTTAGATGTTCAAAGCACACTCACAATGTCCACGTAAGGCAGATTTTGTTGTCTCCATTTTTCTCCTGAGGAAACAGACTCAGAGAGGTCATCTAACTTGCTCCATGTCACATAGAAAGGAAATTGGCTGACAATCCAGGTCTACGGTCATCTACTTTATTGATTATCTACTCTGTGCCACGCATGGTACTAGACTAGAAACCTATTGAGAACAAAAGGAAGAGACTATTTTGTGTATTGGTTTATCCTCGATATCTTTCACAGCATCTGACATACAGTAAGTGCTTATACTAGTTTTCTACTGCATAACATGTTACCACAAAGTTAGAATCTTAAAACAATACACATATATGATTTCATGGTTTCCTTGGGTCAGATATCTGTGCACAGCTTAGTCAGGTCCTCCACCCACATCTCACAATGCTGCAATCATGTGTCAGCTGGGCTGCGCTCTCATCTGGAGGCATGACTGGGGAAGAGTCTGCTTCCTAGCTAATTCAAGTGGTTGGAAGGATTCATCTCTTTGTTGTTGTATAAGTTATGGCAGCTTACTTCTTAAAAGCCAGCAGGAAAGAGAAGGTCTGACCTCAGGGTGGGTCCAGTCCTTGTTTTAAAGACTTTTACCTGATTAAGTCAGGCCCACTTAGGATAATCTCCCTTTCAATTAACTCAAAAATCAACTAATTTATTATAGCACCATAATTTGCAAAATCCTTTCATCTTGGGCATATTCTATTGGCTAGAATTGAGTCACAGGTTACACCCACCCTCAGGAGAGGGTTATACAAATAGGGCTTGAACACCAGGGTCAGACCACCGGGTCCACTTGGTCTGTTTGCCACAGTGCCAACAGATAACTGTTGAATAAATAACTGAATGAATGAATGAATGAATATATTAGTGACTTAATGAATGCTAAAGGCATATATGAACTAGATCACCATCTGGCTCTAACTATTGTGTTCTTTCTCTACAACATACCACTCACCTCATCCCTGGAGGCACTTTCTAACTTTGAGGTGCCAATCCTGGGACCCAATATCTAGTGCCTCATGCCTAAGCCGCTAGGTACCTACAAGGCAGGGAATAAAGAACCCCAAACAAAGAAGCCACAAAGAGGCAGGAAGGCCATATATCATGCAGCAGCCTCAGTGTTGGAAGCCCTGCTGAAGTGCAGACAGCATTTTTATGTTTGGAGAATCGTGGTAATGGGGAACACATTTTTAATAAACATATGCAGCATTGGGGTGTCTGGTAGTAGCTATTTCCTCACACTCACACAGTAGGTATTGATTACTGACCTGAAGCCGTGTCTCCTAGGAACTGTAAGTTATGTCCTTCCTGGCTTTTTGAAAACATCCCAGGCTGTGGAGTGCTTGTCAGCTCTCTCCATGAGAAGCTAAAGGATTTTTTTCGTGTGTTTGGAGGGGAGGGGATGGAATGTTGGCCCAAAGGGAAGCACTTGGAGTCAAGCACGCTGATCCACACAGATCTGATAGATTAATATTAATTACTAACACTTCCCCGGCACTTACCGCGCCAGGCACTTTTCCTAAGCACTTGAATGTACAAAGAGTTGTCTAAACTTCTCAGCAACTCTGACATCAGTGCTCATGGTCCCCACTGTCACTGTGAAGAAACAGTGGCATAGCAAAGGTCAGTAACTGGCCCGGGATCATCTACTTCCTCAGCGAGACAACCAAGATCCAAACCCAGGCAGGCAAAAAACTGTTCCCACTGCCATCATTGGTGGCTTGGCTGCTGTACTGGCCTGTCTGTTTCTAAACCATAAAAGCCATTAAAAACAAGCTGCAGAATCAGCAGGCCTGGTGTATATCTCTCCACCATCGCATACACGTGTGATGTCTTAGAGTCTACTTAACCTCTCTGTGCCTCAGTTTGCTCATAGGTAAAATGGGAATACATAAATTCAACCTCACAAGATTCTTGTAAGGATTAAAAAACAAAGTATGTAGAAGTATGAGAAGGATTTTGCCTGGAACATCCTTCCTTGCTTGCTTCCTTCCTCCCTTCCTCCCTCCCTCCCTCCCTCCCGCCCTCCCTTCCTTCCATCCACCCATCCATTCTTGTCTCTTCTCCACCTTTCTTCCTGTGTCTATGGTCTTGATCTCCTTGATTTCCTATGTTGGACTCCAAGTTCACCCCATGAATTTGAGGATAACTTTTCTGACATAGGTCCCCACCACCCCTCAGGACACAGCTGACATGTTCTCCCTGTCTTTAATCTGAATCCCTAGGATCCAACTGGTCCCAGACTCCAGGACCCATCTCCACTTCAGGTTTTTGCTGGGGCCTCCGGGGCTTCTGTTGATTCCCTCACTCTCTTCTGGATTCTTCTGGATCTCCTCTGAACCTCTGGCCATTCCTTCTCCATCCTGTGTGGGTTGTTTCTCTCTGGTCATTCTTTGGCTCTGATGTTCCTCACTCATCGTGCTTGCCCTGCTGTCCTTCTCACTGTGCAATGTGCAGTGGATGATTCTCACGGCGCTCCTTACCATCTGCACTGGGGATTTTCTATCTGCCTCTCTAAATCTATTCCCCACCTTGTTCCCTCCACCCTGTGCCAGGGAAGCTGGCCTGCATGGAGGCATTAGTGGACTCCCTTGCCCTCTGGCTTCAGGCTGGGAGGCACCAGCAGGAGACTAGAGGGTGGGGTGTTCATTCCTGTGCCCTTCCTGCAGGGCTGCGGGTTTGCTGCACCCCTATTCCAAAGGTTCTGATACGCAGCCCCCTTTCCTTGGCCACAGTGCTCACTAAACCCTGGTAACCACACCCTCCCCCCGACCTTTCTCTCTCAGGCCTCAGGGTGGTGTGATGGTCAGTTTGACGTGTCAACTTGGCAAGGCTATAGTCTCCAGTTATCTGACCACACACTAATTTCATGGGTGCAGATGAGGAGAAACTACAGCCAGGAGATTGGTGGGAAAACGGCACTGACAGGGATGGAAGGGAGGCTGAACCAAGTTACTAGTCCAAGGGGTAACTGTTGGAAAACAATCGGGAAATGCCAGCTGGGTGGCAAAGGGCAAGATGATGGAGGCTCTAAGAAGTGAGAAGTCATGGTTAGGAGCAAAATCTGTGGAGTCAGACCTGAGTTCAAATCCTGCCTCCACCACTGGGAAACCATTTGACCTTGAACAAGTCACTTTACCCTTTTGGGTCTCACTTTCCTCATCTGTAAAGTGGAGATGATGAAAATTAAGCTTCAGAGGCCCTCACTCTCGCAGGCAACTGCGAGACTCTGGGATGGGGCTCTAGTGATGTTTTCACAGGCTCGTATGATTTTGCAAAAATGGTAATTTTGTATTTTTCCTTAAACGGTAATTTCGTATTTTTCCTTAAAAAGGACCCCCTAATTGAATGAGCTTCAAGTTCCATAAAACCGAGATCTTTTCCCCTTCCCTCTTCCCCAGCCTACCTGTCTATCTTCTAGGGTTTCCAGGGGATTAAATAGAACAGTGTGTCTGAAGCCCTTAGCGCGGGGTTTGTTATATAGTAGATGCTCAATAAATGTTAATCATCGTGACAATAATTCACCCCGTCATTGTATCTGTCAGGGTATTGGGAGGCAAACGAGAAAAACTGAGTCCAACTAACTTGAGAAGAAAAGGAGTTATCCAGAGAATTTTTGGCAACACAGAGAATCGGCAAGAAGGCTGGAGAACGAAGCCTAGGAGATGGGCAGCAGCAAAGGGTGGTATCTGGGCAGTAAAGGGATCCTGCCTCTCCTCTCTCCGTTCCCTTTTACGAGTTTACGTTCCCCTACTCTGAAGAGGAGTGTTCCCGTCTTTGCAGATAAGACAAATAGGTCTGCCTTAAATATTTCTATTACTTAAAAGTTCATAAATCTATTGGTTTAAAACTGTCAGCACGATGGGAAAATCCTGAGATGGAGCCACGCTTATCACCAGGCGAGGAATTTGCCCGAAGCGGGGGCAGGATGCTGAGTGAAGGATGGTGGCAGTGCCCAGAAATGAACCACCTCCTCGGCCCCAGCCACGACTCTTGCCCTCCCAAGAAACGTTTTAAAACCTCGCCCGAATAGCCAGATGTCACATGAGGCATTGATCTCCGCCCACTGTAAGCGTCCCTCACCAATTCCAGAGTCTGCTGTCAGGCATGAGGTGACATCAGGGACAGCATGATGCCCTCTCACCCGCCCAAACCAGAGTGGCCTTCTCTTTGGAAAAGAAGACGTTCTTTCCACTCGCTGCCTGTTCTCTGCAGAGTGAAGTGAAGGGGCCTGGTTCTATGATGTACTAGAAATCTTTAGCAACTACTCTTGTGTGCCAAGGGTGTGGGGGGGGGTGGGGGGGCCGGGAAGGAGCCCCGATGTGGAGCCTTTGCTGACTTCCATGTTGTAATATGGCCACCATGGTGACAATTAGGAAGAGAGGCTAATACAGGATTTCCACCACACCACTTCACCAGGTAGAAATGACCTCAAGAACATAGGAAGTGATCAGTTTTGAGTAACGTAATTTGTTTACTTGTAAATGTATATAGTTGAGTTTTGAATAATGGCTGCCTTTAACCACTGGTTCACACAAGTCCTGAAAATTTCACAGTGGGCTTTTGTAATTGGGTACCGGTCTAGCTCAACACTGGTTCCAGGCTCCCGTTTGGGATGCAAGTTTGAACACCAGCGCTGCCACTTTCTGGCTCTGTTGACCTTCGGCAACTTATTTAGTTTGACAAGAGAACATTCTCTGAGCTACCAGCCAGACAGAACTTGCTATAAGTCAGGCACTCTTCAAAGCCCTCGATTGGCTCTTGGAGAGAACCCTAGGAGATAGACACCAGTAGCACCCCCTGTTTACAGATGGGGGGACTGAGGCACAGAGGGGCCATGTGACTTGTCCAAGATCCCACAGCTGGTCAAAGCGGCAGGGCTGGGATTTGAACCCAGGCCATCTGGTGTCTCCAGGAGTGCTAACCACTGTCCCACACTGCCTCTCTATGTTGCTCAACAGAGCCTCAGTCTGGGCCTGCAAAATACAGATGCTATTGGGGGTCTCCTGGGGTGGTTGTGAGGATATATAGATGAAATGAGCTAACACAAGGGACCACTTGGCACGCCACGTGGCACACGGACGCAAACACGAATGGCTGCAAACAAGCTAGGTAAAAGGCTCCAAAAATTCTTTCTCAGCAGGCATTCCCGTGGGTGAGGGCGGCAGCTCTGTCAGAACACAGGCGGAAGGCTGGACAACGTACCATCAACCGACTGTGAAGAGCACCAATGAATCATCAGCTGTCATTCTATTATTACCCAGGCTTCAGGCACCCCACCTCTTATCTGTATTCACCCGGCGAAAATATGCTCTCTCCCCACAGAGACCCCTCGGCACACAGCACTGGCGGATTTGTAAGCTGAAGCCAAAGTTTGAAACTTCGAAACGTTTCCAAATCCTGCCATCCAACCCACTAGGTGTCATGAAACCTCGCCTGCCGTCAGCCTTCGGAGCTTTGCCTTTGAGAAGAATGGGCTAATTCCTCCACGAGTAGCTGTCACTCACCATTTCAGAAGGGCCAGGCTGGGGTGCAAGAAGACTGTGCCTCTCAATTGGCCCCCTGAACCTTGGGCTGGAAAGACTCCATCTGCCATCTACCTTTCTTTGCTCTCTGTGCTTTGAGAGGCTATGCTCCCGGTCCAGGCTTCTTTGTCTTCTGGCTTTCTGTTGGACTCTGCCAAGGGGACACCAAGAGGAGGTAGGAGGTAGGAGGAGAGAGATGCAGTCATTTATTCCCCTGGGTCCCCCCCATGCCAGCCCTACACGGGTTTGGCAGTGGCTGCATTCCTCTACCAAAGGCTGCAGCTTCTTCCAGGCTGCTTGGAAACCTCTATGTCACCTACCCCATCAGGTCTGAAGGTGGCAAGGATTCTGTCTCCCCGAAAATAAGACCTAGCCAGACAATCAGCTCTCATGTATCTTTTGGAACAAAAATTAATATAAGACCCGGTCTTATGTTAGATAAAACCCAGTCTTATATTATGGTAAAATTTCCCCGCCCTTGCTACCCTCAGAGTTCTGCATCAATCCCTATTAGTTCTCTTAACCCACCCCACACCTTTGTCAATAACCCTTTCATTCAACTCTCTTTAAACCCGTCTGAGTGCGTATCCATTTCTTGCCAGGTTATAAAACCCTTCTCTGAACCTCAGTTTCCCCCATCCATGAAATGGGTCCTCTCCTTCCCCATCGGCCTTGCAGGGGTTGCCTCGAGGGCAAAGCAAACCTAGAGGGGAACATTCTCTGAGGGAAAACAAAAGCTCAAAGTGCCACCCAGGAGCCAGGCATTCGTGTTATTAATAAAAGCCAGATAGGTCTCTTCAACTTGCCTCTGCCTCCCTCCCCCGGGTCCCCTCCCCTCCCACGCCCCCTGACCTCCCCTCCACAGCTCCGCCTTGCCGGCCTCCTCCCCTCCATGATGTTCCCACTAAGGCCATCTTCCCTTCCCCCACCGGCCCTGCCCCTCCATGTCTGCCGAAGGATGAAGCGCCCAGCTAATATACGCGTGTTTACATTAAAATATAAGGACAATTACACCAGCCGATCTAATAGTCAGCTCTGTATATGTTACCAAGTACTTAGGGCTCTCTGTTGGAAAGCCATTATCCCCATGTGATCCCCCTCAAAGCCTTTCTTGAGGATTTTGTTTTGACAGGAGGGCATTAAGGGGTTGAAACTGATAGCATAAGCACACCACTTACACACTTTGATCCAATCGGCCCATACTTCTCCTAGAGAAAGTCTTGTATATATTAGGAAGGAAATTAATTTTATGGCTGCTGTGGCTTTGCTGGTTAATGGCCAGCAAGTCAGCCGGCCCCAGAAGACGAGCAGTGGGAGGTGGGCTCGCTGCTCTCCTCCCAGGCTCACTGTCCTCCACAGGACAGGACCGTGCGTGGGCACTAGTCAGCGGCAGCCTGAGATGCTACAGGACACGAGGCGAGGTGGCTGCAGCCTGTTCCTGCTGACCTCGCCTCACACCAGGGTTGTCACAGCCGAAATGCATGATGAGCATTTGGTCCAAGCTCTGACTACATGTCACAAGCTATAGGCGTTGGGAGAAAGTCAAATACCATAATTTGAAAGATCTAAGTCAGGGAGGTGGCATCATACATTTATGTGTATTAGGAAACAAAGCTAGAGAGAAGCAAAGAATTTAAATCGTCTGGGGGACCTCGTTGAGTCTTGGTTTCTTCATCTGCCCACCGTTTAGCTTACGGAGCCCTTGCCCCAAAGTGGGCATATAAAAAGGTGCCAGATTGGAACTGGGTCTCCGGGGTCCTTTTCGGTTCCTGTGTGCTGAGGACGATGCTAGACATGTACGACATGCCCCCAGCCAGCCTCTTCATCCAGCCCCTTCGAATGAAGCAAAACCAAACTGTTCCCCTGTGTAAAGGAGTAGTTTGGGTCTGCGTGGTTTTTGTGTTTCCCCGTGGACAGACTTTAGAACTTAACTGCTCCACAAAAGGTAACTCCTTGTACTTTTAAGAAAGAAATTCGGTAAGGGGGATCGAATATATGGTGATGGAAGGAGAACTGACTCTGGGTGGTGAACACACAATGGGATTTATAGATGATGTAATACAGAATTGTACACCTGAAATCTATGTAATTTTACTAACAATTGTCACCCCAATAAATTTAATAAAATAAAATTTAAAAAAAAAGAAAAGAAATTCAAATAGGTTTTTTTTTTAAAATATGAAAATCATCGTTAACATTGCCGTCAGGTGGGGGTTGGGGAATGGGTGGGGGACTAGAGGAAACAACATTACAAAGGTTGATAATTATGGAAGCTGGAGATAGGAATTTGCAGAGACATTATACACCTTAAGGCTTATCATATAATGAACGACCTCATTTCCATTCTCTTGAGTTCTAGAATGCTGAGAGAGGGGGAGAAAGGGGCAGAAGAGATGTCTTCTGCCAGGAATTGAGCATAAACCTACAGTATGTGTTCTATGTAAAAATGTCAGTCATTGCAAGCGTTTGGGGTTCTTTTGGTTTTGTTTCTGTGTTTTCTGGTGCACAAAAGGAATGGAGGACTTTCTGGCCTGATTTTGCAGTCAGGGGACCAGTGTTCAGATCCTAGTTCTCTCATTGCAGGACCCTAGGCAAGTGACTTGACCCCTTTGAGTCTCAGTTTCTCCATCTGCAAAATAGGGATAATCCTGACATGACAGGATTACATGATAATGACACAGGTAAAGAGCCTGGCTCAATCCAGGTACCCAGTAAGTGACTGCCTGTGTGTAAGCATGGCCACGCAGCTATTCTCTCCTTTTTCTAATAACAACACTGATTTTCCTCTGGGGAACTGCCCTTTTTCCCACTTTCAGTGCATGTAACTCAGATGCTGTTGATTCTACCCCCAGCCACAGAAATGGGCATGTGACTCAGGATGTCCAACCACAGCCCCTTCGGGCCTTAGGGATTGATTTGTAGATGTCATGTGACCCTATTAGAGCCATCGGGATGGATGCATTGCAGACTTTTGCTGAGTCTTTTCATGGAAATTCAAGCTCTTTTAATGTGTTGCCAGTGAGCACATAGGCCTCGAATAGCCATCAGCCACCACTTTGGGAAAGCCAAGACTGAGGGAGAGGGAGAGACCAAGAGACCCACCCAGTCCTTGGTTCGAGCCATTCCTCAATCCACTAGATTTTTCAGCTACACTAGCCAATTAATTGCCTTTGGGGCTTAAGCCAGGTTTAAGCTTTCTGTGACTTGCAATGGAAAATTCTAATGGATACAATTTTTATTGCCATTATTATTATTATTATCATCACTTGTCAGTTAGAATAGCCTGTTTTTGCAACTATCATATGGAACTTCTTTCTGAGATGAGGCCCTATGAGATGTGATTCTAAGATGGTCTTATCCACCCAGCTAATAATGTGTATTATTTGTGGTGTTTCTCGTCATCAGTAGCATTGCTACACATGGGTGAGCATAAGGGCTTTGGGGTAACATAGCTGAAGAGGGAGGAAGAAGAGACAGCAGCCTGCCAGGCAGACTCCAATGCTCAGCTCCTCTTCAGGTCCCCTAGTGTATGACCAGTGGGGTTGCAAGCCCAAATACCCCCTAACACACTGTGGGGCAGGCGTGGGGCTTCACGATTCTGGAATGTCAATAAGGCAACAAAGGGATAAGAAGTCCTTGACCAGCTTGTGCTGCAAGAGACCTGAACCTCATTCAGCCCACATGCTAATTATCTGCTGCTGTATAACAAATCTCCCCCAAACGAATTGTGTAAAACAACAATCATTTTATTAGGGTCACAGGATCTATGGGTCAAGCATTCAGACAGGATACAGTCGGGGCGAGTTATCTCTGCTCCACAGTATCTGAAGCTTCAGCTCAGGAGACAAATGGTTAGTGGAGACTTGAACAGCCGGCATCATCTGGAAGCTTCTTAATCATGTCTAGTGTCTGGGAGGGGACGACTGCAATGCTAGCCTCAGCTGGGACTGTCAACCAGAGTGCCTCCATGTGGCCTCTCCATGCAACTTGGGCTTCTCCCAGCATGGCGTCTGGGTTCCGAGAAACATCCAGAGAAGCAGCATCTAAGAGAACGAGGTGGAAGCTGCATGACATTTTTGGACTCAGCCTCAGAAATCATGCACTGTCACTCCTGCCACATTGCATGGGTTCCGAATGGGTCACGAAGGCCGTCCAGATTCAAAGGAAAGGGAATGACATTCCACCTCTTGGTGCGAGAGAAGCAAGATGACACCGTAGAAGAGCACGATGGACAAGAGGTAGCATTGCAGGCTTCCTTGGGAAAGACCATCTACTATGGCCAACAGGTACTCCCACCCTACCTAGGGTAGACGTAATAGCCAACGTTCACTGAGAATTTATGTCAAGCGCTGTGCTCAGCAGTTTATAGGCATTGTCACCCCAACGCTATGAGGCAGCTACTATCTTTATGCTCGTATAACAATGGAGAAAACCGAGGCTCAGAGAGGGCCAGTAACTTGCCCAAAGTCACCCAGCTAGCACGTGGAGGAGCTGAAACTTGAACCCTGGCCTGCGAGAGTCTAGCCGCACTCTTCACGCCATGCTGTTTTGCCTCCAACTTCCTTTTTCCTCTTCAACCCTGTCTCCCCTCTGATGGTTCTTGAGAAAGTCTTCTGTTTTTCAAGGAAAGTCCTGCTCTTTCCCCCACCCCACCCCCAAACCTTGATTTCATCAAGATGCACAGAGGCGAAGAGCAGAAGTAAAGCAGGGACTATTACCCCATTTAAAAGATGGGAAAACTGAAGCTCAGAAGGAAAGTGATTTGCCAAGGTCACGCTGAAGGTCCCTGGTTCAAAGGACCAATCGGTTCGTGGACTGCCCGTCACCCTTGAACAGTACTTCGTCTGGGACTCTCTGTGATATATGAGGGGAGGGTTCCTACAGCCCTGTTTGCCTCACCGTGACCAGCCCTTCTCTTCTACCCCTTGTCCCTTTTGAGGATTCCCTCGGCCTCCAGTCAGGCGGCTCCCAGGGTTGTCAGGAACATAAATGATGGGTTTCCTTGGCCCTTCCCATCTCTACCCAATCTCTCCTGCTCTTCCCCACACCAGCCTCAGCCTCCCAAGCTATCTTATCCCCTCCCAGTGGGGGATTATGGCACATTCAGAGAGTGTCCAGCCCTGAGAAATGTTTACACTGGAGATTAGCATTTATCTCTATACTTTCAACCTCTCTCCCCATGCTCAGTGCTGCTGTCTGCGTGCACCGAGGAAGGAGGAATGGCCCCCCGAGATGAAAGAAAGCCAGTCAGGCTGGGGCCACCTCCATGGCCCCTGGGTGCACTGAACCCCATTTGCCCATCATCGTCGGGGTCTGTTCTTATTCAATCTCTGAAAATCCTGGGGTTTCTGGGTAAAGGCCAGAGCTTCCCTAAAAGTATAAGTGGAGGAAGTGGGCTCTCACCAGACTCCAGATCTGCTGGCGCCATGCTCTTGGACTTCCAGCCTCCGGTACTGTGGGAATTGCTTGTTGTGTATAAGCTGCCCAGTGGATGGCATTTTGTTATAGCAGCCGGAACAGACTAAGACATCATGACACGTGGTGAGTACCATCCTCACACCAGGCACTGTGCCAAAGGCAGCTTCAAATCATCGTGATGGGAATGCTGTCATCATTGCCGAGGTATAGAAGAAAAGGCAATTGCCCAAGGCTACCCCCCGAGTTGGTTGGAGCGCTTGGCTTTAGAGGTAGGGCCTCCCCTGCTCCTCAGCGGCCAGGCCTGTGGTCAGCCAAGGGCAGCTGTGCTCCAGGCCAGTGATTCCCAAAGTGCAGTCTCTGGAGCAACAACACTGGGAACCTATAAGAAATGCACATCTTTGGGCCCCTCCACAGACCTGCGGAGTCTGAAACTCTGGCAGGGGGGGCCAGCAATCTGTGTTTCACAAGTTGCTTGGGTGATTCTGCTGATTGGAAATTGGGGAGCCCCTGTTTTAGTCTAGGAAGTCCTGGAAATCAGTGACCTCAGGGAGAAGTCACAGCCTGCTCAGCCAGCATATATTAAGCTCGTACCCAGCACCAGGCCCAGAGCAAGGACCAGATGTGAAGCAGAAGGACGCAGATAGAGGCAGGTCCCAACTGAAAGGGGGACCAGGACCCATAATTGGACAGTGGTGGAGATGGGGGCAGAGGGCATCACGACTTACTGATGGAGGTTGGACAAAACCAAAATAATCAACAAAAAGGAACTGGTAAGGAAGGACCTGCCTGCCAATGGCAGTCCACACAGCTAACCCAAATTACATTGCAGGAGAACCTACGTTGGCACGAGAAAGTGTGTGTGTGGCATCAGGAAATGCAAATAGCAGAGTACACATCAATATATAGGGTACTTCCCCGTTAAAAGGAATATCAAACATGGAAAAAAGGAACAAAGTATCTCTCCCGTGTTACAGTCTAAGATTGTCAGACAACTGGTGATTTCTTTCCATTTTTTTCTTTCTGAGTTTTCAAATATTTTTGCATGGAGTGCGTATGACTTTAGAAGTAATATTTTTGACGACAGAATCAATGTTTTTCAACAACAGGGATGATAAGGAAAGAGTTTAAGCTGTTGGATGATACAAAGAAGACTTTCAAAATACACACTAATGGTTACAATACCAGGCGCCAAATGCCCCCCTAGTTTAGTGTTTACCTGAGCAAAAAGTTGAGGAGGAAAGGGGAACTATCCACCCACAGACCATCTCCTTCTCCTAGGCATGTGCAGCTTGTACGCGCAAAATGTCTCTGCCTGCCTTTGACAGCTGCTGAATTTCATCCTTAGGGTTGCTATACTTGGGCCTAAGCAAAGGGTCTCAGCCCTTAAAGATGCAGTTATCCTGGGAAGCCAAGATAGGTGCAAACATTTGTTTCTACAACTGTTCATAGAAAAAAAAACAAAAAACTTTAGGCATAGGTGGTGAGATGGGGTGTGTGTCTCTGAGCCATCTTAGAGTAGAATAAATTGGGGCAAACATTTCGTGTCCCTCCTTCTGATTGGAGGGTGGAGAGGAGACCATGATTATAGCCCAGCAGAGGGTATCACAGGGACCCAAGACCAACATCCATGCATTTGGCTTTAATGGAGGCCAGGGTATCTAGGGCAGGCTGCCACCAACACAGCCCACCCCCTTCCCTTTCTATTGAAGTCCCCCCAGGTCCCAGGCTATGCTGGTCTCCCATGGATTCAAAGACTAGTGGGGAGAGGCTCGTGCCCTAATAGCCCCCACCCATCTGATAGGACCCAGCTGTCCAGGGGAGGAGAGGGCACATTAGATAAGACAGTCAAACAAAGGCTGGGCTTTGTATATTTGGTTTGTCTGACCCAATTCCCAGGCCCCAGAGGGACGGGTTCAGAGCTGGGGGACGGGGTGAGGAAGGGGGCATGGTTTCCATCTCTCTCCTGGAGGCTGTCCAGTCTTTCCTAGACCCTTGGCCATCTCACTGGGGTCACCCATCCACGAGCTCTGATTCTGCAGGCAACAGACCTGAGGTTCGAATGTTGATCATGCCTCTGTGTGATACTGCACAAGTCAAGTCACCTCTCTGAGACTCAGTTTTCTCCCCTCATGGGAACCTCTCACCAATTGGAGTTCAATGCTAGAGTTTAAAGATATCCATTGTGATACAACCTGGCCCCTAAGTGTGGCAAGCGGCTGGCTTCAAATAGCCATCTATTCCAGCATTGGGGAGCAAATCTGACCTGTTAAGACTGATTGGGACATAGTGTATTCGTCACCAAACTGTCACTCTCTGAGGAATTTTCAAGAGTCATTCTGACTTTAGAAGGTCCCCAATGCATAGAAGAGACTCTGCTACACATGTCCAACAAAGGAAGAGAGATGGTGAATAACTAGAGATGGATTTGTGCAGGTTGTCCTGGAATGTTCCAAGACTCCACACATTCAAAAGCATTCCAAGAAAGCTAACAGGATGAACACCGGAGCAAATGTACCCCCAGGTCTCACATGCCAATTGGAAATGGAAATAAACCATCAACAGTTGCTGAGCTGGAGAACGCGCTTGCAGAAGAGGTTGGCCCATGAAGTAATTGTCAGGGTCCCTTAAGTAAATGACCTTGTGATGCATGGTGTGACCGGGTTGCATCTTATTCTAAGGAAAGTGGTGCGGGAGCACTGTCTCTTCAGAGTAAAGACCTTGGCTCTGCCACTTGCTATGGCGATGACATCCACAGATGGTAGGAGGGCTGTCTGCAGAGAACCTTCACCTGTCAGCCCCTTCAGGGATCTTATCAGTTGCACGGTCACACTTTTCTGGGGGTGGCCCACATCCAATGGCGGATGTTAGCAGAGGTGCAAAGGCCCAGCAATTTTGGCCCAGCTTGAGATAACGTTAAAGGGCCATTCTAGTTCCAGAGCTTTCCCTGCAGTCAACTAAGGCTTTGAGCCCCAGTCACAACTCAACCTTTTCCTACACCCACTCCTGCATCCGTCTCCTCCCTTCCACAGGTGCTCTTGGGAAACTGTATCTCAGAGTCTGGTGCCCAGCAACTTGCTAACGGTGTTGACCTTGGACAGCTTCATCTCTTTATGCTTTGTTTCCTTTTCTGTAAAATGGGATAAGATGAGTGCTTACCTCATTGGCTTGCTGTGAACATTGAATAAGATTATATGTGTAAAATGTCTAGTGCAGCAAGTATGCACTAATTGTTACCTATTATTGTTTTTGATTCATTTTCTACTCCTGAACATAATATCATCTTAGGAGGGGTTCTGCTGAATGATAGTCATTTCTAGACGTTCTAATTATACTGGGCGTTGCTCATATCTACTTGTGGCAGATATTTTCCATATGCCCTAGGTCTACCCTCCACCCTGCTCCATCCTGCTCCGTGCCTGAACTGCACCAGTGGGGCCCATGCTTGCCAACTTCTGGGGATTTCGCCAATGGGAAGCCGGAGCCCCAGCATGAGGCAAGAAGGTAGTAGAGTTAGGTTGCAGTATTTACTCTGGGGTATTTGCCTTAGGCTGGAGGTGACCTCAACCAAGGGGCACAGCTCCTCTCAAAGTAGCTGTGTCCACATGAGTTTCTCCTCCTAAGTTCCAATAACCACTATTTCCCATCATCCCTTTAAACCTAGGAAGCCCTGCCCAATTTGCTATTACTAGTCACAAAACACTCCCCAGCTCCCTATAGTGTCTCTGCATCCTGCCCACACCTTTATAAACAGTCTCCTTAATAAACTCCCTTCAAATTACCCAATTCATGGCACCATCTTGCCCTCCTGGGACCCTGACTGCCATATTATTTTTCATTCTGCAAACTTTACTGAGCCCACGTTGTAAGCCAAACAATGTGCTGAACATTTTCAGGAGCCTAAACCAACTCAGCCTTTAACTATGACAACGAAGCCAGTCCCCAGATCCCTGGAGCTTGAATGAGAGAGTTCCCCTACCCAGGAAGACCAGACCTGGTAGCTCAATTCACACTGAGACCCTAATGAGCTACCCGCATTCTGCTTCTTTCAAAGGCATTTCCATTCCCAAACTCTGCTAGGAAACAGGGGTGATCCTGTTCTTGGCTTTCTCCACCAAGCACTGTGCAGAATTTAGAAGTTGAAACCCAGTCAACGTAAATTGTAGCTCCAATTATTTTTATAGGGCCAGCTGTTCTTTCCCCATAAACGAGGACCGGGGAGGAAGAGGGTAAGGCTTAAGCCAGTGATTCATTTCTTGCTGATGGAATGTTAGGCAGTGTAACCCCTGGGTTGGAAAAGCATTTTGTGGTAGGACAGCCTTTCCACAAAACACCACTTACGCTGCTCTCGACCGATACCAGTGAGGTAGGAGGGCCCCGGAACAGCCAAGTAGAAGCAGACGAATCCTCAGCCTCTTTGCTCTGAAGCATGACACTTATGGACTCCAGCTGAGAAGGAGCCAACTTCATCTACTCTAAGAAGGGTCTAAAACAGCCTGCTATTTTCCCCCAGGGGAAAACCTGTCCCTTGTCCAAGTTCCAACTTCCTTCCTGCAAAGCGTGAAGTTGCGATGGAAACAGTCAGCCCTGTTTATGTTGCCTGTAATATGGCCCTGACCAGACGAATGAGCCCTGGATAAACAGGTGTGTTCCAAAGGCAGCTGTTCTGAGATCTGGATCTGGGATCTGAACATGTGGTTATGGCTACTCCGTGAAAGCTGATGACACTGGGAGAATTTAGGGTGTCCGTTTCCTTGCCTTGCACGTAGCTTCAAAAGCTTACCAGCCCATAGCGCCATTCCACCAGCCTCTCGCTATATCCACCTTAGAAGAAAAAAACATAAAAATTGATAGGAGTGATGGTGGTGGAAGGGCTATTTACTACTCAAAATAAAGGCTTAGCTTTTACAGCAATGGCCAAAATCAATGGGGCTTAAACAAGATAAAAGTTTACTTCTCTCCTCTGTAATAGTTTGAACATAAGTGATCCAAGGCTATTGGGGTGGCTTCACAGAGGAAGAGACCAATGCTCTTTGCATTGGGTTTCTCTGCCATCTTCAACATGAGGCTTCCCCACCAGAATCTAAGAAGGCTGCTGCTCACTCAGCCAGGGAAAAGGAAGAAAGAGGAAGCAGAGGACACATCCCTGCTGTCTGATGGCCAAACCAGGAAGTTGTACATGTCACTCCTCACATCTCATTGGCTAGGATTTAGCCACATGGCCATGGACAGCTGCAAGGGAGGCTGGAAAATGTAGTCTTTATCTGGGTGACATTGTCCCCACCTGCAACTTGGGATTCTAGAAATAATTATCTGCCACTGGAACAACCTAATACAGTGATTAAATGTGTCGATTTTGGAGTCAGGTAGCCCAGGCTTTGGCTCTCAGCGGCCCAACTTTCTTCCTGTGGTCAGTGGATATTGAGGCAGCAATAGCCACAGTGACCCCTGTGGTCAGAAGTGAGACTAGGTAGAAGAGTAGGAGAGGATATTGGAGAGATGGGTACAGGCTGATCACAGAAGAGTGCAGATGCCTGGCTAAAGAGTCCTGTGGGCATTGGGAGCCATCAGAAGTGCTTGAGCAGGAGAAACGGAATATAATCAGGGCTCAGTTGGAAAAGGGTGGCTCTAATGGACACCTCCAGGCTTGGGTGTGGTCCTGAGAGCCTCATGACTCTTACTGAGTCACGGGCTGCCATCGGCCCTCTTTGAGGGGTCCATGGTATGGAGCAGGGCTCAGCTTTCTTTGTAAAGAGCCAGATAGTCAATGTTTTAAGCTTTGCCGGCCAGCAGTTTCGGTGCAACTGCTCAACTCAATGCGGCCACTGTAGTGTAACAACAACCATGGACCATGTGCAAACAAATGAACAAAGCCACGTTCCAATAAAACTTTATTTACAAAAATAGGCAGCAGGAATTAGTAGTTTACCAAAGCCCAGTATAGAGAATTCTTTAAGCATCCGTCCATTCTGCTGTAAAATGAAAACTCTACTCAATACAATGCTTGAGAATATGATCCACTGTTCTTTTCATGTACCACTCTGCCCGCCCCATAACCTGGGGCAGATTCAAGATTGGTGGGGACTGAAGTTCACACTATTCAGGGGGCCCACTTAAGAAAAATAAAATAGAATTATGGACGCACAAGTAACTATGAAAGACACAGACAATAGTTTAGTGGTTGCCAGAGGGTAAGGGGGGTGGGGGTGGGGGGTGGGAGATGAGGGTAAGGGGGATTGAATATATGGTGATGGAAGGAGAACTGACTCTGGGTGGTGAACACACAATGGGATTTATAGATGATGTAATACAGAATTGTACACCTGAAATCTATGTAATTTTACTAACAATTGTCACCCCAATAAATTTAATTTAAAAAAAAAATGAATATTTCGTATGAGAAAAGAGATTACAACAAATTTTCAAAAGCTGACAAATATCATAAATGTCACAAAATCCATTAAAATAATATAATATGTTTATCAATCAACTGCCTGGCAATGTATAATTATTCTCCCTACATTTTGGGGGGTGGGCTATACGCTCCATCTCTTCATATAAAAATTATTTTGTTTTACATGTCATTCACTCTAGACAATTCTATCTGTCCTCTAGCAAGTTTTTCCCTCCACTCCTCACATATTTGTGACATTGGACATGTTCATGCCACAACCTTTCTAGAAGCCACTAGAACAGCCTGGCAATAACTGTACACAGAATAGCTGCAAACCACAGAAAAATATACCACGAAACCAAAACTAAACATATTACCAATTCAACTTCCCTTTAGATGGATCCCGAAAATGTCTGAGGCCATGAGGGAACATGTATTGGAGAGGAAATTGGACTCGAAAGAGAAAGGGGTCTTAACCCTTCCTTTGGCCAATTTTATAAAACTTATGGCATGTGCACACATTGCTGGCCCTTCCCCAGGAGGGGAAGGGGTTTATGGCAGTGAGCCGCCCTGAAGTTTAACATCCAGGTAAATCTGCTTATGTGCCATGGTGCATGTGGTATGTTTGCACTAAAGAATTGGCACAAGAATCCACGACTCCCAGACTCCTTTGGGTAGCTCTGTGCTCCACCCTAGAATAGCAAACAGTTCCATGGCAGGCCCTGTTTTCCCAAAGAAATTAAATCTGAACAGCCTACACTTTGTAACAAAACCAGGGTTATGCAAAGAAAGTAATTCTGCTTCAGCTTCCAGGAGTCCCTACGGAAAATATATATGTGTCCATTTTTAAAGACAAAAAAATAATAAATGAAACAACCTCACTAAAGAAAATTTGAACCTTGTTCCAACAAAACCTTTGCCACAATCATCAAATCTCCCCTCCCCAACCCTCCCCTAAACAGGCACAGAGGTTTCAAGTTCCGGTTTAGATTTAGATGCTGTCTTTTCTGATGGGGCTTGAAAGTTGGAATAAAAAAACAATTCTCCCTCTCGGATTAGAAAGCATCCACAAATTCCATTTCCTGAATTTCCCGGAGAAGATAAATTATTACTGAAATGTAGCAAACCAAAAACCAATGCACTTGCTTCAAAGAGGGAATCTCAGATAACTGGGAGTTCAAAACTCTGCCTCAACTGTGTGTTTCAAAATCCCAGGAAGTACCAAACCTCAATAAACATTTGTCTATGTCAGAAGCTTAGATAGATGTGGATGAGGGGAAATGGTCGTTTCTCTTGAATATATTTTCCAAAAGCGAGGTCTGTTCAACTGTTGTTAGGACCGTGACCAAGTAGGTTAGAGAAAGCAGTGTGAAATAGTTGATAGCAACCTCAGTGATTAGACTATGAAACTATAGGGAAAGTAAGTATGTTAGTTAAGGTATAGATTAAGCCACTTTAACAAAGAGACCTCTAAACAGTGGCTGGAACATAAAAGTTCACGTTTCATGAAAGCAGAAATCTGGGTAGGTGGTCAAGGGTTTGTTGGCTCACCCATGTCAGAGACCAGCTTCCTCCCATTTTGTACTCGACCGTCCTTAATATATGGTGTCCATTGTGGTCCAAGATGGCTGCCCCAGCTCTTGACCCCAAGTCTGCATTCCAGTGTTGTTTCTCAGATGGGTGAAGCTGGAAGGGGAGGGTACACTTCTTCCTTTCAAGGGCATTACCTTGAAAAGCACACTCATTTCTGCTTTGACTTAATCACATTGCCACACCCAGCTGCAAGGCTGGCTGGGAAATGTAATCTTTATTCTAATGAGCTAAGTGTCTAGCTAAAATTTGGAGGCTCTATTTTTACTAAAGGAAGGGAAGAGGGGTATTGAGAGATATTTATCAGCCTCTGCCAAGGTAGTCAAATGTCAAATGGGGATACCTTTTATATGTATTCACCATCCCACTGACCAATAATTCAGAGCTTGCTCTCCCCACTTTCCAGGCACGCTCTTCTGGTTCGTAATAAATTTTTGAGTGCCTAACATATCCCAGATGCATTTCTTGCAGCAAAGTCACTGCTCTCATTGAGTGTACATTCTAGTGGAGGGATCGTAAAGGTTAAAAATAAATGAATGAGGTTCTCAAAGAGAGATGAATGCTGTTAAAATAATGGAACAAGGTGTAGATGTAGGAGTGAGTGTCAGAGGGAGAATTTTAGACTGAATGCTCCTGAAATGCCTGTCTGAGGAGGTGACAGTTAAGTAGAGACGTGCATCATAAAAAAGAATCAGTCCTGTGGAGATATGGGAGCAGAGGACTCTAGGCAGAGGAAACAGCTAAAGCTACAGGACAGAGATGGGAATGAACACAGCTTGGTCAAGGAACAGAAGGAAGGCCATGGTGGCTGGAGTATAGTGAGCACGGGAAGAGCTCTGAAAGTTGAAGCTGCAAAGACGGTAAGGATTAGATCACATGGGTCCGTGAAGGGCATAGTAAGGACCTTTCTATGACTCAGATCCTTGGAGGAGGGCCTCGCTAAGCTGACTTTGCAGACGTTGCTATGACTCTGAAGAGGACAGAGCTGAGATGTGTTGGATCATGAATTCTTGATTGGGGTTCACCGATGTTTGTTCACTTTGTATAGAGTGTTCTATACCTAAGAAAACATTTCCACCCTTTCTTATCAGTCCTTTCCCGTCAGAGCTCCCAGAAGAAATCAGGGCAGATAGTAGTATCCCCACTGGACAAATAAACATGGCGCACCTCAGAGAGGTTACGTGGCTGTTCTAAGATCACACAGCCAACAAGTGGAAGAAGAAAGACTGGAAACTTATCTTCAGTTTCAAAGCAATCCTTCTCTACTCCCAAAGGAAATTAGTCTTGAAGAGAAACAAGCAAAAAATAATGACTTCACTTAAACAAGATATATACATTTTTCTTATACAAATATATATATGTATGTGTATATATATATCTACATATATATAGAGAGAGAGATAGATGATAGATTGATTGATTGATAGATAATAGACAGACGCAGACATGTTATAAAAGTTTGTGTGATTTCACTTGCCTGAGTGAACACAGACTGATACACCACTGTTGCTAGCCCTGAGGTATTGTACCCTGCTCACGTCTTCTACATAGTTTATTATACTCTCCTCAACGACTTGTTTGAATGTGTCATGTCTTCCCTACTGGGACCTGACTGATACAAAATACCTGGGGGAAAAAAATCACAGTGAAATATCATCTGTGATTATCTATGTGATAGTGAATATACAGGATAGTCACACACATGTGTGTGAGTAAAATGTCACTGCCAACCGTTTGAATACTTGTGACAGAAACTACTATTTGTCTCTCACTATCCATTCTCCCCTTCTTCCTTTAGTTAGGGATTCCCCCAAATTTGAGCTAGGCATATGGTCATCCAGCTAAAGACTACATTTCCCAGCCTCCCTTGTAGTGAGTTGTGGTCATGTGACTAAGTTCAGACCAATAAGATGTGGAGAGATTAAAAACAAGCCTGAGCACATGACACCGTGGAACTGCCATTTCAACCTTGGACGGCTTATATGTGGACTAATGTTTGAGACAGAGAGAGACAGAGAGACAGACAGAGAGAGAGAGAGAGAGAGAGAGAGAGAATCTTACTTAAGTTACTATCAGTTTGGATCTTTGAACCTATATCCTGATTAATTCATATGTCAAACTAAGTCAGGATGTTTGTGCTGAGAAGCAATATTCTCAAAGCATCTGTGTGTAGAGAGTGGTGAGCATGGGAAGAAGGATCATCCACTTCCATGTCTGTTCCTTCCATCTTGGGATCCTTGGCTCAGATTTCCTTTCCTCTTGCAGCTCACCCTATCCTTCTATAAAATGCAGTAATCTTCCTGCTGACAGGGTGGGCTTGGCAGAATAGTCATCAGCATCACTCAGGAGCAGGCATTGTAGCCCCGCGATGGCCTGTAATGGGTACCAGCAAGACACGACGTGGGCTCTGAAGTCAGACAACTTGTGTTCGAATCCTGGCTCAGTCACGTACTAGCTTTTAAAAGAGATTAGTGGGATCTGTTTGATCATAATTGAAAAAATGGTTTGAGAGCCAAAAAAAGAAAGTGCTTTCAAATTCTGAAAGCTAGTTAAATGACACAGATCTGTCTCATGGGGGGGAGATGATGGGGTGTGTTGAAGAGCCCTTGGGGGGGTGGTCAGAGCCATCAACACCTTCTTCACCATTCTATTTATTGACTTCCACTAGATTCAAGTGAGTAAGAACGGATGGAATTACTCCAAGTTTTGAATCAGTGCTGAAGTCAAGTTCTGCCTTTTGTTAAAGGGGAATCCCTGCTGCCCGGGTATGCTAAGGCAATGATTCAAAGCAGATATGTCTGGGAGATGGCAGGACAGAGGGGAAAGTGGTCTCAGCTAGAGCTCTGGGGAGACTAAACACAGAGGGGGTTTCTGCCCCCTGAGAAAGAGCGTTCGTTGAATCACCATATATGTTTTCTTGCCAAGATTACAGGGAAGGGTTAAATAGGAGGAGGCAGTTGAGTCAGGCTTATTGTGAAGCTCAGGGTCCAGGGGAAAAGTATTGATTTCCTTTGAGCCACTTCAAACTGACCCATTAGTTCAGGCTCACTGAGAAGGTGGAAAATATGCAAGTTGCACTTGGCTGCATTTTTAATGCTCCCTTGCTGAGACCATCCAGTGTCTTACAAATGAATGTATGGGGGAGGGGTTGAGAGTAGAGGATACTAAGTGAGAAGTTGTCAGGGCTCAAGTGAGCTTCTGACAAGTGCACCTGTGACATCACTCTCCCCAGCTCTGGTGACCCAGTGGACACTCACTGAGTGTTGATCAATTCTTGAACTGAACTTTGCTTGGGAAGGAAAAGGCTAACAATGCTTAGCCACATTACGGCTTTGAACTCCAGCCTCTAGAACTCAACGCTGAACTTTCTCGTCTCTTACCCACAGAGTGAATCTGAGTTCACTGCCTTGTAATCAGACCTGATTAAATAGTTTTGTTTCTTACCAAGATTGTGAAGAGTCATGCTACATGGGTTAGAATTCCATTTCTACCGCATGCTAGCAGCACGTCCCTGAGCAAATGACTCAAACACTTCAAGACTTTATTTTTCCTGTCTCTATGATGAAGATAATCACAGTACCACCTTATGGGTTTGTTTTTCAGATTAAAAGATATCACCCGTGAGAAGTGCTTGGCTGAGAGCCTGCTTCACAAAAATGCTCAATGTACTTTAACAAGTTTATGATTATTTTATATATGTTTTTTGCATTCCATCAAAAGCCGATTTTAAAGAATCAAATCCAAAGGAAAGGGAGAAAATGGAGCTGTCTTGGGTTAAAATTATATATATTTACTAGAATTAAATTAGTATTGATCTGAAGGAGACTGTGATAAAGTAAGATGGATACTGTAACCCTAAGAGCAACTGCTAAGAAAATAACTCAAAGAATTTAGTGAAAATATCAACAAAGGAATTAAAACAGTGCACTAAAAAATATTTACTTAACACAAAGAAGGTAGTGACAGAGGAACCAGCTCATCTCGTATGCCATTGCTCACAGGCCATAGGTCTCTTGGGGGACAATGAGCTATCGTTCTTTATATGATCAGTTGAAGCCAATTGATCACATGATCCAACCAGTCGTGACAATCAAATCAGCTGGTCCAATCAGCTGCAGTTAAGGAATCGCACAATCGAATCAGCTGGAATCATCACACAGAAACCACATGGCTCATCGCCCACTTAGACCAGCTGTGGACGGGATACTTCCAGGAGATGTGAGCTCAGCATCTGAATACATCTGAAGAGGTGGACAGACTAGCCATGATAGAGACCTTGTATTAATGAGGGCCTACGACACAGTGCCGAGCAGAAAGAAAGGGGACAGAAAATTGGAGCTGGCAAGGTTCAGTGAGGAAAAGAAAACTCTGAGTGCCTGGACCCCTTGACCATTCCAATGGTAAGATTCCTCTATCCAGTGGAAGGAAAGACCAGGAAGACCCACAGGCTCTGGGAACTAAGGCTGGGGTTTCCGTGTGGCCTCTGGGACCAACCTGGGATGATGGTCTTAGGAAGTGGGTTGGCCGGAGTGTTTCATTACCACCTCTGCCCACCCCGCCACAGGCAGTAGCCTTGCCCATGGCTCCTATTGCCTGACAAACCATGTGATCATGGCTTCTGCTGATCAGACCCAGGGGGATCCCGTGCATGTGTGATTCTGTTACATCTCAGGTGAGGTCACCGAGTTGATGACCTGGGCCCCAGGGTCAAGCTTTAAAATCCTTTGTTTACCTCTCCCTTATATATCCATCTCTCTCACCTCTCAACCTTTGCCCATGATATTCCCACCGTGGAGAACACATTTCCTCCCCTTTATCTGGATGACCCCCGACATACCTGTCCTTCGGGTCTCACATGAAATGGAGGGCACCAGAAAGAAGAGCACCAGAAAGAAGAGAGATCTATTCCCACTGTGGTCTCTTACTCTGAACCCTGAAACTGGAGCAAGTTATGTAACCTCACTGAGCCTCAGTTTATTCATCTATAAAATGGGTAGTATAATATATTGGTGGGTTATTTTGAGAATTCTGTTTTTAAATGTAAAGAATTGAGCATGACATGGGGCACAAAGAACTATCTCAGCAAGTTACAATCTTGAGGACAATGGCAGTGATGATGGTGAAGATAAAAACGATGACAATGTGACATGTCCCCTCTTCCAGGAACCTTTCCCTCGTTCTGACAGAGATGTGCCCTCACTGCTCCCATGGACCCCTGGGCATCCCCCTATCATAACACTTATCATACTGCATTGTCATTGCCCATTGTCTCATCTCTCTCCATCAGTAGACAATCAATTTTTGTAGGCAGCAACTGTGTCCTCTTCACCACTCTAGCTCTGGCATCCAGCCTAGGGTTTGACATACAGTAGGCCCTAGGGTGTCCACTCAAAGTCTTGGCCTCCTGAAGCACTTTTATCTCTCCCAAGGATTGTGAAGGACATGGGTTATGGGTTTACATAGACCTGACTATGTGTCTAGGCTCTACCACATACGAGCTGTGTGACCTGGGTCAAGTTACCTAACCTCTCTGTGCTTCATTTCTCTCACCTACAAAATGGGGGTTAATAACAGTTCCTACCCTGTTGGGCTGTTGTGAACATTAAGTGCTAGAAGACATGGGAAAAGGCCAGCCCATTTATTCATCAAATATGTATCAAATACCGACTATGTGAAAGGTGATGTTCTAGAAGCTAGAGAACAACACAGGGAAAGTTGCCCTGAGGACGGAAGGCAGACCACAAACAAAACTCCAAATGAACGCACAACAGGTTAGAAGGAAACAATATATGGCCAGGGGTTAGAGCTGGGGATTGGACTCAGGTAATATTTCTCATTCTCACAAATATCCCAGCCAGCACACACCCGCCAGGGAAAACAGAGAAGCAACCAAACCTTGGGACTCAGAGAGTTTCGGTCCCAGGCTCCTTCTCCAGTCGTGGGCAGAGGCTGGTTCTGGCTCCCATACCCTTGGAGCTAATTCTGCCCCCCTCCTCAGGGGAAAAGAGCGAAAGCCCACTTTTCATGACACCTGTAGTAATCCTGGGTGGAATGTATCTGAAAAGATGCAGGAGAAATTCTTAAAATATATTTCCCTCCAACCACAATATATTCCATATGCTTGGAAACGGCTGGGGAGGGAGCCTGGTGTGCTCAGTTACCTCTGGTAAATGTTTCTCTCCCACGCTGGGGAAATCCTTATCAGGGGGCTCTCCTACCTGACAGCTGGAAGGAATTTAGGAGAAAATGCAAAGTGCTATTGCAAAGGAGGGCTCAAAACCGCAAGAGGACTTGAGAGCTTCTCTCAAAGTGAAAGGTTTAAGGCTTCGGGGGCGCTTAGCTTGGGGAAAACGCAATTTCTGGGAGGGGTTGTTGAAAGACCCTCCCCCACCAGGACTCACTTTGCGACCTTGGGAAGAACACTGGCCCCTGTGAGCCTCGCTTTCCCCATTTGTAACATGACTGTAGGCTCTACATTTAGAAATCTATTCACCACAGAGGATCCATTTATCTATGGCTTATTCTGTGGGTTCTTCCCATGGATAGAGGAACGCCCTCTATGCTGGTGGTGGGTGCAGCACGGAGCAGAAATAATGGGGGAGGTGGAAGCTGGTCTCCCAGCTAGGGACAAAACTCTTTCACTCGGTGGTTTTCAATCTTAGGGGCACATTGGGATCCCTGGGGAGAATTAAAAATGTGGAGGTCCCACTGCCCAGAGATGGTGATGCCTGGGCACTGGGCAGTTCAAAAGAGTCCCCAGGTTATACTGACGTTTACACCAAGGTGGTTTCAGGAACTGGTCTCCTGACCTTGCTAAAGCCAATTCTCCTCCTTCCCCTCGCTGACGTTAAAGCTCCTCAAAAGAGGCAAGAATATGATGTTTTGGAGAGACAGATGGGTCCTAGCCCCAGCTCTGCCACTTAATTGCTGTGTGACATCTGACAAGTTAACTTCTCTATGAGTCAGTTTCCTCATTTGTGAAATGGGGATAGCATAGCACCCACTTCACAGGTGTAATGCAGGGTCTTTGGTCCCGCTCCCTGCTTAAGAACACAGGACATGGTGAGGCCAAAAAGGAACAACAATGGAGCCATGGATGAGGGTCCATACCACTATACTCTCGCTGGCAGCTGGGTTGGAGACACAGGAAGCAGGCTCCACACAATGCGCAATTTGCCGTCCACTTCTCTGCCAACCAACCAACCCCTCGCTAACTGCAATCTGCGCTTGCTGGCTTAGCAACAACAGTTATATCAGTGGCCAAAGGCTAACTGGTTATAGCTGATGGCCAACTAGTTGCAGCTGAAGGCCATCTACTACCCGAGCCAGCACCTTTCCATGTGAGGTCGAGAGCCTGGAAACTGCTCTCTGGGACTCTGTCCCCACACTCCACGCCTATAGGGTCTCACCTCACAATCTACGCAACAAGCGTCTTCCGCAAGGGGCCCCGTGCCAGGAACTCAGCTCACGAGAAAAAGTTCCAATCCAGTTCAAGTAATGTCCCAGGGGTGTCCCTCAATTTCCACCTACTTTGTGGGTACAGCCAGGGTTTCTCAGGGTATCGCCAGTCTTTCTGGGCATAGCCAGACCTCCTGGGCATAGACAGGGTTCTCAGGGTACTGTGCTAGAACAATAGTGGCTCACAGCCAAGATGCTTACATATTCTCTACGGCGGCCGGTCAAGACACAGGAAGTAAACATCTGCCTGCAACCCAACAAGGGGTCTTCCTGTACCACAGTCTCGCTGGCAGCTGGGCAAGACACAGGAAGCAAACATCCCCCAGTTCCACCACACAGCGGCATGTTCCCAAGCAAACAGTTAAGCGGTCCATTAAATTAGGGATGGAAGGCAATTCCCCATAGTCCACAGTCATTCGCCAGGGCTGTGCATTGGCCCCACAACGTGTGCCCTCTCTGCAGGGCGAGGGCTCCAAGTCCTCCCCAATCTGGGGGTGAGGGCCTCAGCAAGCACTTCCCGGCCCACAGGGCCACAACGACCTTCGCTTTCTCCGGCCTATGCTGGTTGGGGAACCATCCACATCTTCCCACCCTTCCACAGGGGTCCAGCTCTCCAGCAGCTGCATGGCCCCCTCCACGCTGGTCGGAGAGCCATCCATGTCCTCCCACCCCTCCTCGGGCGTTCAACTCCTGAGAACAGTGGTGGCCACCGGGTACCACACATTGTGTGGGGGCCACCTGTCCTCCTGCCCAGAGTCAGAAACCATTCCTACCTGGCTGGAATCCTGCTCGCTGCGCCAGGCGCCCGATTGGGTAGAGGCCTCGGTGTCAGATGTCCACAACTCTAGGAGCCCACAGCAGCAGCAGACCACCAAAAGGACGGTGACACCTTCTATGGCCAAGAGGGTGGTATGCCAGGCGGAGGCTCGAGTCGCCCAGGCAGACCACACCTCCCGATCCCAGTGCAGCTCCTCACAGGTCTCCCGAAGCTGAGCTTTCACGCGTATAAACTGCTCCATTACCCCTTTGGGGATTCTGGCCAGTGCCACCCTGCTCACTGTGCCATGTGTAATGCAGGGTCTCTGGTCCCACTCCCTGCTTAAGAACGCAGGATATGGTGAGGCCAGAAAGGGACACCAATGGAGCCATGAATGGGGGGTTCATACCACTATAGTCTTGCTGGCAGCTGGGTTGGAGACACAGGAAGCAGGAGCCACACTGTCCGCTACCTGCCGTCCACTTCTCTGCCAACCAACAAACCCCTTGTTAACTGCAATCTGTGCTTGCTGGCTTAGCCACAGCAGTTGTGTTAGTGGCCAATGGCTAACTGGTTATAGCTGATGGCCAACTAGTTACAGCTGACGGCCATCTACTACTCGAGCCAGCACCTTTCCACGTGAGGCCGAGAGCCTGGAAACTGCTCTCTGGGACTCTGTCCCTACAACAGGTTTTGTTCGGGTTCATTGAGATAGGCATTGTGGGTACAGAACCAGGAGTGCAGTTTCCAGGTTGTCGCCTTCACGTGGAAAGGTGCTCACTCAGGTAGTAAATGGCCATCAACTGTGATTGGATGGCCATCAGCTATGGCTAGTTGGCCGTCAGCTGTAACCAGTGAGCCATTGGCCACTAATATAACTGCCATGGCTACACTAGCAGAAAAATGGGGGCTAGCAAGAAGATGGTGGCTGAGCTAGCAGGAGCAGATTGCAGTTAGCATGGTGGATTGCAGCTAGCAAGTGAGGTTGGTTGGCAGAGATGTGGACGGCAGGTTGTGGATAGTGTGGCTCCTGCTTCCTGTGTCTCCAACCCAGCCTCCAGCGAGACTATAGTGGTATGACTCCCCTACCTATGGCTCTGTGGGTGTTCCTTTCTGGCCTCACCATGTCCTGCGTTTTTATGTGGGGAGCGGGACTAGAGACCCCGCCTGACAGCCTGCACGACAGGCATGTAAAGCCTTCAGCATGTGCCTGGCACATCGTCGGTGTGCGGTGTTGACCATAACTAATGATGGTTGACAATGACCTTGGAAACATGCCCAGGTGCCTTAAAGCAATGGTTCTCACACTTGTGAGGTCAGAATCACCAGACGGACTCATTAAAACACAGATCACTGGCCCCCAACCCCAGAGTTTCTGATTCACAGGTTTTGGGGTTAGGGGGGGTCTGAGAATTTGTATTTCTAACAACTTCCCAGGTGATGCTGGCCCTGGTGGTCCAGGGACCATGTTTTGAGAACCACTGCCGTGGAAGGAAATCCAAGAACAAGGCACCCTTCATGCAGGGTAGTTAGAGAATCCCCCTCCCCTCTTCATAGGGTGTCCATCCCGCTGAGGCTCTAAGTCATGGAGTCATATAATAAATCAGGAATGTACAGAAGAGAAATGGAATTTTATAACTGGATAAGGCTTTGTCCCTCTCCTTTCATTTTCCATTGGAGAAATAGGAGCCAGGGTGCATGGAGGGTGGGGGGTAGTTGCTCAAGATCTCGTAGCAAATCTAATACAAGAACCAGTTCTAGTTCCCACCTTGTTATGGAGACAGAGGGTGATGCTGGGGGGCATGGGGACGGGGTGCTGTGAGCCCTCTGGGTGGGTCCATCATGGGCTGTGACCACAGGGACTGGGGTCTCAGTTCCATAAGTCAGCTCCACTGGCAAAGCTGGCCCTCAGGGACCCACCCACCTGAAGAGGTGACCTGTGACAGCATGCTAAATGGCACATCCTATTGCAAACCCAGTGCCGAAAATGAGAACAAGGAGACTGGCCAAGAAGAAAAGCAGTAATAGCATCCAGCATTGGTACAGATACAGGGAGCCAGGAATTCTCATGCACAGCTGGTGGGAGTGTCCTTCCTGGATTTCAAAAGGGTATAGCCGTTAGCCCAGCTGTTCATTACTGGGAATTTACCCAAGGAAATAATTACAGAAGTCTGCAAAGGTTTAGGTGTACTTACATTAGCAGTGTTTATAAAAGAGACAAAACATTGGGAAAATTGAAATATCCAGTGATAGTGGATTAGTTAATAAATACAGCCATCTGGTCAATTATTTTGCAGTAATTAAAGTAGTGATGTGTGTGTAATTATTAACATGAAAGAATTTTACAATATATTGTTAAATTTTAAAAAGCTAGTTACAAGCCTCAGGGTCTCTCATAAAAACTCATTTTTAGATTGGTATGTAAATATAGATACTAATAGATAAATAGATATGGATAGATGGAGATAGGTGGAGGGATGGATGATAGACAGACAGACAGACAGACAGACAGACAGACAGATAGAATTATGGTTTGGTTTGGTTTGGTAAGACCTTTAATTTATATGCACACAAGAAGCTGTGTGATCTCAGAAGATTCTGTCACCATCTCTGGTAGGAAAAGTTAGGAAACCTCCCAGGGGAGGTTTATTGAAACATTAGCTGAGCACCTGGGAGGTTAAGCAACTTGCCTGAAGCCCCAGCTGTGGCAGAACCCGAACTTGAACCCAGGCAAGTCAGTTTCCATACCCCAGCCTCTTAACATTTTTATTAACTTCTTTTCTCATGAGGGGCATCTTTGACTAAAAATGGCAAGTTAGAATCCAAGGTCACCCTCACATGAGCCAACTCAACCGCAAAAGTCGGTGCTATCCTCAGTCACCCCCAGCACACACCCCTCATTGTTGGCACGTCATAAGCTGTCTCCACTCCACATTGGCCAGTCAGGAAAGGCCCACATGGGCACTAAGAAAATCGGTCCCTTGGGCTGACTGGATGAGTGAACGCTGGGATGTCTCAGGATTCACTGCCCCGGCCCTCGCGTGTCCTCCTGAAGCCTCTGGATTACCATCAGTGGGATGCAGGGAGGAAGCTGAAGACACATCCCGGAAGAGGGCTCTTGCCACCCACTCCCCTACCCCATGCCTGGGGAGGAAGTGAGGGGTGTTGGCACAGACTCACGCTCCTCTGCAGAGTGTCTGTGGCTTTTGCCCTGAGTGTGAAGGCATGAGCAGGCATGTTCTGGGACTCCAGGGCCCTGCGTCCCTGATTAGGGAGTCAGAGCAGCAGGCCTCTACCCTGAGCAAGGCCAGAGCTACGAGGCCCAGTGAGCTGGCCCTTCCACCGTGAAATTCTGTCCAGAAATCAGATGCACAGCTCCACGCAGCTGAAACTGGCCAGACTTTTTTGTTCTGCTAATCTTCCGTTGTAACCATGGGTGACATAAACCTGTTGCCTAATTCTCAATTCTTAAAGAACTCCAAGCTGGAAAGACTTGGCCTTTGAAACCCATGGGGTCAACGACCCCTCCAAGGCAATAAAGATAAAAATTGAAACAACCTGCCTTGGGTCTACGCATTGACAAAGCACATCCAAACCCATCATGCATTGAGTCTCACGAGAGCCTCATATTATTATTCCTGTTTGGCAAGGGAGGGAAACTGAGGCAACGGGAGGGTAAATGTCACACAGCTGTAAATGGCTGAACCCGGGTTTGAACCCAGAAGTCTGACCCCAGAATCTGCTTTCTTTACTGTCACCTTCTACTGCTGTTCATGCTTGTTCACACAATTCAAACATGGAAATGCCTATTGTCTTTCTTTTCTTGTTTTTTTCTTGCACAAGTTGAGTCCAAACTCTTGCAGGGACAGTATAGGAATGAGTTACGTGCAAGCACCACCACCTCCCTTAGCTCTTTGTGTTTCTTCTTTCCCCGTGGTCGCATGCTTTTTCTTTTTCTTTTTTTTTAATTAAATTTATTGGGGTGACAATTGTTAGTAAAATTACATAGATTTCAGGTGTACAATTCCGTATTACATCATCTATAAATCCCGTTGTGTGTCCACCACCCAGAGTCAGTTCTCCTTCCATCACCATATATTCGATCCCCCTTACCCTCATCTCCCACCCCCCACCCCCCTTACCCTCTGGCAACCACCAAACCATTGTCTGTGTCTATGAGGTTCCTCAAAAAATTACGAATAGAATTGCCATATGACCCAGCAATCCCTCTCCTGGGTATCTACCCAAAAAATCTGAAAACATTTAGAGATAAAGACACGTGTGCTCCAATGTTCATTGCAGCTTTGTTTACGGTGGCCAAGACATGGAAACAACCAAAATGTCCTTCGATAGATGAATGGATAAAGAAGTTGTGGTGTATATACACAATGGAATACTATTCGGCGGTAAGAAAAGATGATATAGGTCGCATGCTTTTAAGAAAACTCCACAGCTTTCTTTCCTGCGGGACTTCTCAGAGCCTTTACGATGGTCACATGCATTACAAAGGGTCGGGGAAAGATGATGGATCAAACACCTCGTAGTATTAGTTTTTGTTTTTGCCTCAGGCACTATCTAATGTAAACTTGATATGACACTATTCGTGATCTTGTCTTTATTTAAAATTGGGATATTCTGTTCATCATGGATTTTTGCATTCATTTTTATTTTTAAAAATATTTTATTAAAATAATATTCATCGTGATGACTGGAGATTTTTGACACCCCTTTAGATTTTGCGCCCTAGGTACATGTTCACTCACCTCACCTTAGTCCTGACCCTGTGAAACATCTTCTAAACATGTATGGCCTTGGGCATGTCACATCATGGAGCATTTCAAGAAAGTCGGGTGATATAGAGTACACTTTGTGACATCTGTGTCTTCATTATATATGGTTAAAATAAGTGAAATGCCACAAGTTTTTTAAGTGTCAGGAAGAAGGACTAGAGGGAGGAGAGGAGTCCATTTTTATTTTTTTTTATATTTTCGTTGGAGATTAGAGTTTTGGAGCAAAATTTATGACAATTGGGAATTTTCAGGTGGAAGCCTAAGGCTGTAGATATCAGATACTTCTCAGTTATCTAACACCAGCACAATGGTATGTAATAAATAACACAGAGCTTCAGCGGCCTGTAATAATAAGCAATCATTGCTCATGTGTCTGAGTGAGCAGCTCGGCAGCTCTGCTCACCTTGGATGGGGTGACTGACTGCTGGCTGGGGTACCTGGGGTGGCTTGGCTCTGCTCCACTTGCCTCTCATCCTGCAGTGGGCTAGCCTGGGCATGTTCTCATGGTCACGGCCAAGGTGGGGAAGGGAGAGCCAGACGAGCATACAAGGACTCTTGATGCCGGACTCAGCAGAGTGATACACAATCCTCTCTGCCATCATCTACAGGTCGGAGCAGACCACAAGGCCAGCCAGCTCCAAGGGGTGGAGATCTACTGAAGTCAGATGGCAAAGAGCGTGACGACAAGGAAGGGGGGCCCTTCACGCACATTATCACAGCGTGATTTGTGACAGAGAGGGTGCCACAAAAATTCCAAGGTAGGGGCCCAAGAACTAATTAGTTGGCTCTTCTACCCCTCACCTCCATCAAGTGTAAGGGTCCAAAGAATAGAACTAAGGAGAATACATTTCCTTTCAGGAATTTGTACTATAATTCTACCTCCCCCAACAAGTAGGGCGAAGATGACACTTTTACTCTAGGGCAAGAAAAAGGAACTTTAAGGAAACGACCCAGAGAGCCTAATATAAAACCCTGAAGTGTGGATAAATGGGGAACTTTTATCTGGCTCCTATCAAAGAATTAGAAAAGAGCAGACTGGTTATGTGCTCAACCGAAAGACAAATGGCTGCCTTAGCAAAGCCCTTCACTCTCAGAATTTGTCGGGGCAAAGGGTTTCAAGTGTGTCTAACAGCCCCGCTGGGGCTGTGTGTGTGACAGAGCAGGTGTGGGTCACTCTAAGACAACAAGGACACCTGGAGAGGTGGAAAGACCCCAGCAAACAGGCACCAAAGCCACTGCAAGATTCCTGGAGGTTACAGGAAGTTTAGGCAGTGAGCCAGAGTGGCCCTCTCTTAGCTCAGTCAAGGAGAGGCAGGTGAAGGGTCCCCAGTGATGGGACATCTCCAAAGAACCTGCTGCAGGGCCCATGAGAGGACAAGTCAGTCTAGAGAACCCAGAACCATCTTATGATCACATCAGTCAAGCCAGAACTTGACTTCTCTCTCCTCCCCACTGGGCCCCCACCTGCTCAAACTCAGAAGCCAAAGATGACCAGTTGGGACAGAAAAGTGGAAAAAGAAAAGAGAGGCCAATTAGCAGGTCGGCAGATGGTATAATTTTAAGTCCACTTTGAAGCTGGGTGATTAGATGGGACTGGGTGACCCTGCAGTAAGAAACTGGTTCCTCGGATGTGCCATGCTCTCTTCCACCCCCCGAGTCTCATGTAGGCTGTTCCCTCTGCCCAGGGCGCCTTGTCCATCTCAAAGTCCATCTCTAGCCCCTCAGCCTTCAGGTAACTCAGCCCAATTGTCACCGCCTCTCAAGAGCCTGCTCTGACCCCCAGCCTAGGTTAAAATTCTCATGGGCTCAACATATCACCCAGTACATCCTCCAAAGCCTTTCACACCCTTGACATCCATAAATTGTCTGCATTCTGCTTCCCTCATAATATCCATAGCACCAGGGACCCTGTCTGCCTGTGCACTTATGTATCTCCAGCACACAGCCGAGTGTTTGTCATAAATCGTCGCTCAATTAATATATATTTCCAGTTCCACCTGTATGAATTTATTGTAGTAAAAACAAAACCCCAAGGGGAAGAGGCTGGATGGTTCCAAGGCTTCAAAAAAAAAAAGTTTCTAAAACTTGAGCAAAGGGGGAAAAACATTTTTAACAAAGAATGTTTTGACAGGTACCTCTTAAGTTTGCATTTTCCAAAATGTTGTTCCCTTGCCCAGATCACCTTTCACTACTTCCCCAATTCCCACTCTAATACCCAAACCAGGGAGCGGTCATAATTCACAGGAGTGATATTTGCAGATTAAAATAAAAACAGCCACATTCTGCAAGTAACATTGACATTTGGCAAAACGTCTCGGCCAGAAAAATATGTGAATGTCGGATGCTTCGCAGGACAGGGCCAGATTCCTTTTATTCTCCCAGAAATATAACAGGGCAGTCATTCTGGTTTGGATGTATTCCCACTTTCTGGAGTAAGGGAAAAATACAATAAAAACCTGGACAATGATCTCATGGAGTCCTCGATTTGTCAAGATGTATCTCTTCTAACTTGCTTTTCCTTTTTTTTTTTTTTAAGGCTTGAGATGCTTCCAAAATATTTATAAAAAGCAGCAGGGCTCTTCAAAAATGGGAGGCAATCACAGACCTCCAAGAAAGGGAGGGAGGGCATGGTGGCTTTGCAACCTCCAGCTAGGAGGGGGTGGGGAGCAGGCCCCAGGCATGGAGGGAAATTGGGAAACTCAGTTGTATTGACTCCTGGCACCACCAATTTTTCCTTTGGAATCTCATTCTACCGAAGTTCACATTTGGTTTCAGACCTTCTGAACCTAGCTTGTGATTAGGTCTAAAGTGTGAGAACTGGCCAGTGAACCTGGCACTTCCACAGTGCCGAACCCTCTTCCCCCTTCATCAGACAGGTTCCAGAGAAGACGTTATTATTAGCTATAAAGAAGAAATTTTTAATATATTGCCTATTCCTTTACAACCCCAAAAGAACGTCTGTGGACACTTTAATACATGTCTTCCCTGTCACTTCTGAGTGTGTACACACACTTTTATACCCATTTTTTCAAAAATTAGATATTATTGCATGCACTGTTTTGCCAACTGACTTGTTTGGTTTTTTATTTTTTTGGTTTTTAAAATTTGTTTCTTTTACACTCATATAGAGAGGCCTGTGTTCTGAATATGCCTTTTACTACCTGTGTAAATTTGGAGACATCACTTAAACACTCTGAGCTTAAATGTTCTCATCTATAATGGGATAAAAATAGCACCTACCTCAAAAGGACGTTTGAGGGCGAAGTTACATAACACCCAGCAAATGCCTAACATGTAGAGCGTACTATGTGTATACGTGCACATGTAAACATGTGTGCGTTTCCATGTATTTATGCAGTCTTTTTCCATGTCATTAAAAAATTCTACATAAAATTCCATTACATAGAGGGATGGTTTCATGAACCATCATCCCCTTCTGTTGGACATAAATTCATTTAAAACATGTTCAAATGACATATGTATCCTCATTGTATTCCTGAAAAATAATATTTTATTGAAATATATTTGACCTATAGCACGGTGTAAGCTGAAGGTACACAACCTGCAGATTTGGTACACTTATACTGCAATATGATTCATTAGCTGACACCTCCATCACCTCGCATGATTTTCTTTTCTGTGGTGGGAAATAATTAAGATCTAGTCCCTTAGCAACTTTGATAATGATCACACTATGCAGTGCATCTCCGGGACGTGTCCATCTGCTCGTTGCAAGTTGGTGCCCTTAAACCACATCTCTCCTCGTCCCCTACCCCCCCAGCCCCCTGGCAACCACCATTCTACTCTCTGTTTTCACCAGTTTGGCCTTTTTTAGATTCCACTTATGAGCGTTATCATACAGAATGTGTCTTTTTCTGTCTGACTTATCTCAGTATAATGTCTTCAAGGTCCACCCATGTTGTTGCAGATGGCAGGATTTCCTTCTTTCTCATGGCTGGGTAATATATAGGTAGATATAGATGTAGATATAGATATAGATACAAATTACATAGATATAAATCATATAGCTATAGATATCGTTGATATCTATATCTATATATAGGGTGCCAAAAAATGTGTACACATTTTAACATCTCTTAAAATGTGTATACATTTTTTTGGCCCCCTCGGTAGATTCGTAGATAGCATATCTTCTTCCTCTGTTCATTTGTTGACGAGCATTTAGATTGTTTCTTGTTTCCATGTCTTGGTTGTTGTGAATAATGCTGCAATGAGCATGGGGGTGCAGATAGCTCTTTAATATCCCATTTTCATCTGTGTATACCCAGAGGTGGGATTGCTGGATCATATGATAGTTCTACTTTTAATTTTCTGAAGAACTTGCATCCTGTTTTGCATAGTGGCTGTATCAGTCTACATTCCCTCGTTTTATTTTCATAAATAAAAGGAGGGGTTGGTATTAGTAATTAGTGGATGATAATGGCTAATATTCTACAGTAAAGATTGGAGAACATTTTCTGTGAAGGGCCAGATGGTAAATATTTCTGGCTTTGCAGGCCATGTGGTCTCGGTCCCAACTACTCAGTTCTGCCGTTGCCATAGGAAAGCAGCCAGAGACAATACAAAAACAACTGGGCATGGCTGTGTTCCAATAAAATGTTGTTTACGAAAACAGGTGGTGGGCAAATCTGGCCTGTGAGCCACAGTTGCTAAGGATACTGAATGTCAGGCACTGTTCTAAGAGCATCGCCTGGATAATCTGTTTTTATTCTCACTATGACTTTAGAGAGGTAGATATGAGTATTATTCCCATTTTGCAGATGGGAAGACTGCTGGATTACAAAGCAGATAATATGGTTGGGTCAGAGCTCACACTCACCTTGCCCAACCCCAAGTCCTACCTGATCCTTTTTCATCTTACTTCCTGTCTCTTGAACCCTTTCTCCAAACTGAACCCCACTATTAATTCTTCAACAACCTGGGGCACTAGCTGCTCACATTCCTGGTTTATAAAGACAGCAGCAGGAACAGACAAGTCCTCCAGGGCGATCACGCACATGGTTTAGAAGTGGTTCCAGGAGGGGTGCTGGGGAGATCGCAAACAATGTTTCTATGTTTCCAGTCTCTTCCTTACCCATTCCAGCAATAAATCCCAAGTATGATCCTGCCCCAGACTCAATCGTGTCCACATTTTCTGCTTTTCTGTGAAGCTCTGGTCTTGAAGATCAAAGGTAGAGACACAACCTCTGGGGATCCAACAGGGAACTTCCAGAAAGAGTCATTCACTTCTACTTAGGAACTTGCAGCGACCTCAACTCACACTTGTGCCCTTCACTCTCCCCAACAGCCACTGAGCTCTTCACAGCAGCGCAGGAAAGAGCCCCAGTGCCTTCTTAATTTATTGCCCAAAGAGACCGGGTTAGATATCAGAGAGGATTTCTTGCACATAGCAGACCTACAGTTTCAAAGTTCCAAGGAAGGGTCAAGAGACAGCCTTCTCTTACAGGACATTTTCCAAAGTGCAGCACCCTCTGGGTTTTTATCCTAAAAGGGAAAGAGGCACCATAGGATGGCTCCTTCTCTCTAGTCAGTTTGTCTAACGAATGGTAGGAAGGGACCCCAAAGTGTAGATGTCCCAGTTAAATCCTGTCCAGGTGAGGAAACTATTCAGGGAACAGTAAGTCTAACCTTTAGCGTTGGTTGTCCCCCGCCATCAGCCACTCTGAGCACTGGTCATTCTTTTCCCTCTGAGCACTAAATGCCAGCAGGATTTTGAGTCTTGCATTCATGAAGCTTCTCTGCTTCGTCAGTGTTCGGTACCGCTCATCCACGCTGTTAAGCTAGCGAGGCAAGTGACACAGAGAGAAAGGTGTATCTTTCTCTACACACAAAAAAAGAGAATCAACCTAAGTCTGAGCTTTCCATCCCCAAGCAATCAAAGATATTTCAATCGGTCCTTACGGCGGACCTGCAGGAGGCCAAAACCCTTGATCATCTTAAAATGGACCATGAGTGTGAGCCAAAGTGGATGCTGGTGTGATAGTACTCCCAGAGGGCGTCAGGAGCCTTGTCCTGGAACAGCGATCTCTTTCTGGAGGGATTGTTGGAAGCATTCAACTAGTCATTAATGAGTAACGACTAAAGTGTCTACTATGTGTTTACCACTGAAGGGAAGTTTTGAGTGAAAGGTAAGAAGTACCAGATGTGGTCCCAACCTACAGGGAGCTCACTCTTGACCAGAGGGCATGAACTGGCTGGCTATTCACAAGTGATGATACGTAGGCAGTCAGACAGACAGACAGATGCAAACATGCATGTGTCCTTCGTTCAAAAACACATACTATATTTTGAAAAATGGTCCAATTCCCCAAGAATCAAAGATCCTCAAATTAAAACAACTATAAAATTAGCAACAATTCTTTTTAAAGACAATAGTAAGTAATGGTGACATTGTGAAATACGGTTACAACTTGTTTTCTGCGAGTCAGCGAGTAAAACCATACAACCTTTCTGGAGAGCAATGATGTAATGACCTCAGAACTCTTCAGAAACAGAGAAAAGGTCAATGTTAACACATTATGTTCTGCTACCTGGGTTACAAATTGAGCTTTAGTGTCACCTTTACGCTTTCTCAGTATAAACTAAATTTTACCCATAGACCATGAATTTCTTTTACAATCACAAGAAAAAACAACGAATGTATAGATAGATAGATAGATAGATAGATAGATAGATAGATAGATAGATAGATAGATACTCGTAGCCATTCACCTCAGAGTCCATTCTAAGGAAATAATCTGAAATATGAAATCATAAAATTTTATGTATAAAAATTTTTTTCTAGGTCATTCAAAGTATCAAGAAATTTAAAACCCCTTGTAGATCCATGCAATGAAATATTCAATCATTTTTAAAAAATCAGAAAGTTATAGTTTTTTAGTGGTATAATGCCAGGTTAAAAACCATGGTTCAGAATTATGTATTTTTACTCAATTATGTGAAAAAAAAAGTGTGTCCACATAGAAAAGTATAAGGCAATATGAAGAATATTAATTGAGGTTATCTCTAGGGAGTTGATTTATGACTTACTTCATGTTTTTCAATTTTCTACATTCAGCATACATTCAGGAAAAGAACTTGAATTTTTCAATGCACAATTTACAGTTTTATCTAACAGGGAGGGGAATATGTATTTGAATGCCAAATAAAATTAGTTAATGCTGTAGCATTATTGTATCACCAAGCATTAAATTGTGGCTGGCCTGAGAAGAAGTGGGGTGAGGGAGGGGTGGCTGGGGATTCTTTAAAAGTCAGTTCACAGTCTTCCCAGATTAAAAGAGGGTAGGGGGTGCCAGATTTAGCAAGTAAAAATGTAACACCCTGAGTTAGGTTTGAATTTCAGATCAATGAATTTTCTTTCAGTATTATATAAATATATCCCATGCAATATTTCGATATGCTTATACTAAAAAAAAATGTTTATTTAAAATTCAAATTTGATTGTGCATCCTATTTCTTACCTGGCACCCCTATCAGAGTAAGCACATGCCAACTCTTCTGAGTATGTGACATCTCAGGTGGGCACTCAGTGATTTTGATTCCTTCCTGTTTTTAACATCACAAAGGTGGGTATAGGCTGGGTTTAACCACTACGTATGTAGCTCCACCTGGGAAAGTAGGATTCCTTTTATGATTGTGGATCTTAACCTCTTGGTCATTAATTCAATCAACAAACTGTGGACTACATACTTTGTGCCAGGCACAGTGATGGAGCTGAGGAGGGAGCATGGATGTAACAAACAGGGCAGTTGGTGTGTTCAGGTGAATTTGCCCACTTCAAGGTCAGGTGAACCTTTTGGTACATGCTTGTGCCCCCATCATATTGGGGGACTCTACTGTCCCATCTTTCCCTGTACACTCAGAAAGTAGGAGAGAGACTATACCAGGGAATGCATTTCTGCTTACACACACACACACACACACACACACACACACGCCATTTGCATTTCCACCATCCTGCCTATCACCTTGCAGTGACTTCCACCCTGAATGTCTTCCCATCTCTTCTCGCACCTATGCCAGTCCTTGTTCTCCTAAGTCCTATTTCTCGTCTCCAAATTCCCAAGTCACATACGTCCAAGCACATAAAACATAACTACCAGTATTGATGCCATTTTTTGAGCATCGTTTCTGCCAGGCACGCCACTAGATACCTTATCCATGCCACATCTTCAGAGAAACCTTGCAGTTTAGTCCCACTGACAGGGCTCAACCCTGTAAAATGAGAGTTGAACTATAGAGATATAAAGTCTGGATTGCCTGGTTGTGTAGATTAATTAAGATAGTGTATGGAAAGCTTCAAGTGATGCTTAGTGTATATAGTATGTACTCAAGAAACGGTGGTAATGTGTGTTTTTAAAGAGGCAGACAACTAACGATGAAGATATAGAGCGAATAATAATAATAACAATCACCCAAATTTGCTGAGACGAGGTGTCAGGCACTGTGCTAGTTTACATTTTACAGAGGTTATTCTGTTTAATTGTCCATGACGGTATACTTAAGTAAGGCTGTCTTCCCATTTTATAGATAAGGAAATAAGCACACAGCCGGTGAGGGCTGGGGCCAACATTTGATGGGCTAGAATAGGAGTGAGGACCAGGTCCCTGGATTTGAGCTTAGGAAGAAAGTTAGAAGGGAGGTGGAGAATATCATGGCAAATGTCATCTGCATCCCAGCTTTACTTCAAGTGTGTCCTACAACGGGCACTTTCTCCTCTAAGACTCCAGGGACCAGGTCTCTTGTGGTCATGTGGTCTGAGGGCGGGGGGTGGGGGTCAGGGGGGGATGGGAGTGGGTTTTTCTTTACTAAACAATACTCCTGGCTTGACTGAGAAGGGGGGAGGGGCGGGGGCATCTTAGCATGGCTGTCACTGGGCTCTTGGGCAAGGACAAGCTCCCAACGACCCATCTACAAAGTGAACTGGATGAGTAGCTCGCTTTCCGTCGGGCTGAATTATGAGCTCAGCGATTTGTGGGACATTTACATGAACCAGAAAATGTGTTATCTGATGAAAATTGCTTAATTTAACATCCTGGCTTGACAGGCAATGAACTGTACCTCTGTGGGAGAATCTGCCGGGGTGAAAGATTTTTTTTTTTTTTTTAAGTCCCTGGACATGTTAAAGAAAAGCAACTGCTAGCCTTTCCTTACCCATCAAGGAACAGAAAAACAGTCCTTGATTCCAATTGGCAATCCGGTATTGGATTGTTGGGCCAGGGAGGCCTCAGAATATCCCCTTTCATTGGATGACCCAGAGACAAGCGTGCTTAACCTATACCCTGGGATGCAAGCGGTCTGGTTTTAGGCTGACAGAAAGCCACTCCAGACAGTTCCTCTGGGCTGGAAGCCTGGCTGTTGATGAATTATGATTTAGCACAGAGTTGAACTTTTTTTTAAGATACAAAAGGAAGCTACCACAAGTGCACTACGTGTCCACAAGCTTTTTATTCATTAATGCAACACCAAGCTACTGGGGGCTTCACATATCTGTTTTCAAATTTAGCTCCATCAGAATCCCCTGGAGTGTTTGTAAATTGCAGGTTATGGGGTCTCACCTTCCGAGTTTCTCACTCAGAAGATCTTGGGTGGGCCCCAAGAATTTTCATTTCTAACACGTTTCCAAATGCTGCTGCTGTGGTTGCTGGTGTATGAACCACACTTTTAGAACCACTGTGTCAGGCTCAGGGCAAACGGTGTCACTTGGGATCCCCTTTGCCTTGTAAGTTCTATACAAGACTGACTCAACACGCCCATTCCGAGCCTTCTTGAAATCTAAAGTCCTACTCGGATGCCTGCCACTTCCAGGGGACTTAGGATCTCAGTGTCATTCTTCACCCTGAACGTCAAGGTTTGTTGCAACCATTCTGTTCTTGACCACTGTGTTGCTTCTTTTGGATACTGTCCACCCTCTGCCTTATTTCAAACCAAGCAAAAAGTAAAAGCAAAAACAATCTCATAAGATTTCTGGTTATGACTATGTTGACGCTTTTCCTTAAGACCGAAAGATACCAAGGGGAGTTACACTGCAAAAATATCTTTAAAATTCAAGTTAGTGACAGACATCCATGTTATCCAAAGTCTCTGACCAAACCCTACTGGGGGATTTGTTCACTGACCCTTCACTGTATGTGACAGCCTGTCCGCAAGGCCTATCCCGAGCTCCTCATTCTCTGTTTCCTTTCCATTTCTTCTTCTCTTTCCTACCCAACCCCACCTCTGCTCCTACCTCCTGGAGTTCCAAATTCTTCACACTCCATTCCATCTAGAGTGACTCCATTCTTTCTAGCTCTACTCTCACATTCAGTTCCAGGTCTATTTTGCATATCCAAAAGGCTTTTCCTTAAGAGGGAAGGCTATTAGAGTTGCATACGGTCCACCCATCCCCTCTTCCGAGTGTACGGAGACTACAGGTCTGTGCCAGGTGGGCACTGTTAATCTAACAGAGAGATGACACATGTCACACTGTTACACTATTAGTATGTATCTTCAAGGACTATAACCTAAGTAAACATTGAGGGCTCTGGGAAGAAGGCCAGAGGAAAGGAGCAACAGCTCTAGCTGGGATACTGTGGAAATCTCCCTAGAGGAGGCACCATTTAAGCTGAGTTTTAAGGATAACTGGAATTCACCGTTTGTAGAAAGGGAGACGGGTCATCCTGGAAGAGGGAACAGAATGAAGAGAAAGACGCAGCAGTCTAACAGATCTATCTCTTTAAGGAAATCTTCATGCTCCAGTTTTTCTTCCATGTTCACCACCCTTTATCATGGGTGATAAGAACCAATTGCCTCCTGTAGAAAGTCTTGTAAATCAGGTCCAACCCCTTTCTTTAGAATGTGTGAGCGCTCAGCAGACATTACTATCCTCAGCTTTGAAGTTTGGCTCAAATCCCAAGACAGGAAAGGACTTATTTATAATCTCATTACATGGTAAGCAATTATGGAGCACCTACTGTTTAAGCATCTGCATATGCTGAGCATGTAGGAAGAGACATTTGAGCCTTAATACCTACTTCAGAGGTCTGATAGATAACTGAGAGGGGAGGGTGTCTCCAGTCTTCCAAGCCAGTGAGTACAACGTGAAGCTCTGTATTATGTTGTCATCTGTGTCGTGGGGAGAGACTGTGTAGGAGATGGCGGGGGGGAATGATAAACTGTCTGTATATTTATCAGGACTCTTTTGGTTGCGCACAACAGAAATCCACCCACCCACCCACCCCCCAAAAAGAAAATATATATATATATACATATTTATATAGTCTCGGGTAACTATATAAGAAGAATAAGGCATGGATGGATCAAAGGAATTATCTGATAACTGAACAGTGAGTACTTAGACGCTCTCGTTTTTCTTTTTCATTCTCAAAGGGAGCTCATCCCTTGAGTTTATCTCCAAAATGTTAACATTTTCCTCTTAGCAACCTCAGCGGCAAAGAGACTTTGTCTTTTTTAGGTAGCTCCTTCCGAAGTCCCTGGACTAACACCCCATGGCACTGACTGGTCCTGCTTGGAATGTGCAGCCACCTCTGAAACCGATCTCCATGGCCAGGCACTGCGGCTCTCTCATCGGCCAGGTCTAGGACGCACATCTGCCCATCCTGGGAGACAGTGCTTACAGCTGACCCCATCTGAACAACCAGGACTAAAATGGGGGTGGGGGAGTAAGGGAGGTGGTCTGCAAAGGAAAAGACATCAGACAGGCAAAACCAAGAGGTATCCATCCACCTGAACGTGTAAAATGTGAATTTTGAAAAGTCAAGTGTGACATGTTATCACTAGTTCCACAATGAATGATAATCGGGTCCCTCCCACCAGAGATGCTGCATGGTGGTGTGGGATAGCGGTTAGGAAAATGGCCACTGACATTAAATTCCAGGTTCACGTCCCAGCTCCCCCTCTTAGCATCTGAACAACCTTGGGTAAATAAGCACAGTAATAGTATCTACTTCGTAAGGCCTAACAGGAATGAATGGGTAAACTTAAGAACCTAGAAGAGAACCTGTGCTAATTTTAAGCATTACTCATTGTTATTACTAAAATTGTATGTGCCATTTTATGCATCCGTGTATGTGCATTTTTTCCCCAGTTAAAGGATCTGTATGTTTTACCAGAGCTTCCAAGGGAGTTGTGATTTTTTTTTAAAAATCCCTTCCCTTTTGAGACAACGGCCTCCTAATTTGGACCTACCCTGATCACGTGCATAGGAGTTGTTTGCATTCTATCCATCACAAGCAGGCCTTATTTCCCTTACAGTTTTTGTAGGCTGGTAAAATCTCAGGGCTTATTTGCAAGGCAGGCATCCTTACAGCACAGATGCAAGTTTCACACAAGCCTTTAGGTGCTTCTCGGGGCCGTCTAGGCCTGCATTCGCTTCAGTCTTCTTATGTTAGTTAACACAAGACTGGTGTGTTGGATGAATCTTCAATTCCAGGGCTTAAAGAAGAGACTGGCTCCAGACCTCTGAAGAAATAGCTTCTCTGGGCATCAATCACTTTGTCAGATTCCTGGGAATGTGAAACACCAGCGCATACTTTGTGGTTGCCCATATTTGAGATCAGACTGTTTACGCACACAGCGAAACAGGTCTTCAATTTCAATTAGACACCCCGTCCAGATAACTCGGGGAGAGGGAGGGAGAAGCAGGCAATATTAGGTGGGCGTGCGGAGGGGTGGTTGATGGAACCACAGGGTCTCTGAAATCTCTACCACTCAGCCCTTTGCCTTTCTATCCCTGCCTCTCCCATTGCCCCTGACTTCCTCCCACTGCCACCAGAGACTGGCCCCCACCCCCGTACACCACAGAGGGGAGGCTGGGGGAGAAGAGGCCCTTGAGCGGAGAGAATTCTGGATTGGAGGACCGCTGCAGGAAATGTCAGGGAAGGGAAGGCTGTGAGCTTGCTTCCAACACAGGGCTTTACCAAAAATCACCAAAAACACGCTGGTCCCTTTGGCCTGGGCGGTAGGTAGGTGGCTCACTGGTCAATTCTTCCCTCTCTCCCAGGACTAGAATGAATACAGCTATGCCCTTTGCCACATATGTGATTTTGCAGGTCTCTGCTGTCTTCCCAGTGCCTAGAACTGTGCCTGGCTTATAATAGGTGCACAGTAAATATTTGCTGGATGAATACAAGGCAGTGACCTGTCCCCCACCCCCATTAATGAGGAAAGAGCATCACTTATTTAGAGTTACACTGCTGGCAAAGAGAAACAAATCCAGGTCTGCCTGATTTCAAAGCCTATGACCTTCCCAATATGTCACGTGAACTCTTGTTTCAGCACATCTGTATTATCAGAATCCTGTCCCTCAAGGCAGCAGCCAACAAAATGGGGGGTGGGGCATGTCCGATGCACTGGGATGCAGAAAGACAATATTAAAACTTCTAGATGCGCGAAGGGGAATAAAATGTGCCACCCCGAAACATGTCTCTCTGGCATAAGAATTATTTTAGGCTGATTATTTTTAGAAACCGCAAACATAGGAGAAACTCTGAAAATTAACTGTAAGCTACCCTTTAATAAGAGATATTTAAATTTATAAGGCTAATCTCCATTGTAAGGGTGTCTTCCTCTCTCTACCTAGAAGAGGGGGGTGACTCAATCTCTAGAAATGTATCAGTGCATTTAAATCAGCATAACAATCTGACCCTCGTTTTTTTTTGTGCTTGGCCTGCTAACCTCCCATACCTGGCTTCCCCCACCCCCACCATCTTCTTTTGTCTTTAGCTGGAGACGGTATTTAAGGTGGTGGCTTGGGCCATCTTGGGGAGTTACTCAGCTTCCCTGGGTCTCTCCCATGTATACAGGAAGCATCTACGTTGTTAAACTTCTGTTTGATTTTTCTCCTGTTCGTCTGTCTCTTATTATGGAGTGGGGGCTGGGGTCTCGACTAAAAACCTAGAGGGTAGAGGGAAAATTATTTCCCCACACACACATTAGCTCATCTTTTAAAATTTCTAAGTATTTCTGTATATATTTTACAATACACAAAGTTTATTACGATAGTGGTGTATATATATAATAGTATATACAATATAATATATTATATATTTATAGTGCATGCTTCAAGATTTCTCAATGATAGGGTACACGATCAAAAAATTAGAGATATTCATCAATAATACCGTGGATAAATAAATTGTGATCTATTTATATGATAGAATACTATAAAAATTGATAAATGCTGCCACACTCAACAACTTGGAAGGATCTCAAATGTGACATAAAGTAGAGGACCAGACACAAAATAAAATATGCTCTACGTTTCCATTAACATAAAGAACCGAAAGAGGCCACATTAAATTCTGGGATTAGAAGTCGGGGAAAAAAAGAAAAAGAAAAAAAAAGAAGTCGGAATAATGGTGACTTTTGGGTAGGAAGGAGGGTGAGTGGAGATGGGAAAAGAGGGTGCTGGGGGAGCATCTGAGGGGCTGGTTAAGTTTTATTAATATTTCTTCATCTTGATGGCAAATACATGCCCACTTTGTGATCCCCCAGTGAGCTGCACACTGTGCTGTGTGCGCTTTTCTCTCTATCTATGTATGTGTTACGCATTGATAGAGAGTGGATACAGCAGATGGAAGACGATTGTACAGCCTTTGCTAACGCTCTCATTGAATGGTGGGGCCGAGTCCCTCCCCACTTGAATCTGGGCTTGCCTTTGTGTGCCAGTTTGGGTCTTTTGAGAAGCAGATGGTGTGATGGAGTTAGGAGTGTGAGAAGTTTCTTGGGCGTAACTGAGTATCCCCGAAAGATGAAGGGAAAGGAGGCAGAACTTGAGGGGGAGAGGCTGACACCAGGCTGCAGGTCTAACAAAGTCATGGGTGACACAATGTAGATAGAGCTCCAGAGCACAGAGATCTCCTTAGAGGAGTCTGGCATTAGGGGAGATCTCATTAGGGGAGGAATGGCCAGGCCTAGGACCACTCCCACCCCTTGCACTCCCACTCGGTCATTGGCTGGAGGTCCCCTGGGCTGGAATGCTGCAGTGACTCCAAAAGGTGCTGCAGTTGGAGGCTGCAATGGGCGTCACTGCTCCCAGCTGAATGACAAATTCTTTCTTGAAGGTTGTTCCAAGTGGCACAGCTCCACGGCTGCTATGCTTAGGACCGTGGCTGATCTTCTGGGATTTCCAAGGCGAGGTCATAAAAATCCTTCTGCCTGGGCCTCTTGGAACACAGGTTCTTCGAGGCTTGGACCTCCATGTAAGAAGTCTAGCAACCCTGAGACGGCCATATGGTGAGGAAGCCCAAGTTAGCCATGGGGAAGGGCATATGGAGAGAGAGAGATGTACGGCAGCCCCAACGCTTCCAGACATCCCCGTGTAGACACGTGACATGAAGAAGCTATCTTGGATTTCCCAGCCCCAACAGACATCAGTGGAGAAGAAATAAGGAACCAAGCTGACAGCTAAAACCAAGGCCCCAAACATATGGTTCCAGGCAAGCCATCTCAGCATTCCAGCCATGTGTGCCACCTCAGCTGAGGCCCCAGTCATCACGGAGCATCAGTGAACCATCTTTCCTCTACCATGACCAGATTTCCATCCTACGAAATCATGAACACAAAAAAATGGTTGTTTGACTTGAGTGAGTTTGGGGGGTAGGTTTGTTTTGTTTTGCTTTGTTTTGTTTCATGCAACAATAGATAACTGGAACTGTTTATTTAAAAGAAACAAAGTTTGGAGACCTTGTTAGTCTAAGCCATGTGGGTATGTACTTGCAGGGAGGGATGGTATTCTCGTTAGCTAATCAGAACCTCTATGCATACGGTTTAGAAAGAATGCGCGTGATGGTGAATAATAGCCGAGCACATTCCTTGTGCTGTTTACCAGCTGTGTGGCCTTCAGCATGCGGCTTCACTTTTCTGGGCTTCAATGAGCTCATTAGTCAAATGGAAAAAATGAATGGGCTTGAATGAGACAGCATCTGAAGCACGTACCATGTTGCCTGGCACATAGGAAATACCCAAGAAGCACTAGTTATCATCTACACCGCCATCATCTCAGGTTCCCCACCTGCCAAAAGGAAAGGATGCCCGGTTCACCCACCTGTCAGAGTGGAAACGATCCGATGGGGTTCAGAGAGGTTCGGAGCACACAGCCAGCCAGGCAACCACAGTACCTGTGCTTCCAACTGTACGTGCCAGCCTCTTTCCATTCACTCCCCAGACCCAAAGGTACTGGCTGGCCTAGGTGCTGTTTGAGTGAAAAGGTTTGTGCTGAGCCCCACGTTTAAGAGAAGCAAACATTGGGGGAGGTCAGGAATTTTGGGCAGGGTCTTCGGAGTTGGCACATTTTCCAAGTTGGCTGGTGGAAACCTGTCTCCCGGTCTCCTCCAGCCCAAGCACCTGGCAGGTCCCATTAGTACCCCCCGATCCAGAGTTGGCGTGCATGACTCTAAGCTGGGGTGCTGATCGCAACCATATCCCCACACACCACAGCTGCAGAGCTCGGCTGGAAGGCATCCAGGCACAAGCTTCTCTGGCCAGATCCCCCTTTCTTTAATCCTGAGCAAACTCTCAAGTGTGGCTTGAGGTACCTTAAGAACCCCTGGTGTAGACCTCTCACTGTGGAGATCTGGGTGGGGGAAGAAACGAAAAAGAAAGCTGGTCAAAGAAGTGATTACAGACACTGTACTGCCTATTCTCACACTGCTTTCTAATCCTTCTCGTGGGTCTCCCTCTCAGGGGTACCATGAGGTTAAATACTGCACTCGGTGATCATGTGTTTTGTCTTGTTTTCTGCCACACAGATGAGTGTCTTCGTTTATCCTCCCAGCAGGAGGAAAGGGGATTCGAAATGTCTGTCCATACTCATCGCATGGATTGCATGTGGCGATGCGTCACTCTCGGTCCTGGACTCTAGAATTTGCAGAGCAGGGAAGGAAAACTTCGGTCCCATTGTGAATGGTGGGGGAATAATAAGAATCATAACAAATGAAGCCAGCGCTCAAGCTGCCAGGGACCAGGCCCTGTGCCAAATGTTTCAGACTTGTTTCTCTTAATCCTCCCAACAGCCCTGTGACACAAACGTATTGTGAACCCCATTTTACAGATGAGGAACCTGAGGTTTGGAGAGGGGAAGTGGCTTGCCCACAATCACACGGCAAGTCCCCGGCAGAGTCTGGACTTGAATCCAGGTCTCAGACCCCAAAGTTGCAAGTGACATACTCTACCAACAGCTCTACATTTGCAGCTACAACTTGGGCTGCATACAATGAAAAAGAGTTCTCTTTCACTGTGGAACACAAGAGACTGATGGATAAAGTTCATTGCCAAAGGGTTGGTATTTCCAGAACGTGTCAGTGGTTTATGGTAACAGTGACATAGAATATTTGAAACTGGGACCAACCCCAAATGTAGGCTACATAGTAACTGGTGGATTCCTTGCAAACATCGATGCTTTCATCCCTTCCTTGGCAATGTGACTTTCCAGCTCCTCCCAGGAAAAAGCAGACCCTTCTGTCCTGTGTTCGGTTGTCAAAGGATACCCTGATTCTCACTGATGGGATGCAAAGGGGTGGGAGCTTTGGGATCAGTTGTATGAATACATCTACACAAAACAGCAGAAAAGGCTGTCACTGATGAAATTCGTGTTATGTGCCAGGTACTGTTCTCAAAATACCACATTTCTAACTCATTTAATCCTCTCAACTCTTGTCTGTGCGACGTACTTATTACCAACCCCATTTTACAGATGAGACACCGAGGAACAGAGAGACGAAATAATTTGTCCAGGGTCACACAGCTCATAGGTGGTACATCTAGGACTCAAACCCAGGGGACCTGGCTTACAGCGCGTGGCCCTAAAAGCCAGCTCCTGCTATGCTACTCTGGGTAAGCCTACGACTTGCTCCAACTGGCTTGACAGATTATTGTTGACATGAACTTGGCAAGTGAGTTAATTTTTCTGAGACTGAATTTCCCTCATCTGTATACAATGGGAATAATAATAGCATCTCCCTAATGGGGTTATTGGGAAATGAAATGAGATAATGCAAGCACCCAGCAGTGTTCGGTAAATATCAACTATAATAATAACTAACTGTTATATATGTTTATGCAACTGTTTAATTATAGAAATATCTTAGTGCAATAATAAATTGTTAATTACATTATATATGGGTTATATTATGATTATTAGTCATACTCTTATTTTGAGTCACCAAATTCCAGCTCACATCTGGTTGTCCCCACAGTTTCTGCCATTCTATTGGGACTCTGCCTCTGTCCCTGTCTTCTCTTCTGGGTTCCAATGCTGAGTAGTTCTTGAGATGTTCCAGAAACCCCCTGAGTCCGCATAGTATGCCAACATCTTTCACCATCTTAGGAAACAGAAAGGCAGAACTTAGCAGGACCTCAGCCTAACTTTCCCATCAGCCCATAGCCTGAGTTCCTTTAGGTCTCCCTGAAGTGCTTGGGTACAGTCATTCTTACTCTTCCGCTCCCTGGAAACAGTCTGCCTTTGGAACGCTTACTTGGCCATGGATTGGCCTCTTGTGCTCTTAGATGTTGGCGACTGAAGGGCAATAAGCTCAGATGCTTCCATTCCAAGCCTGTTGGTCCTGAGGAGCCAAGCAGAGAACCCATGGGATTTCCAGTAGCAATAGATAACGATTTCACTAGCACGAGGGTTTCTACAGAGATGAGAGCTGACATCTGCAGCCAGATGGCGAGGTGTGGTAGGGCATTCTGGATGGTCAGGCAAGACTGGGACAATGGGACACAATGTACCCAGCCTTGGGCAGGTGGAAAGAGGGAGGTCAGAAAGTAGACTAAACATGTGGTTTGTCTGCTCAGCCCAATGACCTCATTGCTCCTCTCCCAATGCCCTTGGCACCCTCCTCCCTTCCCCGCCTAGCAGGCTTGGTGGACACGAAGATGTGCCTTCCAGATCCTTCTTCAAGGAAGAACTTGCTGTCCAGCTGCAGGGAGTGCCAGCAGCAGATGACCCCCAGCAACCAGCCCCTTTAGGTCTTTCTCAGCTGCAGAGAGCCACTTTGACCAATGTCATGCCCTTCTAGTGGCAACTGAGCAAAAAGGAAGATATAGATGCCTGGCCAGTTTGGCCCAATGCAGGCAACTCAGTGTCTGCTTCCAGAAAACCCAACCTGAGACACAGACGCATACGTTCTTCCAATCTCCAACCTACTCCAGCTCCGCCTACACCAACTCTTGCCAAAAGAGGTAGCATACGTCTTTTGACATAGCATGCATCCCTTCCTATTTACCTGGAGCTTAATTCCATTTTGCATGTGCGATGAAGATTGCTTTTGCCATGAATCAGTCATCACTTCTTGGGGTGGTTTGGGCTAAGAAGAGAAACGCTAGCAAGTCGCTATTAACCCAGCACCTTGCACACTCTGTGTCATTTCATCTCCACAGCAGCTTCTAGCAAGATGAGATTATCCCTGTCCTACACAGAGGAAGAAACTGAGGCTCAGAGAGGTAGAGAGAGTTATCATCAAGAGCTTCAAGTCTAGTTTTCTATTTCCAAAGACTAAGCTGAGTAACTTGGCTGCTCAAGAACATTTCTTCCAGAAAATCTGCCTAACAGGTACTTCTTGGGGTAGAAACTTGGGAAAGTGAGGTCAGAGAAAGGTAGTTAAGGGCTCAGCACTGGTGAGAGACAGCCTGAGTTCCATTCCCATGTCCATCACACGCAAGCTCTGTGACACTGGCCAGTGATGTAACCTCTCTGAGCCTCAGTCTACTCATCTGTAAAATGGAGGTGATGATAGTTCCTCCCCCAAAGTATTGTTGTGAGGACTAGGTATTTAGTTCATAGAAAGTGCTCAGATGTTCTTGGTACATTAGAAAACCTTCATGTTGGATACAGTTACTAGAGAATAATTCTTGGAGACTGACTACTCCTTTAGTTCTCAGCCTGAAGAAGGCGTGAGTCTCAGTTTATGCATCTGTAAAGAGGGATTCTTTACAGGATTCTTATAAAGGTTAAGAACTAGTATGTGTAAAGGGTCTTGGACAAAATAGCTGCTCAATAAAGAGTAGTGAGTATAATGACTAGAGTCTTTGGTTCCTTGAAAGTCTTAGAAGGTACCAAAACTGAGTCTCAACTTTTGTTCTGTATTTCCAATGGACGGACAGAATTGTTCGTTTGCCAATGTTTTGGCTTCCCGGATTAACAAAAATGTGTTTATTTCACTTCGGGTTAGAATGTTTACAACTTGTCACGGAAATGTTGATTATCCCATGGTCAGTATGGCCTCAGATCTGAGCAAGAGGGGACCCTGAGCCAGGCTCCACACTTTGGACTACGTCATGGAAATAGAAATTCTAAGTCCCCTCTGATGCCTGGGACCCGCCAGGGCTGGCTCTGCTGTCTGAGCCGAGCACTCTGGGTCTGGATGGCAACCACACAGGTCTTGTTCCCTGTGACTTCCCGTTGTGGCTCCCTCTGACCCTCTAGCCCATGTGTGAAGCAACCAGATGCCTCAGGCAGCTCCAGAACTTGCACCTCTGGGGTTATTGCAGGGCCCCAAAGCTGGTCCCTGTTCCAGGAGGGCAGCTTGGGGTACAGATCATACCCACAGGCCTGCATGATATTTTTTTCATGGTGTCATGCCACCAGAACGGTCCTGACACACTGATTTTGTGTAACTCAAATTGTTTACATGGCGAGGGCCCTGAAAAAAATATTTGGCCAAGGCTCTGTGCATTCTGGGTGCAGCCCTGCCTGTGGTGGTCCGAATTTGCAAGGGTCAGTTGTGTATTCCTTTTTACATGAAGACAATTGTCTTTAATAATATTAAATAATAGTGGGGAAGAGAAATAGGTTTTTAGGGAATTCTGATTGCTAGAAAAATAATTTCAAAACACAAAATAAACCCAACAGAAGTAAAATACAGGAAATAGACTTTGGTAGTGAGAAGTGTGGGAACCTTTGATCTAGTCCACCAACCCTTTGCCCTATGGATGGGGAAACTGAGGATAAGGGTATAGAGCCAAGTTGCCCCAAGTGCCCATGGTTATCTGGCTAGATTCTATGCTTGTGGGATGCTTGAGACTTGCTAACAAGCATGAGTAATTGATTGATAATAAAACCAGTCACCCATGGCAGGAGATGGAGTTTATAACCCTGATGCTAATGGACCCCAGAGAAGCAAAGGGTGCTGGTAACCACTTTCCCCTCCTCTCTTGGGGCTAATGGCTTTATAGAGGTCATAAACTACTGAGTATTTCAATGATGAGAGTGACTTACCTCCCTTGGCCAAATGACCCACCCTGTCTTGATTGACATGTAGGCCTGGCATTCCGTAGAGTGGCAAAAAGCAACTTTCCCTGAGCCTGTGGTCTGAACCACAAGACCCAACCCCCTGGGAATTTTCCAGATGTCTTTGGGAGTTGTAAGCTGCTGCTTGCCCATCCTGACCTAGGCAGAAATAACTCAAATTGGCAGTTTCTACAACAAATACACAGCTTGCTCCAAACTCAATTCTCAGAGAATTATCCCATCTCTACACCAAACAGTTGGGAAGGCACGGAGACCACCACTGGCCTCTTCTAGTTCTGAGGCAATGATTCAATCACACCATCATTTATTCAGCTTATTTTAATAAATGTGGTAACCAGCCTCCAAGATGGCCCCCAATGATCCCTGCCACCTGGAAATGATGTCCTTGGGTAGGACCCTCCCACACTGAATAGAGCTGACCTAGGGAATTGGTGAAATATAGTGGAAACAACAGAGTGTGACTTCTGAAACTAGGTCATAAAAGATACTACAGCTCCCCTGGTCCCCTCTTTTGGATCATTTCTCTGGGAAAGCCAGCCACCATATTGTGAGGACACTCAAGCAGCCCTGTGGAAGATCCACGGCTGACATCCCGACTACATCCTCATGAGAGATCCTAAACCAGACCCACCCAGCTAAGCCACTCCCAGATTTCTGACCCACAGAAACTGTGTGAGATAATGTTTATTGCTTTAAACTGCTAAATTTGGGGATAATTTGTTACACAACAGATATACATTTTGTGCTAGGGCCTAAAACAGGCACTAGCATACAAAAATGAAGAAAGTAAATATAGCCTCTGCCCTCTCAGAGCTCATAGCACAGAAGCAAGTCTTATAAAGGTAGTGAAGTTAGGTGGCAGTGTCAAGATTGAATGGAAGTTGGGATCTGATATTAGTGCAGTAAAAATATAATTTTCTCTAGAAAGAAAAATTAAAGCAACAGCTTTCACTTTATATTTCTGTATTGTTTGGTTACCTTTTTACACACACATGTTGTTTTTTCAGGTAATTTCTATCAAGACATCTTCCCATAAATATTTCTCATGAGAATTTAATTGACACATTTTTGGGAAAGGATTTTTGGCAACACGTATCAAAAAAACCATAAAACTGTGCCTATCCATTGACCCAGCAATTCCACTTAAATTAATTTATTATAAAGAAATACGCAGGGACATAAAAGAGTGCTCACGGCACTGTTATTCATGAGTGAAGAGAAATTGGAAATGGCCTAAATGTCAACAATAGTAACTTTGTTAAATCACTACTTAATCACAAGCCATCCATACACTGGAATCTTATGTAACGATCAAAAATGATGATGTAGCTCTACATTTATTTTCAAGGAAATATGTGCTGACATAATGCTAAGTGAGAAAGACAAGTCATACAACAGTCTATACTGTATAACTCTATTTCAATAAAAAGCATATATATTTATGCATAAAATTATTGGAAAGCTAAACCACATGTTAATAATGTTATGTCTGGGTAGAGGGATTATGCATGTATATATTTTGTTTCTTTTGGCTTGTCTGTGTTCTTTCATTTTTATTTTAAATACGTGGATTACTTCAGGAATAGAGTACCAAGTATATTTTCATTAAGGCCCCAGAATACCCATTAATTATGCTCACCTCTATTGTTCTTGGGCTGTTTGTCCTTCCCTAGGCTTCCAGGGGGACCATTCTGACTAGCCTGTCTTCCCTCCCCTTGACCATCTACTGGGACTGGGGATACTGCTGGGTCCTGGAACACAGTGGAGTATAGGGTCCCCTTCATGGTGCCCCTAACGACCCCCTCCCTTCCATTTTCTATGGGGAAGATCCACCTCTCCAGAGAGCGTTGGCCCGCTGACTAACTCTGGCAAGCAGCTTCTAACTCTGGCTCCAAGGGTGGAGCACCATGAGGAGACTGATTTACTGCCCACTAAGGACCCACGCAGGAAGCAGGCCGATGGCGTTCTCCATTCGGGATGGCCCTTGAAGGATTTGTGGCTCTGGCAGAGACACTTTTAAAGGCCATAAAGGGAGTTAAGCGATCAAGAATTTTATCCGATTGAAATGAAAGTCAGCGGGGAAGAGGCTATCTATACCTTCAAACTTGGCCAAGGTCCACCTTTCAGTAGCGGGACTCTGGCAGGAAGATTGGCGTCCTGTTGCTTACCTCAAGCAAGAGACATCCACCTGGACCACTTCCATCTCTTGAGTTCCCCAACACGGCCCCTGGTTCTTGCTGAGATGCTCTTCTCCCCTGTTCCCATGACTGGTTTGACCCCAACTAACATTTCAGCGGATATTCCCATCCTTCGATTTCAGCCCCCTCTAAATAGATCCATTCATCTATTTGCCAATAAGAAGTCTGCGGCAAGACACTGCTTGTTTGGATTTTATTCTGCGGACAAGGGGTAGTTCTTCTTCCTTCCAGAGTATTGAGTGTCACCTTCACTATGGGAACGGGGCTTTCCCTGGACCAAGCACTGGGCATGGCACCGGGGACAAGCCCACTTGCTCCTACAGTTGTGGGGTTTTTCTTCTAGGAAGAGATGCTAGACAAGTAAATAAGCAAGGAAGACAATTTCTGGTAGTGATTAAAGGAAGACATGTACTCGTAAGTTGGAGAATAACTGGAACTTTCATCCAAAGCCAGAGACGAACTTTCTGAAGAGGGGCATTTGAGCCAAGACCTAAATAAGCCTGAAGCTCTTAGACCCGAGGAAAATTTTCCAACTGCCTCACCTCAGTGGCAAATTTGGGCCAGTCCTGTTCAGCCCCACCCAGGCACAGCACGTAGGGGACTTCCTGGTCCTCTGGACCAACACCCATCTCAGTGATGTTCAGGACCCCACCCGCCATCCCCACCCCCTTCCATGTCACCAGCATCTGGGACAATGACAGGAGCAGTTGCTCAGAAGAGAAAGTCTTGCTGCGACCCAGCAACATTTCAGGGCCCCGTAGCCTGGATCGTCAACACGTGGCACACTGGATGTGGTTGAAAGCGGGTCCTGGCTGGACAGCACAAGGAAGGACAGCAGTATGGTCCCCAGCACTCACTGGAGAGGACACTGGACAATTTCATGCTGCTCAGATCCTACCTGGCTTGTGGATGTGCCCTCAGAAGAAGGTGGATCCACCCCCTTATGTCTGTTCAGCCTCTTCCAGCTGGGTCCTCTCCCCTGGGCCCCCTTCTCTCTTTCCCTCCTCAAATCCTCTGCATCTTTTCCCCTCCCTCCCAGCTTGGGCATCCCTTTCTAACTCAGGGAATGAAAGCTCACTCATATTCACACTAAAAAGCAAATATACCGTCTATGAGTTCCCCATTAAAAGGTATAGGATTTTGGATTTCAAAAGCCAGGGCGAGATTTCATGTTCCTTCATTTTCTACCATCTCAACTTTCCCCCAAAGAAAAGAACCTTGCTCCAGTGAGGGTAGGAAGCGGTGAAACAGGGAGCAGGCACAATCTGAAGCGTAAGAGTAAATACCAAAATACCAAAAAAATATTTGACTTAGCGTTTTAAAAATAGTAGCCCACCACAAATACACAGCATCTGCCAGGCACGGAGTTTGGGACTAGAACCACCACAGGCCTGTGGACAAGGCCCTCGCTTTCAGGAGGCTCGGGAAAAGGAAAGGGGAAGAAAGAATGGCCAGCTGTGACGCCAATCCCACAGAGTCTGGGTCACCATAGGGGGCGCTCCAGAGCAGAGACCGCTAGACAAAAATGGCCAGGCCCTATGACCCCTGTCACACTCAGCCATCATGCCTTAAAAGATGTGGCCTCAGTGGGAAGCCACAGTAGCTCTCTAAGATGCCGCAGCTGGAGGCTGTGAGCTCCTGCACTGCTCACCTCTGAACAGGAAGGCACCTCTTTGACTCTCTCACACCCTAATGAGGGCAGTTAAATGGTGCTGACTAGATCAGAAGAAGACTAAATCACCGGGCTCTTAACGCTGAGACAGCACCCCGGACCAGGAGAATCAGTAGAGGCCTGAAGGCTCAGAGAGGTCTATGGCATGGTGATGAAGTGCTTAGACCTTAAAGGTGGGCTGTGTGAGTTCAGCTCCCAGCTCTGCCACCCACTACCTGAGGAGCCTAGAATGGACGGGTGACTTTGGCTTCCTGTGTAGCCTACCCATGATAATAATAGTACCAACCGTATCACTCTACTGCAAGGATGACGGAAGTTATCTTTTTAGAAAGAGGTGACTATTTTAGAAAGCGCCGAGCAAATGCCTGGCCAGGAAACATTATTATATTAGGTAAGTGTTAGTGAATGTCCAGGTTTTAAAACAAATGAGGAGAAACAGTGCTGCAGACAGAGGGCACAGCCTGGGTACTGGCCCAGAGAACGGGAACAGCGTTGCCCAGCACGGAACCTGCATCCGTGGGCTGAATCCAGCCAAAAGGCCGGTAGATTCCACTCACGCAGTATTTAATTTGTTTTTCAGGCGTCAATTTTAAGGAAAATTACATTCTTCGGTCTTGCCAAACAGCCCACCAAGACTGTGTGATTTTTCTCTAACCTCCAGATTGACTCAAAGCTGAAACACCACGAATGCTGCCCTTCACACATCTCTCTCCAGTTAAAAGTGCCATTTCATTCCAAATGACAAGATGCGGACACACATTCTTGCTGCCACCTGTAAGAAAAATAGGGTGGGCTCCTGCGAGGTCCCCTTCCCATCCAGGGGTCACATCCTCCCTCTCTCGTGATCCCTCCACAGCAGAAGCCCCGTCTGCCTTTCCCCGGGCCAGCCGGTCATTGACCAGCCCGGTGCGGCGGTGTGGGCTGAGGACTCCGCCCGTGCCTGCCCGCCCCTCACCGGCCATGTGGAATGAGTTGCTCCCGTTTTACTCCGTAGCAGAGATGGAAATATTTCCTCCACGTCTTTGTGGAGGTTTGCGTGTGTGTGTGTGTGTGTGTGTGTGTGTGTGTGTGTGTGTGTGCGGTGGCCTGAGGCTTAACTCATAGTTCCTAGGAGCTACTGGGCTTCTCCTTCCCAGGCCAAAATCACTGGGTCCAGGATGCCCACAGCACAGGAAGGAGACCGGATAAGAGGACTGGGAAGGAGAGGTAGGTCAAGTGCAAATAATTCATGTCGAAAGGAATTCAGTTCTACCTTCTGTAACCTTAGAAAGAGCTCCCTGAAGTAGCCCCTCCTCCGCGTTGTTTACCTTGAACCTGCACCTCCAGGAGAACAATGGGAGTAACCACCATGCTTTGCACGCTTGCTATGGGCACATATACTCCTTCTAGCAACCCACTGAAATAGATGTTAGCATTATTGCCCTCATCCACAGATGAAGCTCAGAGAAGGAAAGTAACTCACCCAAGGACACACAGCCAATAAGTGGCAGAGCTGACTTGTCTGACCACAAGTACAGTCCTCGTCCCATACCCTCTAAACCCACAGAGGAACATAAATAATTGTGTCCCTGTGATCTAGAACAGTCTCTTCACCCCAACCTACCAAATTTTATAAGTACTCTACTTGAGATGGGAGGGCAAGATAGATGAGTTCCTCACCCAGGCACACAGCTAGTCAGTGAGAAAACCCATACAGAAACAGGCGCAGGGGGTTGCAGCATACCTATTTATTCCCACTTTCTTCTTTAAGAAAGATAGAGTTGAGACCTGGTTATCCATAAAGGAGAAACGAACAAAATTGTGCAGCCAAGAGCCTGGATTCTGTAGTCACGCAGGGCTGTGTTTGAATCCTGAGGCCACCATTTACAAGCTGTGTGATCAGGGACCAGCTGCCTCAATTTCCTCGGGTACAAATGCAGGTAACAATAAAATCTACCCTAAGGGGTCATGGTAGGGATGACTTAAAACGATAAAGCCCGAGCGCCCAGCACAGTGCCTGGCACATAATAGTATTCCCAGTAAATATTAACCATCAGTATATTGATATTAACAATTAACGTTGGGGGTCGATTTTACTCTCGAGGCACCTGACAAATATTTGTGGTGAGACAATGACGTGCAGTGTATTGAGCCAAGAGCCATCAGTGACGCAAACAAGAATCAGTTCTCAAGAAACTTTGTCGGAAACGAGAGCTCAGTATGTGACAAAGTCAATGGCAATTTCGTTCATGGAACAGGTCTGTGCGAAACGAAGCTTTCCCATCCCAGGTGGCATATTACATTGTATTTATCTGTTTACGAGTATATTTCTGTCTCCCTCACAGGGTTATGAAGTGCTTGAGGCCTGGGAATGCCCTTGACATCTTCGTAGTGTACTGTCAGTTCTTTCTCCAAAATACAGCCGCTATTCATCTACTGCTCTGTGTTTCTATCACCTGAGCCTCTCTTGCCTGGGTGACTACAATAGGCTACTAATTGGTTTCCCACAATCCCCTCTGATCCCCATCCCCCCATCATCCAGAGTTATGTTCAATGTGCAAATCACATCATTTCATTCCTCTGTTTCATCCCCCAATGGCTTCCCTTTGCATAAAAAAAAAAAGATTTGCAAAAGTGTAAAAAGATGAAATAAAATAGAAATGTAAATCAGAAAACAAAAACAAAACAAAAGAATAAAAATCTAAACTCCTTACTCTGGCCACAAGGACCCCATTGGTCAGGCCCCTGCCCACTTCTCCAACATCACCTCCTACCCTCTTAGCCTTGCTCACTTTGCTCCAATCCACTGCCTTTCTTGTAATTATTCAAAACACACCAATTTCATTCCTATGTCAGGGCACTTGCACTTGCCGTTCCTTCTGCCTAGGACATGCATCCCCCAGATCGTCCCATGAGGGGTTCCTCTCATCATTTATGTCTTAGCTCCAGGGTCAGCTACTCAGAGAGGCCTCCCCTGATGACCCTTTCTAAAGTTACATCCCCCATTCACTTGTATCATATTACTCTACTGGGTAATGTGCAGTTACCCTGCCCTTTAATGGGTTTATGTGCTTATGTTCTGCCTCTCCCCTCAACTAGAACATATGTTTCATAAGGGCAAAGACCCTCTCTGTTCTGTTCCCCATTGAATCCCCAGAACCTAGTCCAGTGCCTGGCACATAGTAGGACCATAAACTATTTGTTGAATGAAATAATGGATTGAGAGCTCCTTGAAAACAGGGACCATGTATTCTTCTCCTTTGGATTGCAAAGAGCTCAAAACAGTCTAGCATCCAGGAGGTGCCAAATTAGGGTATATCCCTCCTCTCAAGGGCACGAGGTAAAAGGTACACAAATCACTTCTGCTTATACCTCCATCAGCCAGGACTTAGTCCCATGGCCATATTTAACTGCAAAGGAGTCTGGGAAATGTATTGTTTATGCTTTAATGCTGGGTGGCTATGTGTCCAGCTAAAGAGTCTATTACTATCTGAAATGGAGAAATCAAATAATTAAGACCCTGTGCCACAAGTAGCAATAATTTTAAAAACAATAATTATAATAACAGTAGCTTACATCCATTGAGTATGCTAGGCACAAGAGTAAATTCTTCTAATCCTCACAACAATCCTTTGATAGATACCATTATTATCCCCATTCTACAGAAGAGGAAACTGAGGCTCAGGGAAGTACATGTGACCTACCCACAGTTGCGCAGCTGGTGAGTGGGGTGAAACCAGCACTGGACTGATTTGATAAAGAAGAAAAGCCCAGCTGTTTGTAACCCAAAGAGATGGGACATTATTACCTTCTGTCACTGGGGAGTCACTGAAAAATTAGACTGAGGTAGCTAAACTTATAGTATAACAGTCCCTGAGCTAATGGTCTTATGTGTGTTATCTCATTCAACCTCGGTACTATTAATATCCCCACTTTGGCTGTGTCTGTTTTGTTCACGGCTGTATCTCCTGTGCCTACAATGATATCTAGCACAGATAGATGCTCAACAGATAATTGCTGATTGTTGAAAAAAATTGCATCTGCAATTCAATGACTTTACGTGTCAGTATGGTTTCCAGTCTGTCTCCCTCACTGGACTGCAAATTCCATATAAGGCAGGGCATGATTCTTCTTATCCTTGCTGTGTATTGTTCCCAGTTCTAGCTCAGGGCCTGGAATACAGTAAGGCCTCGCTAAATGCCTGTTCAATGAATGAATGATCATCCTTGTCACAGAGAATGGAGAGGTTGAGAAGAACCTCTTTAAAATACTGTCCAGGGACCAATTCTTTTCTCCAATTGGAAACAAAACAAAAAATAGAGATCACGGCTCCAAAACTCATCCGGGATCCTGTTCAGAACTGGCAGAATACCACCAGCTGGTGAGGCTGCAAGAATCGTGAGGTTTCTTGGGTATCAAATGAGGTTGTGTGAATATGGAAACCAAACAAGTCCCTTTTGATGAGTTGGGTGTAAATAAATCTGAATCCCAGGAATTAAAAGCCTCTGGAACACACGATGGCTTTGGAATGAAGAAGGGCTCAGCTGGAATATCTGCTGGGTCCTTGAAACAAATTGTTTTTAAAACTACTTTCAGGCAAGTCCCTGAGCTCAGCCAATACCTGGGCCTGCCCCGACAGCAGATATTTTTTTTTCTTCCGTGAGTAGTTGAGCTTGGTTCCTTAGCAACCTGGACTAGGCTTTCCAGGCAGCCCCTGTGCATCTGAAAAAGACGCCTTGCTAACAGACATCTCCGGGCACAGCAGCAATTCAGCTAACAGTCCAGACCACCAAAGCCTTGGGGACAAAACACTCCCCAAAGTAGACAAGTCCAACCATTGAGCCAGGAAGGCAGAATTCAGTGCTTGACAAAATAAAGTTTAAAAGTGAGTTTTCATGACTTTGTCAGGCTGGGAAATTATTACTTCTTGATGAGAATACAGTAAGTCCTCACTTAATGTTGTTGATAGGTTCTTGGAACTATGGTGAAATGACATACAATGAAACCAATTTTACCATAAGCTAATTGATAGAAACAAAAGTGAAGGTCCTATGGCATCTCAACATTATAATAAAACGACTTGGAACGAAACCATGGTATTCAAGGACCTGCTGTGCTGGAAATCAGTGACCGCTGCCATCCATGCTCAGTCACTCACACTCCCCACCCCACATTACTCCACATATAAGAAATAATTATTTGCAGTAAAATACCTAGCAACTCCGTGCTCCTGCCTCTGTATCCTTCTCTGCCTTTCTTCCAAATAAACAGAAAATGAAGAATAGCTAGAAAATCTTCATTGCGCACAACTCTTTTGCACACTTTGTCCCCACCATACTTTCTTTCTTGCATTTCCTTGAATCCAGGAAGCTCTTTCTTACCCTGAACTCTTAGCATCCACTTTTCCCTCTGCCACCAATGCTCTTCCCTCCAATTTTGCACAAAACCTGAGACTTCTTCAAGTCTCTACCCAAATGTCACTTCCCCCTGGGGGGACTTCCCTCCACCTTTGCCCTTCCCAACTCTGATGTTTTCCATCATAACATTCACCAATATTTGTAATGACATATTTCTCCTTTTAACTTCACATCTTGCCCTCCCACTTGTCTATGAGCCCCTTGGGTAACGGGCTTGTGTGTTTTATTCATCAGTGTAGACTCCTCTAATTCACCCACTAATATTCCATTTAGAAGCCCAGACTCTGCCAACCAGAGAGGCTGGAATTCAGAGCCTTTGGAGGAAGATACAGAGACCCAGCCAGTGCTAATAGAGTCAAGAGCCATTCATCACTCCCCCACTTGTGACAGCTGGATGGATTAATAATCCTGGTTGGCCCACGACTAACTGGTAGACCCGTCTGGCCCAAGCTGTCCCTCTGCTTATGAATTCCTGTGGTGGCGTGGGTTTGAGTTTGTCCACCTCATCCTTCAAGCTCTACTCAAACCTCATCTCCTTTATAACACCGTTCCTTCTCTCCCCAGGTTGAAGTAGTTGCTCCCACTTTGCCTTTCCCAGAGTAAATACTGTCTATTCCCTGCATTTGGCAATGAATAATGCATGGGTTTGTAGCGGCCCTTCCAGTCTTGCCCTGAACTCTTACTTAAATCTTTCACATCCAATATCCATTTGTTCTTTTACCTGCTAGCATTCACTCTTTCTCTGGCTGTTATGTGGATAGTAGGCTTACAGAATAACAATCTTGTCTTTCTCCCCACAGTTCTGTTCTTCACACAGCACCCTGTGGTCTGATCGAAACATGTATGTGATCCCATCCCTCCTCTACTCAAAACCTCCAATGGCTCCCAACTCACTCAGAGTAAAACCCAGAGTCCTAACCACAACCAGCAGCCTCTACAGGAACTGCTACATGCTAATCTCCCCACCTCAGCGCCCACCATTCTCACATTCCTTCTCTCTACTCCAGGAAAACTGGCCTCTGCTGTTTCTCCAGCGTGCAAATCATGCTCCTACCCCAGGGCCTTTGCACTTTCTGTTTGCTGTGCCTGGTATGCTCTACTCCAAATATCTGTATGGCTCACTTAACTCATTCAGGTCTGTCCTCAAATTCACCTTCTTAGAGAGAGACTGCTCTTGACGGTGCCTTGTCACTCTCAATTACCTTACCCTGCTCTTCTTTCCTCTCTGTCTTCTATAACTATTGATTTCTTATGGGCTTTTTTGTTTCCTTACTATAGAAGAAGGAGAGAACAGATACTGGAGGTAAACCAGCAATCTAACCACAGACATTATTCAAAGGAAACTGAGGTGCTGCTATCTGAAAACCATGGTAAGCATCCAAATCAATGTAGCCCACTAGAGCCCACTACTATGCTCACGGTGCTGTGGGTTTGCGGTTTCCTGTGGAACACCCTCATTATTAAATTAAGTAAGGGAACTACTTAATTTTGTGTCTGAATGTTTGGGCTAGATGTTGGTTTCTCCCCAAAATTACACTGTTCCCTAATATACAAGTTCCTCTCCCAGGTGTCTTCAGTTTTGATAGGACTGTCAGTCAAGGTTCCCTGTGCATTCTGGTTAACCAGTAGACATGGGACGCAACAAAGGGCCGTGAGAGCCTCTCTCTCCTAAGGAATGAACCCTGAGTACCATGAAACACATAGGGAAGGAAGTTGGACCCAATTCATCTCAAAGGTTGTATCCTAAGAAAACTGCCCTATAGGTTCTTGCTACCTAGATATTGGAAGCTTCCTACTTTCTATTTGTTCTGCATCTGTTGTTCACTTTTGTGTTTTGTTTTGTTTTTGTGTTGTTGTTTTTTTCAGATCCTGTGTCCTTATAATAAATTGCTTAGATTAGCCTGAGTCATCGACTGATAAAGTCTTTATAAATACTTATTTGTTTGATGTCATTCAAGTTGCTACCGTAGAATCTTAACATTTATCGGTCCATCTCTAGTCTGGAAGACAAAGCCACCCAACCAGGGAGTTCAAGAGAAAGGATTTTAATATAGGTCACTGGTTACAAAGGTGTTGGTAGAGCTGAAAGGGCAAACAGGCATCAGAGAAAACTCAGCGATTCGCAAGAGCAGGAAGCCACGACTGCCCTGGGAAAGGAGAGATCAAGAAGGAGGTGGTGTTACCAGAACCCAGGAGCTGGGGCTGCCTGGTGGGAGATGGGACCATCCATGGACCGACACAGCGAAAGCTCGAACCATATAGGAAGTACAGCTACTGCTGGAGTTGCCCCCATGCCCAGCGAGGCTCCTCAAATATAAAAGAGTGTGGAATATGGGAGAATGACCTTTGCCTCTCCTATCATAGTCCAATCTGCCAACCTCCCATTGGAGGCTCCCATTGGCTGAAACTAACCAGAAGCAAAGGACACTGGGAATTGTAGTTTGCAGTAGTCAGCCATCTGCTATATAGAAGTGAGCCGAGAAAGGGCAGGAAATGGACTGAGGAGAAACAGACAAGTGACTGGCACAAAAAGAGTGAAAGAGCCCTCTCTCTGATTGGTCACCGTTAATGTCCTTCTTGGCTTCCAACATGGCGGCCAAAGGGGACAAACTCAGATGGAGAAAGAAACAGGCACGTTCTGCCATTGCACTGCCCAGCACAATCCTGCCCTCCACCAAAACGTCTCCGTGTGGGCCCCTGACAGTCTCAGTCTGGGCCAATGGCCTGGCCACTGCTCCCCTTTCCACTCCCATAAAGTCCAGCAGGCCTGCTGGTAACCAAAGGCCTGGCTTTGGCTGTGTACCAAGTAACTGGAGGAGACAGCGCCACTCAGAGCTCTGGGCAGTGCCAGGCAGCAGAAACCAAGCCCTTTTCCTGTCTAGAGTTTGATGAATTCTCTACCAGTTGCTTCTACCCTCAGAATTAAAAAATAATGTTTGTGTAGCCTAGCTCATTAGCATGCTTCCCTGGTGACAGAGCCCCCTCCGCCTCTCTGTGGCAGGCCTACCTTCCCAAGTTCCAGCCAGAGCGCTTGCTAACATGCTCTCTGAAAGTCATTTTTGGACCCAAAATGAGGAAATGGGGCCAAAGCTCACTTTGTGGAAAGATTTTATTTCCATCTGAGTCCACTTCAAGGAACAGCAAGGGATTCGTTTTGTTAGCTTTTTTACCTCCAAAAAAATTGCTGGGCCTTTTCGAAGCAGATTTATGGAATTGCTCGGCAATCATGTTTCAAACTACGGAGAGCAGGAGCCCCTTCTTTGGGGATGTGTCCAAACTGGCTGGCACCACTAAATATAGGCTAAATGAAAAGCATTCAGTAAGCTTGGCGTGGGGAAACCTATTCCGAGGCAGGTTTACAGAGGTTGGTGCGATGCCACAGGGGCCAGTGAATTCCCCACATGCTGGTCAAATTGGAGACAATGAGAGGAACTCATTCAAGCTCAGGTAAGAAGACTGATAAGGACACTGAAAATGGAGAGGTTTCTCCCAATTATGTTCCTGAGACCAGTGGCTCCCCAACGTCAAGGCGCACTCAACTCCCGTAAAAGAGACGTCAAATGTCCAAAGCGATCTTCGGGGATGCTATTGGTCTCCTATGGCACACTTGAACATCTGACACCCTCTTCTGGGAATGTCCTAATGATTGCAGAGCTCGCCATGACAACTATGGCCATGGTTATATTTATATTCAAACCAGAGACAAGACAGACTCGCACCAGCATTCACACGAGCAGTAGAGTTGGACAACGCTGAGCGGTGTGGCCATGGGCTCTTGGCCTGATGGAACTTATTTTCCTCATCTGCAGAATGGGCAGATGACCAACTTCACTGGGTCGTTGTGGAGATTCAACCAGATAATGTCCCTAAGGCATCCTATACGGTGTGTGGCACATAGGAAATGCTCACTGCGTGGTGTCTTTTAAACTAATAATGAATCTGGGCAGTGTATAGGAGTAGAAAAGGTCCTAAGGTAACAAGGAAGGGAAGAGGAGAAACTCAAGGATGTCTGTCTAGAGATAGAAGCTGTGGTAGAGAGGACAAAGCGAAGTCCCAGCCAAGAAGGGGCTGGGAAACTGTATCAGTCAGGGCTCCGGTGACATCTCCTGGAAGGAAACAGAGGGCCGGCTCAAATGGGTCAACGGGAGAGTTTAATAAAGGTAATATTTATAACGATTGGGGCAGAATTTAGGACACCAGCAAGGGATGGGAAGCACCCAGGGGCTTGTGACATGGGGAAAGCTCATCCTGTCACCAGTCCTGAAGGAGCAAAGAAAAAAAATGTCATGAGAACCCAGAGAGAAGGACAGGGCTCCTGATCAGGCTGAGACTTTTGGTCAAGACACTGCCATCCCTAGACAACCTGGTAGGGAAGGCACCAGGGAAATAAGGATCCAACTCCACTGTCCTCCACCCCTTGTATCTCCTACTGGTGCCTCCCATTGTCTGAATCCACTTGGAAGCCAGAGACAAGAAGTCCATTGGTGGAGTCTCCATGGGTCAGCCACATTGGGGGCGAGGGGAGAGAGGAGCTGGAAGGGCAAATACAAGGCACCTGGCACATAAACCTAGTGGAATAATGTCTCTCTCCAGATTGCATTCAGCTGCTAGGCAAAGAGACAGAATGAGCAACAGAGATGTATCTTGTCGTATGCAAAAAAAACAAACAAAAAAAAACATTTAAAGGTAATGAGGACCACCATATTGCATCGCTCTAGGGCTGACCTAGAGTTCACAGCAGAGGTGAATGGCACCTCTGGAGTTAAACGACTGGGGTTGGCTGGGCTGGTTGGGCTGGCTGGGTGACGGTATGATGCCATCAGGGTCTCAGGATGCTTGTGTCTTTCTACTCTACCATCCTTAGCACTGACTTTCACCCTCAAGGTGGCCTCATGATCACAGGTGGCTGCTGGATGGAGAGGCAGCCATCGTATTGGAAAGAGGAAGAAACGAACGAAGGGCAAGAGCTCTCTGGAAGCTCCACTCAATAACTTCTGCTTCCATCTACCGCCTTTACCGCTCATATCTGCAAGGGACGCTTCACGCTATCATTTCCCTTTTTGTTTTCAATTGGTTTTATTACTCTCCTAGAGAAATTTTTCTTTCAGATTTATTGTCCAATGTAGTTTCAAGGAAGTGGTTTCTTTTTTATTTATTTATTTATTTTTATTGGGGCACAGTGTGTTTCTCCAGGGCCCATCAGCTCCAAGTCAAGTCATTGTCCTTCAATCTAGTTGTGGAGGGCGCAGCTCAGCTCCTAGTCCAGTCGCTGTATTTCAATTTTTTAGTTGCAGGGAACGCAGCCCACCATCCCATGCGGGAATTGAACCGGCAGCCTTGTTAAGACCATGCGCTCTAACGAACTGAGCCATCCAGCCACCCCACTGGCAGCTCGTTATCTTCAATCTAGTTCTGGAGGGTGCAGTCACTGGCCCACGTGGGAATCGAACCGGCAACCCTGTTGTTCAGAGCTCACGCTCTAACCAACTGAGCCATCAGGCCGCCCCTCTAATTTCTTTTTAACTTGGCATCATGCTACTTCCAACAACACAGGGAACTTTTATTAAAGACAAAAGAATAGTTATTGTCTGAGTTGGGAGTCAGAGGACCCAGGCTGTAGTCTGTACTCTGACCCTACTTAGATGGGTGACTTTAGGCAAAACGTGGTACATCTCAGATTAACTGTTGATTCTGTGGCTCCCACGATAGCTTCCCATGCCGATCTTCCTCCTGCCGACTTCTAGGTCCCAGCACAGGCCTAGAAATACTAGTTCCATCGCTACCCACTCCTTTTGGTGTGGCAGGGATGGAAGAAAGGACAATGAACTGTTCACCTTCCAGTCTTTTCTCTATGTCAACAGGCACTATAGTTTCAAGCGTACAGCCAATTAGCAACAGACAGGGGTGTGTTGGAGGGCTGGTGCCATCCTTGTTAGCTGGATGGCCTTCAGCAAGTCCACTTAGCTTCTCTGAACCTCAGTTTCCTCCTCCGGAAAGTGGGGCTAACAAAAGCACTCGCCTAATGGAGCTGGAGAGAATGAATGAGATCGTGTGTGTAAGATTCTCAGTACGTGATAAGACACGCATGAAATGACAGCTCTGAGTATTGTAAAAAGAACATCCCTCCTCCCCACCAGGGCTGGCAGATTCTCAGCCTGAGAACATCAGGGAGAAAGAAGGGAATTGCACATCGGATAACAGGGTGCTGAAAAGTGTGAGCAGCTGCTGCAGCCAGGGGGGTGAGGCTTCTGCATCTATTTCTACACTCTTCTTACATCCCATCAGACAAGCAATGGGAAGCAACCAATTTCTGACCTGGAACACTTCCCATCCGAAATGTAAGGCCTTCATGTTGATATTCCCCAAAATGCTCTGAAAAAAATGTAGGTGTGTGTTTATTACAGAGAAAGTTTCCAAGTTCACTTTTTTAAAACTATAGGACTTGTCAAAGCCTTTAATATGCTAATAATATTTCTAAACCTTCCATAGGGGGTATCATATACAGTGTGCCCCAAATATATTTGCCGAATAACACCTTTTCCTAATAGTAATAATAACAATAACAGTAATAGTAATAACGATTTATTGAGTACCTACAAAGGGTTAGACCTTGTGCCAAATGTTTTACATTGCATCATAGTCAGCTATTATTGTGACAATGCTGCATAACAAACAAGACACAAGTATCAATGGCTCACAACAACAATATTATTTCTCACTCATTGTCCAGTGGTTAGCTGGTATGCCTCTGCTTCAGGCTGCAGACTGAATTCAATTCTGCTATCTGTGTCTATAACTCTGGAACCCAAGTTAAAGCTTCATCAACTACCCAAGGCATGCTTTTCTCATGGTTTAGGGCAGGAATACCAAAGAGCAAACCAAAACTTGACAAGCACATTTAAAGTCTCTTCTCTAATGAAGCCTGTGTTATGTCTACTCACATCCATTGGCCAAAGTAAGCCATAGGGCAGCTGAAGTTCAGAGACAAAGCGATTTGTTGGAGGTCACACAATCCTAGGCGTCAGACCTAGGGCTTGAACTATCTGAATCCTTTTTTAGGGTGGCTATACAAATGTCATTTGACTTTGATGTTCCTTAATTTCACATTTCCTTTAGTTCTTCTGTGACATTTGCCCATTTACTTTCAATGCAATGAAATGTTTTATGATGCTTTAGCCCAGAAGCTCACCTATAAACCCACAACATTTATGTACATACTTACATTATTAATATTACATGAGCCCTGTTCCTAATTTACTATGAAATCCAAGGTTGTCATCTTTAGAGCTGTGTCTCCCATAAGTAGAAATTGCACTCAGCGATGAAACAAGTAAATGTGAATTTATGGATTCAGGAGATCCCGTGGGGTGTTCACCCAGATGCTCTGAGCACACACCCTTCTTATGTATGCTGATGGCTTCCTACTGCAAGCATTTGCAGCTCTCCACCTGGGAGCTCCCCCTGGCCTTAGCACACAGGGTAGGCCAGCAGTCCGGGGAGCCGACACCTCCAGGAGTAGCCCTCAAATAATGACAAACTGAAGTTGGAGGAAAGATACTCCAGCTTCTGGTACCCCGGGGTAGGGCTGGGGGGAACAACTCTGAGACATGTTCTGAGAGCGGTCCCCAGCAGGACTGAGCCTCAGTTTTCCACAGCAATAACTTACTGATTAACACGGTCTGAATTGGCTGCTTTTCTTCCAAATTTCTCTGCACCCTTACTGGTGCTTCCTGGGCTCACCTCCTAAAGCAAAACAACACAAACATTACTGGCACTCAGATCCTTGTCTCAGGGTCTGCTTCCGGGGGAACTCTACCTAAGACAATAGATGAATATTATTAACAAAAATAGAGTCGGCGTTCACTACCTACTTCATAGTTGCTCGCATTTTTTTCATTCATTTGTTCCAAAACACGTTTTGCCTTTCTCCGGGGGGGGGAATCGCAGAGGCCCTGATACAAACTGCGGGTACTCTCAAGAGAAAAATGCACCATCACACAAAGGGCACCGTCCAGGACTCTGTGGCCCCAGGTTGATTTTTCCAATATGGGGACACACAGAAAGGAAGTAACGGGCAAGACAGCCTCAGGGACAAGAGAGCCCAGAGCGCTAACTCTGGGGAAAGCTCCTGGACAAGTGCTGAGTTCATACTCCCTTCCGTTTCTGGCTTAGCTGCATTTAGGAACATCATTCTTCATAGCTCTAAACACTAGACTAAGGAAGCAAACCCTGGTGAGGACCTGCTGTAGGAAATTCCTCATTCTGCGGCTGGGAGGGCGCTTATGGTTGTTTAGGTTGCTTATCTGCTGGCCTGGTGTTCACCTCTTCCATAGTTCCTTGACGCCTCGGCCTTCCACGATGTCACCACGGACATCAAAGGCTTCCCCACCCTTGGAAGTGACTCCTGGGTGTGTGGGTGGTGGGCGGAGGAAGCTGCAAGGAAGGCTCCAGCCTCTGGCCTCTTGACAAGGAGGGAGGGCTATTGCAGAGGCCAGAATTTCTCCAGCTAGAAGGGGGAGGGCAACACATTAGGATAAATCAAATACCCACCATCCACCCGCAAGGCCAGGCCTCCCTGTTTTCAGGTTCAAGCTCCCCACTCCACATTCATTATTCTGGCTTGGCAATATGATAGCAGGCATGGGGGGGAGAGGGGGGAGGAATGGGCTTGAAAAGCAGTCAGCCAGGCTTGAATTGGAATCCGGGGCTCAATGGAGAATGACTTTACTTGTCTACTCCGCACTTGGCTCAGCGGTAAAATAGGAAATTGGTATCTTTCTTGCCGGGTTGTTTTAAGGATCAAAGAGGAACACGAAAACCTAGTGCTGATGAGAACAGAGCACATAGTAGGTGCTCCATAATTGCCAACCTTTATAGCTGTTACTGTTATTACGACGTCCCCAAAAGGCCCCTGGCTGATTTCCCTTACTACATTTAATTCCATTTTTATGTTTTTCGCTCCTTCCCTTGCAACCCAGAGTAGGTAATTCATCTTGCTCCCCACCCCCTAAATCCTTCCTCGATTGAAATATTCTCCTGGGGTTTTCCCAGAGCCATGCTAGCCCCTGGAATTATCCCAGTGGCCCCTACGTGAGGCAATAAGATCTTTCTTTATAAAATAGACAGCCCTGGGGAAACACACACACACACAAAAAAACGCGGAAGCATTTTAGATGTGCCCTCTTGGTCCACTCAGAACAATATCCCCTCTATTGAGGCTGCGTCGTAAATATCTTACTTGCTTATCCTAGCCTAGGAAGTCGTTTCCAGGGCCAAGAGATTGCTTTCTTCCCACTTATTTATGGGAAGACTTTTAAAATTCCACTCTTTGGGTGTGTAAAGCCCATTATAGACATGGAAGATGGGAAGGTTTGACTAAAGCAAGTTACCTTATTGCTCAGTGCCTCAGTTTCCACATCTGGAAATATGGCATGATCTACTATTACTAATTATGAGGACTACTAATAAGATTATGTACTACCATTAATAATAATATTAAGAGTAACAACTCCCAGTTACCAAGGGTTCATTTAGTATGTTCAAGGCACTGTGCTAAGTGTTTAATAACCCTGTGAGATGTAGGGCATCACTATGATATGATTCCCATTTCTCAGATGAGAAAACTGAGGTTCAGGCAGGTTGCATAAACCCAATCAAGGTTATATGGTAGTAACAGATGGAGCCAGGATTTGAACTGAGGTCAACTGAGACCCAAAGCCTTAATCACCCCCAACAAATCACCACCCAGAGTCTGTTCCCATAGTGATCAAGGATCCAATAAGAAAAACCCACGGAGCGAGACCAGAGCCACTGGGCGAGATGGGGTTTGTGTTGTCCTTCTATTATTTTTATTATACGATCAGATTACCCTAGTAACTACCAGCCCCCGCAGCCCAAACAGGCGGTAACTAGGATTCAGTTAGTGTTACCGTCAGCCTTACCCAAGAACTAATAATACAACATCTGCGCCTTTTCGTGACCTTCCAGTCCCTTGGAGCTATGAGCAAGCTCATTCCCCTATAAAAACAGAGAAGCCAAATTGCTTGTAGAGCAGCTGTCTCCATTATCTGGAGGCAAGGAAATGCTGGTGGTAGCTCTCTTGGGATGCGGCCTGGTTTAGCTGTCCCTCTGTGAAAGACCTCGGGATGAGTGACTGGTGAGTTAATTCTCTCAGCCCCAGTGGAGGGTGGGCACGGGCTGCCTCCAGCCTTGGCTTCAGAACTTACATGTCCCCAGGGTCCTCTGAGAAGCTATAAGCTGACCTCCAGAAGAACTAGCCGTCAGAGCCTCTAATGCCCAGCTGGAAAGAGCTCCCCAAGGCCTGTGCTGGGCGGACTCAATTCCCTGTGCTCCTGGGCTGGTCAACAAAGTCTCTATCTTCCGTCTGCTCAGACTGAGACTAGGAGTCTGATTCCTTTATGTTTCTCTCCTACAAAGGGCGGTCCTGCAGCCAGAAGGCTCCGCCAGACTTTCCTGTAGGTGCCTCATTCTCAACCATCACATCTCAACCCAGTTGTCACCTCCTCTGAGAAGCCTTCCCTGACCACTTGACCTAGAGTATGTTCCACCCAGGTATGCTCTGTTACATCACCCAGCTTATTTCCTTTTTACTCTGAGAAATTACCTTCTTGGTTAGTTATCTGATGGCTTGTTGCCAGTGGCCCCCACTAGATTATAAGTCACAGGTTCCTTGTCTGTCTTGTTCACGGCTGTTTCCAGAATTTAAAACGGTACTTGGCATGTAAACGGGATTCGTCGAAGGAGTGAATTCAGCAAATGTGTAAGTGACCCGATGAGAGACGGAAGATGAGTACCCATTCAGCTGTTTGAGGAGAGGCAGGGCTGGTGAAAGCAGAACAAAACAGACAAGCCAGCAGCCCTGTGAGCTTCTGGAACCCTCCCTGCTTCCTCACACCCCACCCTGGCCATTTTCTCTGTCTCTACTGGGCAATCAGTTCTCCTGTCTGAGCTCCTGGAAAGAAAGAGCCTTGTTTCATTTGGCTTTTCTCCCCTCATGAGATAGAGCAGGGCTGGGGCGTCTGACTCCCTGGGTTTAAACCCCATCACTCATGTGTGATTTTTTGACAATTTATTTGTTCTCGCTAAAGCTCAGTTTCCTCATCAGTAAATGAGGATCGTAATAGAACTTGCCTCATGGAATCAACGTGAGGATAAAATAAGACAGCTGTGTGTCGTCTAGGCCAAGTTCAGTAATTATAATATTAATTACTATTGTCACTAAATGTTTTAACATCTTAAATGTGTTCTTCCTACGTAAGTGTTTGAATATGTATAAATACTAGATAAATGTTTTAAGTGTCTGATTCTTACTATTAGATATTTCAATGTTTTAAATGTATTAGTAAGACATGTTTTAATGTTGAAAATGTATGGTTATAAAATGTTTTCATTTTTGATGTATTAATTTTAATAGCTGCTGAATAAATACATTTTTTAATAAATACATATTTTTAAATGAATGCTTTTGGTCTCTGCCTGTCTGATTCCCACCGCCTCCCCTTCCCTTCCCCTCTGGAAACTGATGGCTTGCACTCTGAAACTTGCACTATGACAGCTCCATTTCTGTTTCTAGTCTTAAACCCTTTTTCTTGAACACATGTTTCTTTCCTTGCAGACGGGTCTAAAATGAGCGTTCATATGACAGAGCAGCACGAACAACAGCTTTGAAGTCCAACAGATAGGGGTTCAAATTCTGACTCTGCCACCTATCTCTTTAAGCTTTTCTTTTATTATCTGCAAAAAGAGACCCAGCAAATCTATCTACCTATTAGGTCTGTTATGGGGGTTAAATGTGAGAGTGTATGGGAGAGGACTCAGTCAAGGGTGCACATATTTCTTGAGCACCTACTATGTGCCAGCCCCAGTGCTAGAGGCTGGGAATAGCTCAGTGAACAAGGTGGGCAGAGCCCAGCCCTCATGGGGCCTCAGTGCAGCAAGCTGGTGTCTTGTCCTTTCTTAGCACATGATTCCACTGCCCTGGATCCCAAGATGCTTAAGCCCTCGTCTGGCCTGTAGCTCTCTGCCTCCTCTGGTGTTCTTTCTTCTCCATCCAGCTCTCCTTCCTCTCACATGCTTTATCCAACTCACAGTGGCAGACATTTAGAGATTGTGCAAAGCTGACAGTGCCGGGCACATAAAACTAAAAAGACATGACCTTGAATGGTGGGCAACGAAGAGCAGAGTCCACATTGTAATGGCTGCCGTGTTGTGCTGCCCATTTCCTCCCTCGGGACTAAAGGACTTATTCCCTCACCTGCCAAGAGTGTTGCCAGCGGATGGCTCTGAGCTTACAGCCTCTGTGAAAATTGCCCTTGGCTGAAGGAAGCCCTTTCTTCCAAGGTCGCACCCCCTCCTTGGGGCAACCCACACCCAACAACTGGTCCATGCTGGCCTCCTCCCAACTCAGGACAACTTAGAAAGGCCATCCCAGTTCCAGCGCTTCCTATGGGGTGAGCTTTGGCCTTGTAATTACATCACAGCTCAATTTCTCCCATTGCCTCACATTGCTTCCTTCCCTCTCTTTCCATAGCTGTTGGTTCCAAGGGCCAATAAATATTCTGTACCCTAACCTCCCTCTCAGAGTCAGCCCGGCAATGAACACAACTTGCAACACCATCGTATCCTCAGTGCTGAGCATGTGAGCAGACTCAATATCTACAAAAAGTGTACCTCCAGTATCTAAAAAGTCAGAGCCTGTCAACGTCCTCAGAACTTGGTCTGTCTCTCTTTTTGCTCAGCTCTGTTCTTTTCCCTATTAGCTCTATTCCCAGTCTAACCTTCTTCCCACGTTGGCCTCCTGGACCTCCAGGCTTACAGCCACCCAACTTCAAAACCTGCAGAAAGAGAGAGCCTCCCTTTCCCAACAGTATCAGCAAAAGTAACAAGGCTGAGTCTCGTTGGCCTGTTTTAAACTCACATGACCAAATCTAAACTAATCACACTGAATTTCACTAGGAAATAGAATCCTCTGATTGGCCAGGCTTGGGATATCTACACCCTAGGAGTTAAAGAGTACAGTCAACTCCACCTAAACCACAATGGAAATCAAAAATAGATGGATCTGTAAAGGAAAATTGAGGCAATTGTGCCAGAAAAATAGGAAATGAATGTAGGATAGTAAAAACTACAAGACAACCATTACAGACTTTGTGCAAAGAAAGTCCGTCTCATAACTTCAGTTATCCCACCTTCTTTCCATCACTCACACTTCCCAGCACTTAGGTCTTTCTGGAGACACTACGGTCTTCCCTGAAGGCATAAATGATGCTGTCGGCCAAGAAATTTTATAGGCATTCTACCCATCAACTGACAGAAAAGTTTCAATAAGCAGGAATCTTAAAAAGTGCCTGCCAGCTTCCTATTATCCTTACAAACCCAGCTCTAATGTCACAACCCCCCGGAATTCTTTCCTGGATCATTCCAGAAAATGATTTTCCAACCACTCCTTTCAGGGTCACCTCCCTCCATTCCCCACTGTACTGACTCCATCAGGTGCCTTTATCAGATAATATTTTCAACCATTTGTTTATTTAAATGTCTCCTTCACTGACCTATAAAGATATACACAATGGAGCTTTCCAGAGGAATAACCTCCAGACAATAGAAACTAAATACGGACTTATTTATTCAGGCTCAGTTCTCCAACTGGTTGATGGGAGTTTGGCTAAGATGTGCAAAACCTGCTAAAAGAAGCATTAACAACAGTTTGTGGGATTTCTAGAACTTATCTCTTTGACATAGGTGAGCTTGATCTTTAGGTAACAACTGGTAACAAGCAATGGTAACAATTGCTTATGTTTGTAAACACTTGTGTATGCATGCCCTTTATCCATGTATAATACTAGTATTATCAGTAGTCATTATTTAATGTCTTATTTGTTAAGTTCATGGTGTGCAGCAGCCCCTGAGGTAAGCCCCTTACTTATATCATCATATTAATTTCATAGGACATTCAGAAGTAGCTATCACTTATTTCATAGTTGAGTAAGCTGAGACTCTCTCAGAGAGGTTAAGTAACTTGCTCAAGGCTGCACAGCCAGTAGGGAGTGAAGCCAGGACTCCAGTCCATGTGTGTTTAGCTCTAAGATCCTTGATATTAAGCATTAAATTAGTATGATGCTTGCTTTCTTACAAGTGAGGAAAGCAAAAAGGACTTACTTATCCCCACTTTACAGGCAAAAACTGGAGGTATAGACAGTTGATACAAAATTCACAAGAAGTCACCAGTATGTCCAAAAGGGCACAAGAATCAGCTAAGCTCCTGGAAGAGAATGTTCGTATTAACTCAGAAAAAGAGAGTGAGGTTCAGAGAGCAGCAAGCTGGAGGAACACTCACTCTCCCAGAGATGTCTGGTTTCAGACACGTGTGTGAATTAAGCACTTGGCACCAAGTAGACGCTGGATGGACGTGAGCTGAAACTGAAGCAATGGACACCAGCAAGCACGGAGGGCTCCTGACAGATTGGATATTTCATGTGGGACCATTCATCCACATGATGAATGCAAGGCAGCAGGGCTGAGCCCTGGGTCCCACCAAAACCAGCATCCATGGGAGAAGCACTCCAAACCCCCAGCCCCCTCCGCACTTGGATTTGGAGCCAGCTCTCCCAGCACTGACTGTCTGGCCCTTCCCCCTCCTCCCTCAGCAATGAGCTCCGCTGTGGAACCTTAGCAAGTGTTTCCTGACCTAGCAGTAAGTACCTAACATCGCCTGTACTCACCCTGCCCACCCCCCTGCCCTGCGCACCTTGGCTACAATATCTACTCCTCATAAATCATGCAGCCATGTTAACTGTCTCTCAATCAATCTCTTCCAGGTGTGGGCTCAGACAGTCTCTCAAGGCAAGTGTCTCTCCCCTCGAGGCTTAGGCGTTAGGAGCCCCCTCGTCTGGGAACAGTTTAAAGCCAGATAGCCTCTCTCTCCTCTCGGGGTCTCTTGGTTCAGACTTGAGACCCCCAGGATCCACACAGACTGCAGAGAGCTTCAAGAAACCCGGGAGAGGGTCAAACAGACTCTGGAGGCCTGAGACGATGGTGTTTAGCAATGCCCCAGGCTTGGTAAATACGAGCCACTTGATTTTTCCACCAGCAAGTATTCCACAGGTAGGATGGAAACCCCAAAGCTGAGGCTTGAAGGGGAAAGTGTGGGGTCTTCCAAACCCAATTGTAAATACTAGTTAGTTTTAGAGAGTTGTCGACTCATGTTATCTGCCCCCTTTTTGGACATGTTGGTGGGTGTGGTAGAGATGATGCTGTGTTCATAAAATTCCATTGCAAACTTTTATTTCCCGAGATCCCTTGTGAGGCTGAAGACATGTGCCTGGGTCTTGGCCAATGAGAGGGAGACAGAAGTATATATATCCACTACTTCCAGGTTCAGCCATGGGACTCCGTGCACAACATCTATAATCTTCTGCTCTTTCCTCGATGACTTAGGGTGCTATTTGTTTAAGATGGAGGGAGCCTGGATCACTGAATCACCACTTGGAGGAGAACAGCCCAAGATGGCTGCCCAAACCATATTAGACTGTGATTGAAAGTAAGAGTGTGAAGCCACTGAGTTTTGGGGATTTGTCACTGCAGCATTACCTAGCCGACCCTGAGTCGTACAATGAGATTCAGAAAAGACAATCAGCTTGCGAGCTATGACTACAACCCACGTATGTCCCACCTTCCATAACCCATCTTTACTTATAAATGCCACAGTGGCCGTGATAGCAGTCTGTATATCTGATGGCAAGGAGAATCAACCATTGGGAATACTCCTAGCTTATTGCAAATTGGCTACCGTGTTTCCCAGAAAATAAGACCTAACCAGGAAATAAGCCCTGGCGTGATTTTTCAGGATGACATCCCCTGAACATAAGCACTAATGCGTGTTTTGGAGCAAACCCTAATATAAAACCTGGTCTTATTTTTGAGGAAACACCGTATCACTTTGCCCCACGATTAAACTGTAAATTCCATCAGGGACTCATAAAGCAGTGGTTAAGCGTGTGGACTCTGCAGTCAGGCAGGCTTGGGTTAGGTATGGTTAATTACTTGTTATTGTGTAGACTTGGGCAAGGCTTAACTTTCACTTCCTCATCTGTAAATAGGGATAATGTGTGTAACAGATCCTGTTGGCTGCGTACTGTGTAGCTGTGGCTCCTAGATCCCCCATTCAAGACTGAAGGACCAACTCCCCCACTGGAGGGATTGTCAGCTGAGGGCTTAGCTTTCAGAAATTGCCTCATCAGCAGAAAGTCACCTCATCCAAGGTCACATCCTTTCCTGGGACCGCCTACATCCAATGACAGGTCCGTGGAGAGGTATAAAGGCCTGACCCCCTTGATCCTACTTGGGACAAGTCTGAAGCATCATCCCAGCCTCAGAGTTTGTGGCAGACAGACCTTAAGATGCTCTCCCCATTATCCCTGCCTCTTGATTCTCATGTTCTTGTATAATTTCCTCCCCATGAGAATGGGTAGAACCTGTGACTTGCTTCTTCTAACAATTGAACGTGGCAAAGGTGACAGATGTCACTTCTGTGAGTACATCATATAAGATAGTAAAGTCTGTCTTCTTAGCAAACTCTCTCTCCCAGGCTGGCTTCAATGATGCAAGTGGCCTTGTTAGGGAGGTCTCCTGCCAGCAACCAACAAGACACTGAGGCCATCGCTCCTCTAACCTCCAGGAAACTGAATTCTGCCAACACCCATGTGGGCTTATAAATAAGTCCTTCCCCCAGCTGAGCCTTCAGATGAGACCCCGGCCGGGTCTAGCCCCTTGATTGCAGCTATGTGAGAGACCCTGAACCAGAGGACAGGAGAAATTATACCTGGACTCAAACGTGTGCTATTTTAAGCTGCTCAGTTTGTAATTAATATAAGGATCTCTGTGGGTTCCGCTAAGACCTTCTTTAAGACTGCATTACAGTTCCTTTCCTCCTTCTGCCCATCTGCTTCCTTCTCTCCTCTTCCACAATTGCTAATCCCAAGAGCACCCCCTAATATATCTCTCGCATGCTAAACTCCATCTCAGGGTCTGCTTCTCAGAGAACCCAGCCTGTGACATCTATCCAATACCCACGTGTTCCCTTTTCCACGTTGCTGACAAAACCCTGAACTGTTGGCCAAATCATCCTCAAAGTGACCCTGTGTTTCTGGATAGGCTGGCCCCAACCCCTGAGTGGAATCCTACTTAGACTAAGCCTATTATGAAAATCCCATTCTCCTTGCTGGTGATCCTTTTAGGAAGAGACTACCCCCAAGCCAATTCTGACCAGTGGGACTTGAGAAGGTGTGTATCAGGGGCTTCTAGGAAATAGACACAGGAGCACAGCCTCTCCTCTGCCCTGGACATGGTTAGATCTTATTGTAGGAACTGCAGCTGCAGAAGGCAGCTGACACCCATCCATGCGGAGAGCAAGAAGACAGAAGGAGGCTGGATATTTGACTGGATTGTTGTGAAATGCACCAGCCCTCGTGCTGTCCTGCCTTGAAACTACTATGGGACATAATATGCTTTCTTTTCTTTTTTTTTAATTAAATTTATTGGGGTGACAATTGTTAGTGAAATTACATAGATTTCAGGTGTACAATTCTGTATTACATCATCTATAAATCCCATTGTGTGTTCATCACCCAGAGTCAGTTCTCCTTCCATCACCATATATTCGATCCCCCTTACCCTCATCTCCCACCCCCCACCCCCCGCCCCCCTTACCCTCATGGTAACCACTAAACTATTGTCTGTGTCTATGAGTTTCTGTTTCTCATTTGTTTGTCTTGTTCTTTTGTTGTTTTTGGTTTATATACCACATAGATGAATGGATAAAGAAGTTGTGGTATATATACACAATGGAATACTATTCGGCAGTAAGAAAAGATGATATAGGAACATTTGTGACAACATGGATGGATCTTGAGAGAGTAATTCTGAGCGAAACAAGTCAGACAGAAAAAGCAGAGAACCATGTGATTTCACTGATATGTGGTACATAATATGCTTTCTTTAGGACAGCTTTCTGCATTCAACCGAATCAATTTAATTTGCTAGTTCATAGGGTAGTTTGGAGAATTGAGTGACATGGAGCTGTGGCGATTAGGAAAACGCCCCTCGCAGACCCTCACCTATAGAGGGAGTCACTGACCAAGGGCTCAGCTGCTACACTCTGAAACCCATCCCCAGGTTTGCACCAAGACCACACTTAACCTTGGGCTGCTTCCAGCCAAGGACTGAGCACAGCAGGGACACTAAGGCAGGTGTGTTCCTGGGAGACGCGGGATTCTTAGATGGATGACTTTGGCTCAAGGACTTCCCATCGGCCTTGCTGAACTGTCCTTAGAACTGCAATCTGAGACTCTTCCTACCCAAACTTCCTTCCTTCCGTTCCCCTCTCCTTCACAGGGACAGACTTGCATGAGACCTAATGGCTCTCCCAGCCTCCTCGGACTCCCTCCCTGTTTGCCCTCCTACTGACATGGATGCCCTCAGTAAATGTCCTGCAGGTCCTGTGTCATCTAGTTCTCAAAGGATCTGCACTAACACAGATGAGCTGAGTGTACAAGCAACACACAATCAATGGTGACCATAGCAGGTACTATAGGGTCCCGCTCATCATTTACCTCTAGGGTCCAGCACAGAGCCTGGCACAAAATGACACTTGGTAAATAGTTTTTGAATGAATGATTGGATGGATGGATAATGGATGATGGATGGATGGATGGATGGATGGATGGACGGACGGACGGACGGACGGATGGGCAGACAGGAGGGTGGATGGATCGATGGATGAATGATGACAGTACTTCCTTCCTTCCTTGCTGCCTCATGTCTTTACACCAAGGTGTGATGTGTCTTAAACCCTGGCCCATGGGCCTAAGTTAATATGCATGGTTTTTTTAAGGACTTTTTATTTCCTCGATGTCCATGGCAACAAGAAACCTAAGATCCCTCTGGCTTCTTCCTTAATGCACCTGATGTCGCTGGAAATGGAAAATGGAGTGCGAATGTACATTTCCCGAATGTTCCTGTCATCCACTGAGATTTTCCCATAGACTCACAAGCAAGACTGCCAGGCTGGGATAGCCTCTGTTCCCATTTAGACCAGGGAGGCAGAAGTTCTTGCCATCAGCTCTGCCATTGATTTGCTGTGTGCCCTTGTACCAGCCCCTGCCCCTCTCTGAGCCTTAGTGTTCTCCTCTGTCCAAGACGGGAATTGAACGAGGTAGTCTCTACGCCTCCCATTCTCCCTGTCATGCCCAGTCATTCAGGATATGTTCAGCTGCAAGTAACAGATAAACACATCATAACAATATTAAAATATACTGTATTTTACAATGTCACTTAACAAGAAATCTGAAGGTAAAAATTGCCAGAGCTCCTCAACAATTTCATCAAAGAGTCAGACTTTCAATCTTTTCTCTTCACCATATTTAACTTGTTGGCTTCCAAGTTCATCCTTGTTGTCTCATGGTCACATGATAGTTGCCAGAGCACCAAATATCACACTTGACTCCAGTATCCAAATCAGGGAGGAAAGGGCCAACAGTAAGGTGTTTCCTTTTTTAAAAAAGGAAAAGTTTCCCTAGAAACTCCCCAACAGATTCCCTCCATGGTTCTTTGGCCAGAACTAAACCACATGGCTCGTTCTTCCTACAAGAGAAGCTGGGAAAGCAAGTACTTGATCGAAAAAAGGCATGACACTGCCCTGGGCCTATGGCTGCCTTGATCAGGGTAAAAGAAAACGGGAATAAACTGACAGTATCTGCTTGAAAGGCCTCAGATGTGGGTATCTAGTCGTCTGTACCCCGATCTACTCAGAGAGACAAGACAACTGTGCATGAAACAATTTGAGGCTACGTATGGGCACTGATACCAGAAAATGGGGCAAAAACTGAGTGCTGAGTCAGTGTGGATTATTTGGGCTGTGGTGGGGGGATGTGGCAGGGGCGGAATCAGGGGTGTCGATTAGAAGGGAATGAGCATGAAGAGAAAGGAGATGCTGACCTCTCACGCTTCCTGACTGGGTTGAGTCCCCACCTTTGCACTTACTGCACTAAAATCCCCCACCCTCCCTCCTCACTGCGTCCAGAGTGAGCTCCCTTGCTGAAAACCTTGCCTTGGGTTTTCTGTGGTCTGAAAAGTAAAGACAAAATTCCTTACCCCAGTCTCCAAGGCCCCCTGAGGCCTGGCTCCTGCCAATCCCTCTGGCCTCGTCCCCGCTGCCCCCAGCTCTCCTGTGCTCTAGTCACATTGACTTTTCTTCCTGTTCCAAGAATTGACTAAGCTTGGGACCCACCTCCGGACCTTTGCATATTCTGTGTCCTCTGCCTAGAGAACTGTTGTCCCCCTGCTTTTGTTACTTAACTTCCACTTGCCTTTCAAATTACGACTTGAAGAACACTTCCTCTGAGCAGCCGTCACTGTGTCCCCACACTACAACATAAATCAACTTAATGTACAGGTGCTTACTCGGAGTCTAACTTCCCCACTTCCCAAAACACACAAACTTGCCTTTTAGCTACAAGAGGGGCAAGCATGGTGTCCACATTTCTTAGCAAAAGCATAACAGAGTGAGTAAAAGGAGAAGCCTTAGAGCTAAGCTAGCTGCATAGGTTTAAATCTTAGCTATTCCACATGCCAGCTGTGTGACCTCGAGCAAGTTTCTTAACCTCTCTGTGCCTCAATTTCTTCCTGTGTATAAGGTTAAGAATAAAATCTACTTCATAAGGTTGTTTTAAAATGAAGTAAGTTAATGTATATTAAAAGTTTAGCACAGTGCCTTACCTGGTATGTCTTAAGTATTCAATATACTGCTAATAATAATACATATCATTATTATTGTTAGCTCCACATTCCAAGTACCTAGCAAATGCTGGCACAGAGTAGGTGCACAACAAACACTTGTGGCATAGAGAAATAAATGTTTGTCTCACTGGAAGGGGAGATAATTACATGTCTTGCCTTCATCGCTTGGCATAGGACCTGGCACTTAGTTGATGTACAATAAATGGGGTGAAGGTGGGAACGACTCCCTAAAGAGGCCCCCTGCCCCTTCTGCCTGACTGAGCCACCTCGACTCCCAGCCTTGCTACCTGCCTCAAGCCTTTCCCCTCTCCCTTCCTGAATCCAGGTGGGACTCCTCAGTGACTTGTCGTGGGACAGTCTCCCCGCCCCCCCTTCTCCCCTACCCTGCCCAGAGACACAGAACAGCTTTGATCACTGACAGGAGTCTTCCTGGAAGAAAGAGAGAGAGAAATATGGCAATTTAAGCTCCCTGGACATGACACTTATTAATAAAACGAGTAGCTGTCAGCCTCTGCTCCAATCAACTGTCCATTGCCTCGGCAGAGGTGGAGGCTTGGGGCAGCCGAAAAGCTAGGGGTGTGGGGGGACAGCGAGCGAGAAGTTGCTGCCTCCAGATATTAAAAACATAAATAAAACCAGGCCTCAGCTGAGAGAGGTCTGGGGCCCCTGCAATATCCGACCTCACTGGGTTTTGACAGACTTAAGGGACGATATTCCCAATCTCCTCCTGTTTTCCCATTGTAATTGAGTTTTACTTATGCAATCATGAATACATTCTCCTTGCGTAAAAAAATTAATCTGACAGATAAGGCCGTAGGGACCCCACCTCCACCTTGTTCCCCTCAACATCTCCCAGGAAGTAACCATTGACGGCATTTAGGGTGTATATATCTTTCCAGAACCTGTTGTATGTTTGGCCTCCTCTGGACCTCACACAATAGGTTGTCTTGTTTTTCATGTGGATATATTATTGGTATACTCATATAGACTTTTCTGATGGGGTGGGTTGCTTTGTTTTGTTTTCTTCCGAATGGTCCCACCTTGAACATATGCTTCTGCAACTGGCTTCTTTCATTCAACGATGTGTGGGAATCTTGCCTTCCAGGTACATACAAATCAACCTCACTCTTTTTCACTGCTGCATAGTATTCCTGAAGGGAGCCAGAACCCAGGTATTCATCTCAGGCTGTATATTAAACCATCGAGGTGTGTTAGGGAGTGGTCCTTTATAAAATGTGGATGTCTGGGCCCCTCCTCAGACAAACTGAGTGAGAATTCTGCGGTCAGGGCCTAAGTATCAGAATGGTCTAATTCCCAGTGATTTTAACTTGCAGCCAGGGTCAAGACTTATTTATGTACCCAGTCCCCTATGACTGCATATTTAAGCTATTTCCAAGTCTTTGCTGGAAAAAAAAAAAAAAAGTCTTCTGAGCTTCACTTTGGCCCCTCCTCCTTGTACATCTGTGCTGGTATTTTTCTAGGGCAGGGTATCTCTACCTTGGCACTGTTATACCAACAGTATAACAGTGGGCCTGGACAATTCTTTGTAGTGGGGGCTTTCGTGTGCTCTGCAGGGTGTTGAGCAGCCTCTCATAGATGTCAGGAGTAAAACACACACACCACGACAATCAAAAATGTCTCCAGACATTGCTAAATATCCCCTGGGGTGCAAAATCGACCCTACTCTGGAGTAGGGACCCAGAAGGAAAGTGGCCGGATTGCATGGGGCTGTTTCTTGGAATCGACAGTGCTCCAATGTGCCTGCAGTAATTCACAATGTCTCAGTTTCCAGGACTACCCTGCAGGCAGACATTCTATGCCCTGTGAGTCTGGATTTAGCATGTGGGCTAGAACCCTGAGCACCTCCACTGTCACACTGCTTCCGGCAGCCCCAAAGCCCAGAAATACTGTCATGCTTCGGAGTACAATTCTAGAATCTAGAATGTGAGGTCTGGAGTACAAGGGGATATCAAATAAGCAAAAGGAGGCACCCCTTCTTTCTTTTTTTCTTTATTTCTTCCCCTGTTTTCTTTTCTTTTTTTAAGTAATTCTGCTGAGGGGAGGAGAGGATACTTTCCTCATCCTGGCCCCACCTCAAATTTCCAGAATCTACTGTCAGCATCTTTTAGGCCACAATCTCATGCCTTGGTTGCTCTCTGAGTTTTATAAGTGAGAAGATTAATGGACAAGAGGGAGAATGACAAGGTAAGCTTTCCTGAGAAATAGAGGCTTCCCAGGGTCTGTATGCATGTATCATGCGTGTGTGTGTGTGTGTGTGTGTGTGTGTGTGTGTGTGTGTCTGAAAGAAAATTAAATTCACAGGCTGGGAAGGAAGAGGAGGGGGAGAAGCAACAGGCCCAGCCGGTCATGTCTCTTTAAGCAAGATAAGCTGCCTGTCCCATCCATCTCTTTGACACTATCGGCCTGTTGTCTAAAGTACTAACAGTTCCCTCCTCAAGAGGAGAAGGCCTGACATGGGGATGCTGGGGGAGGGGAGGAAGTGAGACATTTTGGACAGGGCACCCTGGTCGGCCCGCTTCCCCAGACAGCAGGGACAGGGTTTGCAGATTAAGGACGTCACCTCCATCCCCCAACCACCACAGGGTGGGGGGGAATGGGTTGAGGGGGGTTGGGCCTGGCCTGTTTTTAGATCAATCCTGAGTGCTGGCGAGATGGACCCGCCCTGGCTCCCTACCTGGGGCCCTGTTCCCAGGGGAACCACTTGAAACCAAAACTTGTTCTCAAGTGGCCAGGGGAGAGTGTGAAACCCGGGAAAGAGAGAGTGGGCAAAAGGGAAAGGCCTTCTATAGCTGCTCAAACCGACCTCAGCTCTGCCCCATGATCCTTTAACAACTTGCGTGGCTCTTACAATACTATGGAATGGGTGCTCAGAGATCAGGAAACCAGACCCAGAGAAGTTAAGTCACTCCTCTAGGGTCACACAGCTCACTAGAGGGATGGATGGGATTTGAACCTGCATTCCTCTGAATTTGAAAGCTGACTTCTTACCCCTTTAACCAGAGTATTTCTTGCCCTCCTCTGTTATGAGAAATCATGTCAATGAAAGATTGTCTGAATGGATGTACAGACATTTATTCTTTACTCATCCAACAAATACTTTTAGAGCATGGCCTCTGTGCCAGGATCTGCTCTGGGTGCTGGTGAGAAAAGCCTGGACTCAATCGCTTACTGATGTCCATAAAATACTCCCCTAGATTAAACCAGACCTATAGAGACCTTGATAACCAGGTTTCAACATTTTAGCTTCTGGACCACTTGATTTTGCCCAGTTGTGATTTGAGGTTTGGTAACATATCAAGGGAGCCCAGGAGAAACAGTCCTATCATATTTGTTACTGGGTTTAACATGGTGGTCTCCTCAAGAATGTCACCCAAAAAAGTACATAACGCGACATCGTCTTTACAAGAACCCAAGGGAAAATTCCCTCCTGGCTTTTAGCAAACATCCCCATTTGTTTGTCTTTTGCGAACTCTTTGGGCCCTTGTAACTAACTATAATTCTCTCCTTGTTTTGGCAGCGAGGAAGCTCAGAGCCAAATATACTTCTATGAACTACACAGGATGTTCCAGTTCTGAAGGCCAAGAATCAAAACATCCTAAAACTCCGTGATGTAAACCAATTTTTTCTTATGCTTCTGGATTCTGTGGGTCAGTGATTCGGAGAGGATGGGGCAGGGCCACTCCATCTCTGTACCATGATGTCGAGAGCTGGGGACAGAATGACTTGAAGCCTCTTCACTCACATGTCTAGTGGTGAATGCTGGCTGTAGGCTGGGGGCTTCAGCTCCTGTCCAAGTGGGCTCTCCCCGTGGGCTCGTCTGTGCTTCCTCACAGCATGGCAGCTGCATTTCGAGAGCGCATATCAGCATTCAGGGGCAAGTGAGGCGGAAGTGGTGTCATGTCTTATGAAGACCTAGCCTTGGGAGGTTTTCCTACTGAGCAGGTTACCACCTGTCCCCTACCCTGGGCTTGGCCTGTTTTAGCTCAGTGCTTCATTCTGGGGAGTCTCACCACCCCTGCACCCAGTCTATTTGCCAGAAGTAAGCCATGAAGTCCAGCCTGCAATCAAGGGGCAGAATCAGACTCCACGTCTTGATTGGAGAAGCATGACAGTTCTGGAAGACAACACAGGACAAAAATATTGCTGTGGACACTTTGGGAAAAAAACCATCTGCCACCCAAGACCAAATGGAATTCACTGATATGTGCTAATCACTCTTGGCTTTATTGTTTTACGAATTGTTGTCTGTGGGTTGCATGTATTTTTGCAGCCAAAGAGTCTTTATGGAAATAGGCAGCAGACGGACATCTGTAATCATTGTTGTCTTCTGAGGGTTTGTTACATGCTGGGTGCTGTGCAAACAGATCTCTCCTTATGCCTTCATTGGTTTAATACACAAACAATCCTTTTATCAGTATCTTACAGGTGGAGAACCCAGAGTACAGGAGGTGGGAGAAGTGTCCTAGATTTGGCCTAGCAGAGAGGTGGCAGAGGTGGGGTTCCATTCCAGGCAGCCTGGTTCAGCTCTGCCATAGGAAGAGTCACCCCACGTGTCTCCATTCTCATCATCTTCACTCCACACCAAGACCCTGACTTGACATTGTCACCTGAAGCCTCTACCAAATGGAGCATTCTCCTGTCCCCAGGTATCTCCTCTGATCATGAGAATATTCACGGACCTTGGTGTATATATCAAATCAGCATTCTCTCCAGCTTAGATCAGCCAGCCTGTCAGGAATTCGGGAATTTGACAAAAAGTCTCCGAGCACCAACTTCCTGCCAGGCCCTGCGCTAACTCTCAGGAATCCCGACACAAGACATTTAATGATACATGGGACTGGGATTTATTGGAGGGCGGGGATCGTGGCATTTGGCTTTGTAGTTGGACACACTGCAAGACCCCAGCATCGCGAATGGAAGAAGTGAAAGGGTTTGTCTGTTGCAATAATGAAACCCTGGAGGAGTGACTACCCCTCTGAGCCTCCACTTGCTCACCTGTAAAACAGGGATAAAAATGGTTCCTGAACACCTCACAGCACTGTATTGGGAATCTTGTCACTGAGTAGGTCTCCATTTTTGCATCGATTTCTGAAAAGTTCAAAGACAAGTTTGGGACCTATGCATGGTAATACCAGGGGTGCCAAAAAAAAAAAAAATGTATACACATGACTCGTATTCATCTTTTATTATTGGTATATATTGAATATTACAATTTTAATACAGTTTTTTTCCTTTCTTAAAATGTGTATACATTTTTTTGGCACCCTCCGTATATAAAATGCTTCGCATATAATCAGCTCTCAATAAACAGAGCTATAAAAGCACGCTGGGTCTTCAACTTCAAACTCAATTGGTAAAGGGGAGGAAAAGAGTATAAAAAGTCACTGGTCTTCTCCCATTCCCACCTCTGGAGGTGGCAGCCTCAATGCAATGGAATGGAAGGGATGGGGGGCTAGTGTTTCAAGAACAAATGGAAATCTCCTAAAAACATTATTTTGGAAACCCTTGATCTTCCAAACCAAGGTTTTCAGCGAAACATCTGAGTCAGTGGATTTAACCAAATGCAGTCAATGACCTTCAGAAGTTGCAACTCCATGGTGAGTGCCTGGTTGAGGTGTGTCAGGGTGACAGTGGAATGGCAGCCTCTTTGAAGAACATAAGAAATTAGCTCAGCTGACCAGGGGTGGCGTTCTTTCTTGGCCTAATGAGCACCCACCTCTGTTTTTATTTTTGATGTAGAATGTGGCTGATGAGTCAGGGAGAAAGGAGAGTTGCATTCTTTGCTCTTTGCTAGCTCTTGGAAATAGCAAGAATATTTGGCCCTCCAGACAAACCCCAGCTCTGGGCCTAAAAGCTAAGTCCAGATATGTTATATATTTATTCAAGGCAGCAATTGGCCAGGAAACGACTATAAAACACACATTTTGAATAAAAGGGAGATTTATGGTGCATTTGCGAATCTGAGTCATATCTCTCAGCCTCCCCCAGGCCAGGATTCCTATAATCACTAACATACCCCCAGCTTGTACACTCGGTGGGCACAGAATTGCTTCCTTCTGGTCCCGTCCCCGTTAAAGATGTGATGGGGATTGTGCTACTTTATCTGACAGTCAGTAAATGAATTGCCGATTCATTCTGGGGGCTGGTTTTCTCCCTGGGAAGAAAAAAAAGTGGGGTCCTTTCATATGTATCTTTGATCAGTCGGGACTTGACAAATTATTTTCCTAGGAATTTCTCTATCCTTAATGCCACAGGGAAAAAATGGATTTACTCTAAAAGAATGGCTTTTATGTTTCAGAAATTAGAGCAATGTAAAAGCTTTTCTTGGGTCTCTCTCTCTCTCTCTCTCTCTCTCTCTCTCTCTCTCTCTCTCTCTCTCTTTCTCATTCTCTCCCTCCCCACCCCTTCTTACCCTTCAACTGTATTTTTCTCCAGGAAAAGATGGCAGGTAACATAGTTGGGAAAGACTACTGGCAATGGCTGGGCTTCTGGCTAAGTTATTTCAAGTGTATAAAAGTTCCTTGAAAATAAGGCTCAACTCCTTTATACCCTCAGGATTGAGAGAGCAAAGTCAAATCTTCTGCCTCAAGTTCCTCGTGTGATAGCTGGTTTTTTTCTCCCCTGTTTTAGGGACAGACTTTACCCCAAAGAATACCTGGATGGTGGTCCCACAGGACTCAACTCTACTACAACTACCTCGTGTCCATGGTTTAGAAAGGCACTTATCTGAAGGCAGACAACTAGAACAGAAGATCTGAGTTATTTCCATATTAAGGTTTTTATCAGCTATTTTAAAGAAAAGAATGAAAGGTATCAGTGGTACAGGGCTGCCATGAACAGTTGGGCATGATGTGCACTGCACAACTCCCAGAGGCACCATTCAGAGAGACTACAATTGTGCATGTTGTGCTCTGAGGGTTGCACCACATTCAACCTCTACAACTGTGGAGGGCAGCTTTGAAAGGGAAGTTACAGAGGTGAAGGGAAGCCTGGAGAGCCATAAGTATAATAAAGGGACAATCTTGGGGATCTAGGTGGAAGGAACTGAAAACGAGTTTTGTTAGAGATTAGACGGATGAGTACCATCAGTTTCAGTCTGTTTATTTCTCCACTCATGATTCTCTCCCTGGGGGAGAGACAGAAGAGATAGAGAAGAGATGGAGCTGGAGCTGGAGGTGGAGATGGAGGAAGAGAGGGAGAGATAGAGAGATAAAGAGAGAGAGCGAGAATAAGCCTTTCCTGTGTCAAGCATTCCCACCCTCTTCTCTAAGGGGGAAACTCATGGATTAACAACTTTACTCTCTTAGTTTAGGTTTTCCTCAAAGCAGACCCTAGAACAGGATTGGGGTGCAATGTTTTATTCGGGTGAGTGAGTGGGAAATGAGATGAGGGAGGGAAAGAAGCCAGTGAAAGGTATGGTAGAGACAGGTCACGTCTGTGAGCAACTGGGACTGTCTTGCTGAAGCCCCTATGAGAGACTCTGTAAAATATACTCCAAATTGTCCCAGTCAGGGGACAGGAAGCTGGGTTATGTACAAACCAACATTTGTCCCTCATTACTTAATTCCCTAGCCAAGCACACAGCTGAGGCCAGAGAAGAACTTCAAGCAGAGAGACACAGACACTGGAAGCAGGAAGTCGCTGGTGTGTGTGTGGTCACCAAAGCTGCAGGTGACCTGGAGAATGGGCCCGGGAGATAGCGCTGGGCAAACAGCATCTGCCCACCAAGGCTACACACAATGCGGGAGAGAGAACCCTCCTTAAGAAATAGGGGTGTCCTTGACTTGCTCGTCAAGTCGTGACCTCTGCTGAGCACCTCTGTTGAGTCATTTTATGAATTGATTCCAGACATAATTAATGAACGCCTTCGAAATGAAAATACAAGCAGACAAGACTAGAACGTTCCTGCCTCCTGGTCCCAGGAAAGGCCTGCAGTTAACGAAGAAGGCTGAGCTGTGATGAGTGTTAAGGAAAGAAGGGGTTCTCCCCACTGGTCTTGGGGACAGCAAAGCCTCCTAAGAAGGTCATGTCACCCTTAGATCTGTTCTTCAGCCTCTGTTTATAAACTGTGCAGGTGTCTTGCTGGGCATATACTATAAACTCTCTCCTTTAATCCCTAGTCTAGGCTTGGGAGGCAGATCTGATTATCCTTACTTTACAGAGGTGGAGACGGAGGCTTGGGAACTGAAGAACTTGCTCGCATGCTAGAGGGTTAGCTGGGCATTCATGACCAGGAAGCCAAAAGGACTTGCCCTTTTGAGGCCATCAGCCTTCAGCCACAAAGTCACAAAACCTCCTACACTTTTCTGGAGATTGAATGTTCCAAGGACTCGCCACCTGAAGGCACAGAAACTGCCCTAGCACACTCCAGCTGCCTGTCGCCCCCTGTTCCCCCCTCTCCTCTCCTGGGCCCATGGGAAAGAGCAGAGGTGACATGGCTCTGCCCATCTGCTAATTCAGGAGCTGGCAGCATGCAATGGCAGCCAAGCCACTCACAAGCAGAGTGACCTTGGATATGTCACCTAACCTCTCTGCCAAGGTGCTCCCTCATTTGTATCATGAGGATCAGATTGGCCCCTACCTCTCAGTAATGGGGTCACATAATATGCTGCTTGGTATAGAGACCCGCACACAGGATGGGGTCAATAAATGAAAGCTGTTATTACTAGTTCCGCTACTGATATCAATAGCAGAGGGTCCATCAGTAACATATTAAAACGGCACTCCCGGCTGTCTCCCAGCCCCAACACCCACAGTTCTAGGAACAGGGACCAAGTTTATAAAATTAATCTATTCAATAGGTTTAACATGAGTGGCTGCTTTTGACAGAGGTATGGGAATGCATCCTGAGGTCAGAAAGGACGCTGGATTGTCAGCCTTTCGGGATGTAGAGCGTTCTGTCCCCTCTTTGTTGTTACAGAGGATCCAGGCTTGAGTCTCTTACAAAGACAGCTATTTAACTCATCGTTGAGATGGCGCGTGAGTGGAAAGCTGTGTTTTCGTTATTGTTGAAGGTGATGATGATGGTAGTGGTGATGTTTTCATAACCCCCAATGAGCTTAAGTCTATTATCAAAATAATAGAAGCCCATGGGGCAGATTTCCCAACAAGACCACGAGGAGAAGGAAAGAGAGGAATAGCCGTAATAGTAATAATAGCCAGTACTAATTAACCTTTTTATTAGCTAACAGTGAAGGAGCCTTTCCTCTACACCAGGCACCTGTGCTCCGCGCTTTATACGCACGTTCTCATTGAATCTTCACAGACTAACTCTCTGGGGTGAGTCTCCTCATTTCATAGGTGATTAAATGGAGGGTTAAAGCAGTTACGTGATGTGCCCAAGGTCACAGAAACAGTAAGTGGCAACGTGAATTTTATAAGCCAGGTCAGGTAGAGAACAAAGGTGAGATTCTTACAACTGCCTTATTCCGTGTGTGCGTGTGTGTGTGTGTGTGTGTGTGTACACAAGAGAATAATAGTTCACCCCATGACAATAGCCCAACCCCTCAAGAGGAGTACGAAAGCAAGCAGCCATCCCAGAAACGGGAGAGAGAAGCATCCAGGCGTCTCCTGGCTTCTGAGGTAGAACATCCCGTGACCAGCCGTCAGCCTACTGGCACAGGTACCCAGGTCTGTCACTGACCAGACCAATGTTGCTCCTTAATGGATGGCCGTCCCTTCGTCCTCAAAAGAGAACAGGGTGCCCCATCTTCCTCACAAACTCGATTTTATCAATGGCCAAAAAATGAACTAGGTTTTATCTTACTAATTCTATTGCTAGTCACAAAGATCATTCATCTTCGTAACAAAAAATGAGAATTGCCCAGAGACAGACACACACAAAGGTAAACACTCACAGTCCCTCCACGGTTATTTGGTGTTGGACGGCCTCCCTGGGGTTTTTTCCCCCCTCTCAGAGCGTGAAGAATGCAGGTGCATTTAATAAAACTGGGACGCTGTTGCCCATGTTACTTGTAACCGACTTCTTTACCCATAATTTACCTTAAATATCATCTTCAAGGCATTTTCACAAACGTGTTTTTAATGGCCGTGTGGTATGCCATTGTATGAGTGTACACTGATTCATTTAACCAACCCCATATTATTGGATAACAAGGCTGTCTCCGGTTTCTTATGATTTAAGAAAATCATGATGAACTTCCCAGAAAAGAAATACTTATGGACGTCCCTGATTATTTCCTTAGGACCAATTCCCCAAAGTGGAATTATCAGATTAAATGACTGGCACTAGTTTAAGGCCATGAATATAGCTTTTGCCAAACTCTCCTCCCGAAAGGTTTATCTATATTTGTTCCAACAGGCGGTTTATGACATTTCCTATTTTCTCATTAGCAAGAAGTATCATTATTTTTAAAACATACATCTGCTGTATAAAATATCCATCTACTGTGTTCGTTCCTTTACTGGGCATTGCCACAGATACGATCTCACTTAAACCTCCCAGAGTCCTTTGAAGCTGGTAGAATATCTCAATTTAGAAAGACTGGGATGTAGGCTGCATGCTGAGCGCTGTCACACAGCAGCTGTGTGATGTTGGGGCGTGTTGCCAACCTCTCTGAGCTCAAGAACACTAATGATCTAAGTCTCTGAAAGTTCTGCTGATCCTTCTGCCCCATAACTCTGAGTCCCACACTAAAGTGTTCAGTGTTGGACCAGGAAGCCAGAAAGGTACCGTAACACCCTTCTCCCAAGTACAGAACAGCCTACCAGCTCGCAAATCCAGTCTGTCCTCTGCAGCTGTGGGAATAGCTGGAAAAGAGCAGAGTACGAGCAATAGGGCCTCAGTGAATAAGGGTTTATCTACCACGTAAAGTGGGCCCTGAACACATGCTTGCTGAACAAATGAATGAATGCAGACGGGGTGATCACTACACATTCATGAAGCAACATCTCGCTCCGCCATCACCGTGTCTGCTTTTGTCGCCCTTGTTTGGGACCCAAAGAGGTTACACTTGCATCTGTTAGGGAATGAGAGTGTCTCTTCCATGACTTATGAAACTTGCTGTGAACCAGTTTGGAATGATTTTCTAAGGGTGGCCATGGTTTGCCTGCTGGGGCATTAATTCAGTATTCCTGTCATGTTCTTATGCAAGACTAAGACTATCTTGTATAACTGGTCAATTCATTTGGAAGGTAATTTTTTCAAAAGTCACCTTTTTTTCTTTAACCCGTCAAAACAAATATCTATTTAGAGCACAGTCAGAAGTTATCCAGTGAAACTTTACTAATTAATTCTCTGTGGGAACAGAAAGGCCATTGACCTAGTTTTTCCATTGTACTTGGAAAAAAAAAAAGCCTAATTGTCATTTCTCTATAATTAATTCACGCTGCTCGGGGAATTCTTGGATTAGGAAAGGTCCCAGGGAGATATGATTAAATGAACAATTTGTAATCAACATGCCAGTTATTCCTGTTTCAAGGGATGTGACATATTGATGGTTCTTTGTAATTGAGTTTTTGTTTTTTTAAGCAGGGCTCATTTACTCACCATTTCCTCCTCTGTCCTGCCCCATAGGTGTTATAGGACCAACTCACAAATCCTAAATTTGTGGGTTTTAAGTAAATATCCATTGATGGTCAATAAAGTTTCTTACATTGGGATCTCTAAAACACTTGATTCCGGCAATTAATTCAAAGAAAGAGCTTCTTCAGAAAACCAAGTATTGGGTGTTACATATAGCGTGACTGATACCATTTTTTGATCAGGTGGAATTCCTGATGATTTTTTTCCCCCCAATGCTGACACAAATTCAATGAAAGCAAATAACTCCATTCCAGGGATATAAGCCAGGGGATAAATATATTCAGCTCTGTCACACTCAAGTACAGGGATTCTAAATACCTCAAAACAAGCAGGAGAGAGCAGATGGCGTGAAAAATTCACCTGCCAGACCTCATGGGCTCATTTGCTCCACGTAATTCCCCTTCTCTTCAGTCGGTAGAAAGAACAGGAAAAAAAAAATGGGTGTTCAAGTCCCTTGTACTTTTTTAAGCACATGGTATTTATTAGGCATTAATTGGCACACAAATATACGAAACGAGTACTGAATTCTCACCCTCCCCCCCTTAGCAACATAAAAAAGACATAATCGCTTGAAGACACTCACATAGAAACATATACTCACACACTCTCACGGACTTGGACATACTCAGCCTCGCATATTACCCTGTTCTCTTTATTAGGGTCAGTTAAAAAAAAAATTTTTTTTTCATCAAGAAAGCAAAGCACATTCGAAAGAAAAAAAAAAAAAAGAACGCAAACTTGGTTTTGAGTATCAATAAAATTAAAAGCTCTTGGCCAGCTCCCATGCTGGATTTCATTTCATGTTATTACTTAATTAGAACTCCTATTTATAAATAAATAGTACCAGTAAAATATTACATCTGAAGAACCCTGCAATAACGTTTTACTTACACACTTTTTTTATACTGTTTTCTGCTTTCCATAACCACAGTTTCGTGTCGGCGTTTGGCGATTTCTTTGGAGAGAACGAATGGGTCAGCAAGTCTTGCCTCTTCTTTAGGAATTGTGGATTTTGTTTTGCATCCAGTTGGGTCATCAGCAACAGAGGTTTGGAGGCTGGGGGCTGGCTTTGTTTTGTATCAGGACGAATATTTATTTTGGCTTTTTCACAACTCTTGTCAGCACAGAGCTTGCTCCTTGCTTATCACAGTTTGGCCCGCATGTAAACCAGGGCTTTTTAAGTTTTTCAAAGCAAGCTTTCCGGCCAGGAAGCTATAGGCCACGTTTTAGCGACAGATGGCTGGAAAGACCCAGAGCTGGGAAGACAGGAGGGCTGAGTAAGATATGATGCCAGATGGAGTCCAAAGTTATCCTGACACCACTAGAAGGCAACGCGGGGCTCCGTGATGATGAGAAGGCAGGACACAATTGGAGAAAAGCTGGGACGTAGGGAACCTTTTCAGAAACATCACATGGCAGAGGTAGGTAATTTCTTAGTCAAGGGAAGGGTGGCGAATTTAGGTTTTAGGGGTGGTATATATGAAGGGAACCCCACACATATGTACTTTGAAACGTACTTGCCTCAGACCACCCCCAAAATAAGGGACTGGGTCCCGTTAAGAAAATTGAAAGAAAAAAATATATTATTATTTATTATATAACAATGTCAACATTAACACCAAGACAGGAAAAGACTCCGCATTAGGATAAAACACTCGATGAGGCCAGACTTTCTGGAGACCAAAAGAAGGAATCAGGGAGGACATCTGGAGGTGGTGTGAACGTGGCCGGCTGAGGAATGTGGTGGTCGTGTGGGGATGGGACTTATCTTTTTTTTGTTTGTTTTTTAAGTTTTGAGAAGAAACAACAAAGTCACATTTTTTGAATTGTGGTTTCAAGCTACTGATTAGATCAGTGTCTAGGGGGTCTCGAGTGCCGATGTGAACATGGGGTGAAATGAAGAATCTTGTCCGTGGGGTTCTCTCTGCTACCGTCTCTCTCCCTCTCTCCCGCGCTCTCACTCCTCTCTCTAGCGAATGTCTGTTAAGAAGCAGACCTTGCTTTAGCTATTCTCACTCCACTCTGGCACCATGCCAACCCCATGCACGGAGTGGTACTGGTGTGGGGACAGGGTCCGTGGTACGCCATGAGAGTAGAGGAACTCAGATGGTTGGAGGCCGCCAGGGGACTGCAGGCCAGTCTGAGGCCCACACTGCCTGACCACAGGCTGGTGGGCCACGGAGGTCTGGTGCTGGAACATTCCCTCTCCGAGCTGTGGGGAGCCATGGTTGGCAATGCCAGCCAGCCGGGGGACCAGAGGCCCCGAGGTGAAATGAGCAGAGAAGTGTTGGTAGGGTAGTCTGTCCATGGGCTGCACGGTGGTGACCGTGCAGCTGCTGTAGGAAGGCATGCTGGGCCACGTGTTGCAGCTGATGTCCTCCAGGCTGGGCACCGGCTCGCTGGGTGGCGCAGAGCTGGCATACATGCAGGCCTGCCGCTGGGCGGACTCTGTCCTGTAGGAGGCGCTCAGGCCCTGCTGCTGAGGATAGCCGGAGCGATAGAAGGGGTCCTCTTCACTAGGCGATGTCTCCATGTAGGGCTTCTTATAGGGATGGTCTGCAGTGGAACATTCTTCATCTGCTGAGACAGGAGGGAAGAGACGAATGAGGCCAAGACCAGCCACCCCACAACTAAAAGTAGCAACAGCCATGTGGCTGAAGGCCTGAGGCTCAAGTCTAGATGATTAGCGCCAACTTCCATTCTGATACAAAGAGGTGGACTGTCACGGTTAAGACCTTGGGGCTAGGACGGCTGGTCTGCTCAGTGGTTAGAGCACACTGCTCATAACACCTAGGTCGCTGGTTCAATTCCCATATGGGCCAGTGAGCTGCGCCCTTCACAGCTAGATTGAAAACAACGACTTAACCTGGAGCTGAGCTGCGCCCCCTACAACTAGATTGAAAATGACTTGACATGGAGCTGATGGGTCCTGGAAAAAACACACTGCTCCTCAATATTCCCCAATAAAATAAAATTAAATTTAAAATTAAAAAAAAAGTTTTTAAAAAATGACCTTGGGGCTATGGAGTTTTAAGCAAACAGTTTGACCTTTCTGACCTCAGTTTCTTTATCTGCAAAATGGAAAGGGTAATAATAGCATTTTTCTATACAGGGAATTACTGAGAATGAAATGGGAGAATGTATATTAGTCCAGAGCTCTGTACAAGGAAACACTCAATAAATAAGAATCATTATTATTATCTTCCCTCCTCCCGGGCATATGAAGTCCACAAAGGCAGGACATTGTCTGTATTATCCATTACTACATTCCCAGAACCTAGCTCATCCCTAGGAACAAAAATAACGATAGGACCCGCGATGACAATACACAACACAGAGTGTTTACTCTAGCTGGCACTGTTCCAAGTACTCGCCACGAGCTAACCCATCTAATTTTCACAACAACCCTATGGGTTCTATTGTGATCCCCATTTTACAGAGGAGACACGGACGTGTCTAAAGCGGACATGCAATAAAGATTTGTGCAATGGAGGGAAGGATGGAAGGACAAACAGACGGGAGCTCGAATGAATCCTCAAATCCTTTCCTGATTACGCAAGTGCCTAGTTAACATCTGAGTCAGTACAAATTAATGCGTCACTGTTGTTCTGCTGGGCATGCCACTCCCTTAGTTCCAGTGTAGGGCAGTGGACATAGTTCTGTCCCCGAAAGGGGGTCATCCTTAACCACTTTGGGGTCGCTGACCCCTTTGGGAACTAACAAAAGTGCTGGGCTCTCCCCTAGAAAAATACACTGAAACACAAAGTTGGGAGACTCGTACGTGCATACAACTTCCCTAAAATCCAAGCACTCCCTAAAATCCAGATTAAGAAGTCTAGACACATCTGGGATTGAATATGGCTCTTTGACTTAATATCTGTGGGACATTAGCATCTACCTGCTCGGAGACTTACTTTCATCATCTCTGAATCAGAATTAGTAATTCTTCTTCCACTGGGCAGCTAAGAATGAAATAAGATCAAGCGTGTAAATCTCCTGACATGACATCATGAAGGGCAGCTCTTGAGCAAAGACACCACCACCATCAGTTTCACAGCAGACCCATCTGTAATAACACACCTCCAGGTATGTCCTTCAGGGGAAGCAAACCTTGGCAATCCCTACCAAGGTGTAAACCACAACCCAGATTCATTCCTTAGCTAGAATTCAACCCCCAAACTGGAGATTTTCTTTCTTCACCTTCCAATCTCTTTCTAATCAATAAATGTCCAGAAATATGTCTATCTTTAGGGGGTGTGAAGGAAAATGAAACACTGGGACATTCCCGCCACTCACCGTGAGGGTTGACGGTGTGAGGGGACGGTGTGGGACTCAGTGATGGAAGGAAATAATAGCTATTATTTATTGAGGACCTCTGAAGCGACCTTACTCTAATCTCATAATAATTCCTCAAGGTGGCTACTCTCACGCCTGTCTCACAGAGGCAGAAATGGAGGCTCAGGGAAGTGACCTACCCAAGGTCTCACAACTGGGAAGGAGCAGAGGCTGACATCAAAGCTAGGTCTGACTGGCTCTGCCTTCCACACCTTGCCGCCAGCTCTCTAGATACCTATCACGCAATGCCACTCACCCAGGCACCCAACAGATATGTATGAGACCCTACCAAGTGCCAGGTCCTGTGCCAGGTGCTGGCCACGGAGTGGTGGACAGGTTGTCCCGGTCCTGCTGTTGACAACACACAGCCTCGGCCCCTCTTCATCCTACCCCAAGCAGTGAGTGTGGAAGGCTAACCCTCTGTGATTTGGAGGTGGTCCTCAAATACAAAGCTCCAAGGCAGTCATTTCCCTCACAGGAAACCCTTTGACTTTGGACTGGATTATAAAACAGCTCCCCAGCAGAGGAAGGATAGCCTGGGTGTGGGTTCCACCCAACACCTCCATTTGTATCATTCTCTGAGTGACACCCACAGGTTAAGTCTAAAATCTCCCAAACAAAACATATCTATGCTAAAGTTTTACCCAGCGAACTGGGAGCAAATTTATTTCCAGCTAGACTCTTTCTGGGACACATCTGGGACCCATAGGATGCCCAAACATTTGTCCAAAAAAAAAAAAAGAAAAAGAAAAATACAGTCACTCTTCCAGGTGTTCTGTCTACATCATGCCAGATGTTTGAAGACATCCAGAAGAGCCAGTGACCACATAGTTCACCTTTCCACTGGCCGTTCTGTTAGCGTCTTGAAGACATTGCTACACTCAACTATTTTGTCCTCGTCACTTCCTCCCTTGGTTCCTCCCCTCCATTCTTCCTTCCACCCCCAGATCCATAAATCTGAATGTTTCCATTGTCGCTGGAATCGGAACTTTCGGGTTTTCCATTTAACCAGGGCGTTCCCCTTTTCAATAATAGAAAGTACAGCTGCAGGGTACCCTTGGCAAGAGAAAAAAAAAATAAGGCAAACTAACCATTCCCGAGTTTCTGATCCCCTTCCAGATTTGTTACAAGTAAAAAAGGAAGAATAATATGAAAAGGGCTGGAGCCCATTTTGGAAAATCGTAAAATTACACATTCCAGTCTTTAATACCCCGAAGATCTGATGCAGAGTCCTCAGAGAAGCTGGATGCTGGCTCATTGATGAAAGCAGGTCCTGGGCACTCTCAAATTCCTCTCGAACCTCACCACATTGTAAAGAAATTCCAATGCAAGCATCCAAATTTCAGGTTGTGATAAATGCTTTGGATGTAATCTCTGCGTTTATTTTGGTTATGGTTCGGTTTCTTTTCATTGGGAGACCACTAACTGATCAACAGCAAAGACCTCTCTCCCAGCCAAGTCATGTTTACCTCCCACAGTTGGGGAAGGGGCTGTAGTCACGTGTCAAGTGCTTGATGCGATGAGGCCACAGCTCAGTTTCAGAGATTTGTGTATTATGTGTGGTCCTGAGCCCAACGGAGTATCTCGGAGAGCAGTAAAGCTCTTCCTGATTCTGACCACCAATCACTGCATAGCACTGGGAAAAACCCTGGTTCCTTGCATTTTCGGGATGCTATTGATTCTGGAAAAAGTGGCTTTAATGACGAATCCAGAACACAGATTTTAGGGCACAGAGTTATGTCTCTGGCTCTCACTGGCTATGTGACCTTGGACGAACCACTGGGACCATTCCAATCTCAGTTCTTGACTGTACATGAGAATTATACCAACATTTCATGTTGGAATTGAGATAATAATAAGCGCAGTCTAGCTTCTGTCTATCTTCCTTGCACGTAACGTGTTTAAATCTTAACTGTCTAAATCACCTGGGTTATTTTACCTCTTTTCCCCCTCGGAAGATGGGACTGATGGCTCTGGCATGGTCATCCAATACGTGAAGGCATTTGGGTGGATTCCAGAGCTGGAACACTCACAGAGCTGCTTTCAAATCACAAATCCCATTGAGTAAATATTGTCACCATTCCCAAATGGGTCATTTCCCTTGGCGATTGAATTCATTCAGCCAGAGACCCTGGAGGTAGAGTGGTGAGCAGCCTCTGCCTCACTGAGTGACCTTTAGCAAGTCAGAAGTGGAACTGTGATTCAGGTCTTCTGACTCACCCAACAGTGGTCTTTCTGCTAGATGGCACTAGCCTTTCAGCTTTCGTGATACTCTTGTTCAAAAAACAGGATAGAGAGATGGGTGGATGGATGGACAGATGGACACGGACAGACGGATGAATGGATGAATGCATAGATGGATGGATTTTAGCTCTTAGCTTTAAGTAGAAAGGACTGGAACGGTATTGTGGGAATATCCTTGATTGGGAATCAAAGGACTCCAGTTCAGGTCTCACTTAGCCATTATCTGAAGCCATTACATTTATTTACTTGCTTATTATCTGTCTCCCCCAGTGATATACAAGTTTCCTGAGAGCAGAGACCTCTGCCATCTTGCCCTCTCCGTATCCCAAGTACCCAGCACAGTGCCCAGTACAAAGTAAGTGCTCAGTCAACATTTATTTGATGAGTACATCCCAGATCTGCCACTCACCAGCCACATAACCTTGACAATCTAACCTCACCTCTGAGTCCTCTGCTTACTCACTGCAAAATGGGGATGGAGGGCATCTCCCCTTGCTCAAAGATCGCAGTGAGGGTCCAGTGAAGAAAGCAATGTCAAATGGCTCTAAAAAGCACACAGGACTGAACAAATGCCCCTGCAAAGCCCTTTGCTATATCCAATTCCCCTTCCCCTCCCACCTCTGACTTCCTCTTGAATACCCAATGTTGTACATGGCTTTGCTGAAATCTTTATTTGGGTCACCTTGGGGTTTTAATGGGGTAGGGAGGGGTCGCCTGAGTGGGAGGGAGAAAGAAAGACAGACAAGTGCTCTCCCAGGCCCCTGGGTCCTGGCTGTGATTGAGTGGCATTGATAAAACACCTTCCCATCCATCGGGATAGATAGTTTGGAGACAGCTGGGTCCAAACACAAGGAGCCCTCTGGCCTGCCTAGCCCTTTGACATCTCATTGCACCAGCCTCCTGGCCTCGTTGGAAAGGAGACAGACAATGAGGGGAAGTCAGATAGCGAGTGGGGCAGGCAGGGGCCGAGGGGAAAACCACCCATGGAGTTATCACTTAACGGGAATCCCAAACTGGAAGGAAACCTCCGCTGACTCCTTATCACTCTACAATGGAGGCTGATGATGAATTGCTTTTTCTCGTCTCCTCCGAGGCAGGCAGGACAGACAGAGCTTGGCTGGAATGTTCCCTGGCCCTGGGAGCTTTCATTTGGGGGCGGACGGAGGTGAGAAGGACAGAGGTTTCTGGAAAGTTGAAAGGTGTCCTGCAGGGTGCATATGCCATGTACCCCGAGTGCACAGATGGAGGTATGGATTTGGGGCAGGGCCACTCACCAGCTGGGTGAGGCTGGGCAAGTTACTCAATCTCGCTGAGCCTCAGTTTCCGCATCGGGAAAAGGAGGTCATTCTTCACTTTGTTATCTCCGGCCAGTCACTAAGTCCTGATTCCACCCACATCTCCAGCTCATCTCCCCACTCCCAGGTCTGAGCCACCATCAGCTCACGCCCCAGAGTCTGCAACAGCCTCTCAACAGAGCTCTGGTGTCAAATCCAGTCCCTCCTTATCACAGCAAAGTGACTGCTTCACAAGAAAATCCTAATCCTGTCACTCAAGGCTTCGAACCCCTCTGATGGCTGCCCACTGGTGTTAGGATAAAATCTGAGGTCCTTCAAACGGCTCACGAGGCCTGGCATCATGCTGACCCCTACCTTTCTCATAGCCTGATATCCTATAGTTTCCCTTCACCATGCTTCAGCCCCCCTGGCCTTTTGTTCACCCTATCCCATCTTCCAAGGGGCTGCACACGTGGTTGCCTGGACACCCACCGTCTCCTTCTTCTCCTACCCAACTCTTACTCTCAGCTCAGATTCTTCCCTGATCCCCCACTCTAATGTGATACCCCCATGTTATATTTGTTAGCTCTTTGCATCTTTCCTTTCTAGCATTCAATCACCATTGCATCTAAAAATGTTACACAATTATATGCAATTATAATATCTGGCCTGTTTGGGACAGTGTGAGCTAACAGGACAGCAGCTAGCTAACATTCCCTGAACACTTACATATGTCAGGTACTGTTTTAGGTGCTTTCCATGGATAATCTCAAATCCCCATTTTGCAGAAAACATAGTTGAAGCTCAGCAAGGTGAAGCAACTTGCCCCGAGCCACGCTGCTGGAAAGAGTCAGCTACTGGGATGTCCTGCAATGGGCCAGTCACCAACTCCAGCTCCCCAGTGGCCATCTGACACTGACCTTGAGTCCACTCAAAGATCCCACAAAGTACCCCGTGAAAGTCAATGGCTTATGTAATCTAAAGCGGTTCACCCGTCTTGCATTCAAAGCCTTCCCACTGCACCCTCCAGGAGTGCACTTACAAGGATGCTGCTATAAATATTGAATCTAAAAAAGTGCCTTGATTCTTTTTAACTTCTTTTTCCTCTTCTTTTGGTCTGGCATTAATTTAATAGACAGAGCTCCCTAATTCAAACCTGGTGAGCTGGCAATCAGCACGTTTGACCCAGTCTCTAGAACACATCTCTAGTGGAGACTGAAATTTTTTGAGATTGTAGCTGATAAGCCAAGGAAACAGCATCGAGTGGTGGTTCAGGGCCCAGGCAGAGTCTGTAGCCCAGGCTTGGGTTCAAATTCCACCTTCAAGAATCACCAGCACAGGATTTTACTCTGCTGAGCCTCAGTTTCCCCATTTGTAAAGTGGGTTAATAATAGCACCTACTCCACCGGAAAGGTTGAGGTCTGGAACCTAGGCAAGGCACCCTTCAATATAATAGGAAACAGAATTTCCATGCAGGGACCTATGTTCCGTGAGACATTCTTAACCCCTGCTCGTGCCTGAAGAGGCAGACATGTTTGCAGGCATCTGGTCTCCAGCCCATCTGGCAGCAGACGTGCTGGGAGTTGGGCCAGGGGGCCTGTTGGGGTGATATTGTTCAGGCCTTTGAGATCCAAGGAGCTTGGATGGGCTTCAGGTAAGTCTGGAAACCTCAGCCTCACCCAGGTCAGTTCCCCAGCTCAGGCTTGGACCAGAGACTGCTCTTCCCTCGTTCAAAACGCAAGATTAGTAAATGTCAAAGAGTCAAACTGCTAGTTTCCGCATGTCACCCCAGCTCCAGAGAAAGCCACCAAAGCGTCCATTCCCATTGATTCTCGTGAGTGAGTCTTTTTGTAACGGTCCAGACACTGGGCACTGGACTTCCAAAGGCATCGTGTTGTCTCCTGAGGCCATGAGATACAACAGGCCACTCTAAAGATTAGGATTTGGGCCTGCGGGAGCAAAATAGTGACGGCTTATTGAGTCAACCCTGTGCTAAACATGTGACATGCATGATTTCGTGACATCTTCACCTCAAGCCTCTGAGGCAGGTCCACTCATGGGCCCAAATCGACAATTTTTTTTTAATGGGGCTTAGAGGGGTTGAGTAACTTGCTCCTAATGATAACAACTTGCAAATGACAAAGGTAGGATTCATCCCCATTGTCTGATTCTAAAGACGACAGGCATAACCACTGGCCTCTAGGGCCCTCTCCCCCTGCAAAATGGGGGTCCGTTTTCCCAAGCCGTCACCAGACAAGCAGCCTCCCTTTCACTTCCTCCTGGGACACGCTTTCTGGAGCGATACCTGCCACTTAGGCAACCATAGCTCCCACTTACTGGGTGCTTATGAGTATCAGGTGCTCTAGGGAACTTGGCTCCATTTACAAAGCAGGAAACTGAGACACAGAGAGGTGTGCAGCTCACACCAAGCAAATGTTCTAGTAAGATGACCTCAACCACACCGCCCATGACCTTCGCTTTGCTTCGATTCTGGCTTGAAAAACATGCTAGCAGAAAATTTCCTTCCTTAACCTAGTCCCTTTGGACTCAGCAGACTCAGGAAAAGTCATCCATTTCTCATTGGGCAAAGGAAACTATCAGTGTCTCAGACACCAGCCTAGTAGATTGAAAGAGGACATGCAAAGGAGAGAAAATCAGTTGTGATTTTGTGTGTGGGGGTGGGGAGGCGGGGGGTGGGGGCTGATTTTGATCTGGAAAGGAAAGAAGAGCTCAGAATCCACCTGGGAGAAACCCTGGCACATGAACTTCAGAGGGACTCCCAATTAGAAAGAAGTTCCCTGTAGTTTGGTTTGTGAGACCACCAGGAACATCGAGCAACCTCCCTGTCTGTGAGTGACAGTGACAACACAAGCTCTGCTTCATCCTTTTGAGGCAATACTCCCTCTTCACCAGGTAACAATAATGAGGAGGCTCCAGTTCATGAAAAGAATCTACAAGAATCTACAACATTCTGAAGTTTAAAAAAAAAAAATGCCAGTTGCAAAATCAATACAGTATGAAATCAACTGTTAAAAGGAAAAACAAAACGATTTTTATTTGTGTGTGTGTGCACATGTGTAAATCAATAAAATAGGTCTGGACATGTCAAATAAGTTTTCCCCAACGAAGGGGCTAGAACTGGGGGAGAGACATGTGGAGGGAGCCTTTAGTTTTACTGGTATGGTTTGAATTTCTTGCAGTCTCTATGTATTTTTGTATTGATTACATTTTTTAAATAAATAAATGTAGCTTTGTGTCCTTTTTTTTTTTTTCAAGGAAAGGAAAGAAGGAGTAGAGAAAGGCAAGTTGGGCAGGGGTTGTCACACTCACCTTTCCTCTTGGTGCAATGGTAAATTTGACCGTGCTCCTGGGGCAGTGGGTACGGGTTGGGTGGGGGCAGAAGGTCCTGGGAGGGGCCGGACACACCATTCTCACACTGGTACTGGGATCCCAAGTTAGATGAGGTGGAGAGAGCTCGAGGCTCACTGCTGAAAGGACTGTGGTTGGAGGCCACTTTTTGTCTCACTGTGCTCCTGGGAACCACGGGATATTCTTTACTAAAAGAGAGAAGATGGGAAATAACATTGATCGGTGCCCTGATACAGATCACTGCGCTGAGTGAAGCATGGGGGTCAAAGAATTCACCAGAAAACTCACAGAATGAGAAATGAAAGGGGTCTCTGATGAGCAAAGTGTGCCAATTTATACTCAAGTGCATTATCTGCCTTGGATATATATGTTTGGGCACTAACTTTTCATGCCTTATACATTAGGCAAGTAAGTTTACCAATAGTTCTATACATTTTCAGAAAGGTAAGTGAGCAGCTCCAGGTAAGAACCCCCTCTTAATGATCAATAAATACATTTGGCATTTGGCAATATTCCAACCTATTCTATGTCTTTGAACTCAAAACTAGAAGAACTGAGCAGTCATTCAGACTTAACTTCTGGGTCTCCATCATTAAAGCAGGGCTGAGGTTTTTGTCCCCCATTAGTAAAGAATGGTAGCTGACCACCTAGGACAGACAGGGGTGATCCTAGGTTACCCAAATCTGGATAATTTGCTGTTTGTGCCACAGAATTTTATTTCTTTTGAGCTGCTGTACTTGTCGCCACTGACAAGGTTTAACTTCTCCATACTTTGGTTTTTCCCCATCTGTAAAATAGGGGTAACAAAAATCCCCAGTTTAAAAGGGGTGATGAGAGATAAATGAGTGAATACATGTGAAACACTGGACAATACTTGGCACACAGTGAGTGCTTAACAAATGGCCACCATCATCGTTGCTGTCGTTAACATAATTGGTTTCCTTTGCAACCTACGCGTTTTATTTTATGCATTTAATCATATTGTCATATTCTGAGAAGTGACCCACAGGCTTCACCAGATTGCCGGAGAGGTCCATGGCACTTAAGAGGTTCAGAATCCCTGCCCCCAAAAGAAGTATGTATCAGTAGATCCCAAACTTAGCTGTGATTTTTGCCATGGACCCGACCAATTCCTCTTTAACTTAGTGTATGTTTTAAATTAAGTTTTTGCCCAAATAAGGTTAGCCTCGCTCTGAGCAATGATATCTGTGAAATTATGGGCTTGTAATGCTAAGTAGAGCTCTTCTGATGCAGCTAAAATATAAACACTTACCTATTAAAATCAAAGAATCCACCTGAAATCATCTCCCATACAAAGAGCACTACATCTAACACATTTTGAAGGATGGTGTATTAGCCCATTTCATCCTTTCCGTGACTGTAGGAAGTGGGTACTGTTCTTGTCCCCACTTTAAAGGTTAGGAAACTGAGGCCCAGGGAAATTAAGCAACTTGCCTATTGTCACAGAGCTACAAAGAGACACACCCAGAAATTGCACTCAACAGTCCTCTAATTACTTCTGTCAATATTTAAAAAACAATATGCTTTTAAGGGAGAGAGGATTTGGGGTGTAAATCCCTCTCCCACTTCTCCCACCCGTCAGGGGTGTTACAACCTCCACCCTGGGCCCCTGCCTTTGTTTGTCATGTGAAAGCACGTCAGAGTAGCCAGGCAGGGGACAGCGAAGTGTCTGCCAAGTTTCCATGAGGCTGCAAACACCCTCAGGACACCAGGGGTCTCTTAACAGAGCTTTCCCGTGGCATGGACCATCTCAAAACCAAAGCTGGAGCCATCCTGAGCAGCCACACCACTCAAAATCTCCCCCTGGGGCCAGGAGGCTGAAAGGAATGAAATTAGCTTTATAGTTCTCGCTTTGCGGCTCAAGCTACGTCATGGAAAATGAAGAAGAAAAATTATAATAATCATAAAACATAGCAGTTGTCAAATCTGACCAAAAATTCTATTTAGGTCTGCTTAGTTGAAGTACTGGGCTGTTGGAGCACAAAAAAGGGGGGGCAATCTTTTAGTTTTATATTCTTAATGGGGATGGTTATTATTTTTTAATTAAAGAAAATAACTCCCCAAAATGTTAGCTGAGGCAATTTACAAAAGAATGTATCAGTGGGCTCTGTGGAATTCTCCATTCCAGCTTTGCCAAATTGCAAAATTATTCTCTGGAAAGGGCAAATCGTGCCTTTGATTACTAACACTCACAGAAATGGGAAAGCCATCTCATCCCAATAACCAGTTGTCCCTCACAGCTTGCTTCTCTCCAAGGAGCTTGAAGCATCGTTCCCACCGTCAACCGTGCACATCTCTCTTGGTGCCTGAAATAAAACGTCCGCAAGCCCATCTGACAGGTGTCAACATAGGACCATGGAAGAGTGAACTGACTTTTCAATCAGTCTGAGATGTTAGAGGCAATGGGAAGATAGTGCTACAATCAAACGATATCTGGGTATTTTCACCAGGCTCATCACTGGACCAATCAATGGGACACAGTGAGGAGCAATACAGCAAAAGTCTCTAAAGCCCTTGTGATGAGAAGATTAACTCTTTTCCTCTACAGCTGGACAGCATCATTGAAGAATCCAGGGCACAAAAAAGTTGAAAAGCCCTTGTGTGTCTGGGAAGAGGAGCAGCAACAGAGGGTTGGTGTTCATCATCATCATCATCACCACCATCAGCACCATCATGACCATCATCATCACCACCATCACCACCATCATGACCACTATCATCACCACCATCACCACCATCACCACCACCATCAGCACCATCATGACCATCATCATCACCACCATCACCACCATCATGACCATCATCATCACCACCATCACCACCATCATGACCATCATCATCACCACCATCACCACCATCATGACCATCATCATCACCATCATCACCACCATCACCATCATCTCCATCATCACCATCATCTCCATCATCACCATCACCACCACCCTTATTCTCATCTTCCCCATCATCATCCATTGTTCTGTAAGTCTCCTAATGTCCCAGCCACTATCCTGGTTGATTTACATACTTTCTCTCATTTGATCCTGGCAAGAATCAGTATGATTAGATTTACACTGAGGTAAAGAAATTGAGGTTCAGAGATGTTAAACAACTTGCCCCAGGTCACACAGCTAAAAAGTAGTAAAGTTGAGCTTCACCACAGGGTCAGTGCTACTCCAGAGCTCTTGCCAACTTACTCTTCATAATAAGGAATTGTTGCCTTCACAGCAACTGCTGGGCAACAAAACCATCCTGTGATTAAAAACCATTCTGGTGATAACAGAGTTGGATATTGGCTATACCAGTCAATGTCAAGTTCTACCAGTCAATTTGTCGATCTCACTATTTGAGGAACCTTTCATTTGCCAACTGTCAAATCCCACTGCTTTCTGCTGTATCAACAGCTGTCCCCACATCCTGTGGACACACTCTGCTTAATCTTGGCTCACAGGACACCAGCCGAGGGTCCTGAGCACCTAGGTTCACCCTGAGTGTCAGAGCCCACAGACCAGCTTCTCCAGGGCTCGGCCCCCTCTCACATTCTGTTCCACGTGAGCGAGTGCAATGAATGATGCCATTGTCGCTGGGCCTGGGTTATAAAACGTTACAAGGGAATATTGAAATCCGCAGCCAAACTGCACCCACAGCGTGCCGCCAGCTAACGAACGCCCCTGAGAACCTTTTTCCACTGCAGCCGGCTGAATTGGCCTTTTCACAAGAGCAGGTGGCCGGGCTGCTGGCATGCTGGGGGATTTTGTTGTTGTTTTGCCCTGCCGATGCTTACTCAATTTCTGGCAGCCTTTCTCAAACAACCAAAGCAGTGCACTGGGGCAAAGCTACGAACTATAACATTCCTGTTCTCGGGGAGCAGTCCTCCTCTTGCTAGCACTTTAAGTTATGATTAAAATTTACAGAGGGGCCCCACAATCCCGCGAGAGCTTTCGCGATTTATTAACTTTCTAATATGCTTGGGGAAGTTACTCTGATGTAACATGCGTGGACATGCAAGGAACTGGGGATGGTTCACCCCAAGCGGGATTTAGCTCAGTGCAAATAATAACCGCTCTCTCCTTCACGTCTACAATCGTTTTATTACTCCGTTCATGCCACACCAGCAAGCTGCAGAAGGAGATAGTAAATGCTGGCCATTCCATCTCGAGGGAACACAAAAAGTTACCTAAATTTGCCACTGTTGATTCAACCAGGGCTGTCTGATTTCAGGGGCACCAAGAAACTCACAGACACCTCCCTCTCTGGCCTTGACCACGCACCACTTATGACAACTTTGATTTGAGACCTTGGGGCCCCTTGTTAAATTTATAAATAATTTAAGGGTGGTCAATTCAAGTTGGGGCTCTGAGGTCAGGTTGTGTGGATGGGCCTTACACCCAGTGAACTTGGCCACGTGCTGCTGGCTCGGTTCTTCCTTTATCTGAGCCTCCGTCTTCTGGTTATAAAATGGGGATAATAAGATACACCGCCTTTTAGGGTTGTAAGATGACACCGTGCATAGAAAAGCTTAGCATATATTTGGGGCCCACTGCTCAACAAACACCAGCTTAAAAATCACCCATTTTTCATATTTTTAAGCAGAAGTTCTTGCTTTGCAAGGGCTTCAAATGTTCTATATTCACCCACCAAATACCTGACATTTAGAGCTCATCAATTTTTCTACGGAGCGGTCCATACTTGCGTCAGCTACTCAGAAGGGATTTGTGATTCCAAAAGAGGTTTTGGGCAACACTACAGAGGCGGCTCTGGAGCCATGGGAAAAGTCCTGCACCAGCTGCGTGGACGACGATTCATGACATAGCCCTTTGCCTCAGTTTCTCCATTTGCAGAATGGAATAACAAGACCCGGGTCACATGTCATAGAGGCAACCTCCCAAAGTAAAAGCTGGATGTACACCTAGATTTAAAAGTTCCATGCAAACTAAACTTTTGATGGGTTCATGGTAACAGTATGTGGAATGGTGTTGCCAGGTACCTAGTACTGAATTAAAGAGCTCAGTATTTTAGTTCGGTCTTGTAAAACTAACAACGTTTTTCACAAATTTAACCATATCTCAGTTTTAGGAGGCTTTTCTTTTTTCTTTTTTTTAATGATTTTGGAAGGAGGGTGGGAAGGTGCAGAGAAGCGTTCAGAGGCTGAGCCTCCGTCCTTCTGGAAGCCAGAAGGCCAAAAGGGCTGGGACTAACTAACCTTCCTCAGACTGCTTCCCGTATTCAAGGGGATTGCGTTGAGGCATGTTGTGTTCTGAGGGGAATCATATGGGGGCCCCTGGTCAGGCAGAAGTAAGTCAAGGACCTCTGGATGACCTTCAGGTCAAATGGTGACCTTGGCAAAGTCACCCCAAAGCAACAACCCTACAGGAATGCTAAATGTTCTGTATACCATTCTACAAGTCTGCCTTTTCCCCCAGGGAAGAAAGGGGTCAAAAAGAACACCAACAGAGGAATGGGTCTCTAGAAAAAACGATTTCTAATATGGGAACATTACCTATTGGGATGGGGGTGGTTGAGAAACAGGGCTGAGGGTGGGGATAGGTAGAGACGGGGAAATCTCTCTAGGGGAGTGGGTTTCAAATTTGGCTGCAGAGTGTAATTACCTGTAGAATTTTTTTGTTTGTTTGTTGGATGCTGGCTCCTGAGCCCATCCCCCAAACAGTCTGATGTTTTTGTTCTTATGCAATGCAGCCTGGACAGAGGGAGTTTTAAAAGCGCCCCACGAGAAAGAAACCTTGTGCAAAAGAGTATATACTGTATGATTCATTGATACTAAATTCTATCACAGACAAAACTAACCTACAGTAAAAAGAATATCATAACATTGATTGCTTCTGGTGGGGAGGTGGAGGCAGGAATTCACTGGGATGGCACATGAGGGAAATTTCTGGGATGGTGGAATATGCTGTATTATGATGGGGGCTTGGGTTTCGCAGGTATGTGCTTTTATCAAGAAGCGAATGGTATACCTGAGTTTTTTTATTTCACTATGTGTAAATTCTACCTGAAATAAAGAATCGTGAACAAAAACTGAATTCTAGTTAACGATAATGCAGGCTGAAGTATATAAGGGTGGAATGTATTCATGTCTGCAACTAAGGTTGAAATGCACCCCAAAAATGTAAGATAGATGGATAGATAAATGGATGTACTGGTGGAAGGACGGCTGGATGGATGGATGGATTGGTGGATAGATGTGTGACAGACCAAATATACAGCCAATTATTAATGGTAGAACTAAGCGGTGAGTATAGTGTGCTCACTGTACAATTCTTCCATGCTTTCTATGTCTTACATTTTTCATAATAAAACATTGGAGAGCACTCCCTCCAGGGACTTCTAATGTTCAGCCAAAGCTGAGCATTGCATAGAGAAAAGGGTTCTTTTTTATAAAACAGCCCAGCACAGGAACTCTATTTCCAGAAAAATAAGATCACAATTACCTGCACGTCACTGCTCATTCTATAGGGGCCCCGGATTATCCTGGTGCCACCAAGGGACAAAGGGCAGCGTCTGACCCCTCCCTAGAGCCACTGATTCAGAACCTCTAACGGTGAGACCCAGAGATCTGCTCTTTTTAAACAAGCCCCTTCCCTCACCCCCAGGTAACTGTGATATCTGCCCAAAGTTTGAGAAACGTTGTTTAAATGTGGATGAATGAGTCACTGGCCTGTGGACACTGTCCCTGCAGAGCAGATATGCTGGGGCAGGGGGTCAGGGGAGAAAGGGGAGGGGACAACGTTGCAGATGAATGAGAAAGGGGAGGGGGCTTTTGAGCATTCATGTCTTTGCCAGACAACCATGAGCCACCATGGACTCCTTGGGACCAACGTCAACTTCACACCCAAACACAACCCCTCTCTTGTTTTACATAAACTGACACTTCCCTGGGGGAAACGCTGTGGCCAGCCAATAGTACAGCAAGAAGTGGGGAGTCAATGCCCTCTCCAGAACCTTCTCTTGGAAATCACTCCTCATTAATTGGGCATTCCGATTTCCTTTAACCACAAGCATGAGAATACAAGGGCGCTAAGTCTTCCATTTGAAAAATGACCATCTGCGGTTAGGAGCTGACTGTTCATTTAAAATCAGTAAGGAAGGCCTGGAGAAGGAAGGAAGGCGCCCGTGGAAGGGTTGTCATCTTTTAGGGGTCCCATGAATCCCAAAAAATTGTTTGATTTTTCTTTTGTACTTATATCTTGACTTTTTTCAGAGAGTCCCTCGCTTTAATTGGATTTTCAGATGGGGTCTGGGACCCCGATTAAGGAGCCACACCCTAGAGGAAGAAGACGGAGTAGGTGGTTATAAACACTAGAGAGCCAGGTGAGAACGGTCTGTTTCCAGTGTGGGTGTGTAGGGACATCCCTGGACCAGAACTGACAAAACTGACCTATTCAGTCTAGGACATCCTGGGCTCTAGTTTTCCTCTCCACTCTCTGGTTGGGGGAGGCTCAAAATCCAGGCCAGCCGACGTGGAGCCTCGGGGTACCCCAGCTACAGAGGCCACTTCCCCCCCAGTGCCTTGGTAACCCCGTAAAAGACTGACAAAGTATAAGCAGCCTCCCTTTCCAGGAGGTGCTCTGAACCAAACACAGACCCCCGAGTGTAACATGGCCACCAGCTGCTAGCCCCCCATCATGCTCCATAAGTATGGTGTATGGTGGAAAGCCCAGAGTTGCACATGGCCTTTCTGTGGTGAAATGAAGCAAGAAGGGCCAGGGGGACACACTCTGTGGTTGCCGATCTTACTCTGGGGTTCATCCGTTGTTACAGAATGACCAGCAGCGGCCTGGTGGGGCGGGAGGGGGTTTGCTCCATCCCGAAGAAACCAAGCTCACAGCCAGGCCTCTGCACCTTGGTTAGCTGTGTGACCCTGACCAAGCCAACCTAGCCTCCGGCTTCACAAGGGCACAGACCCTGTCTCACACCTAAATCACTCCAGTGTCGCTCTGGGCCACTGTGCCAGCTGCGTCTGCGCATGCCAGGGCAGTGTTAAAACATGCAGGCACACTCTTTGACTCTCCTTCTATCCAGAGGAGGGATCTCTACCCTTCCCCCTCGAATCTCAGCCCACTTGAGTGAATCCCTGGGGCTGTTCAACCAGCAGAATGCCTCGGAGGTGACACGACATGTGAGTACAGGCCACATGGGTTCGCCTGGTTCTTTTAGGGGCAGCAAGCCAGCTAGCCATGGAAGGAGCCTTACTTTCCAGAGACCACCATGCTGGAGAGGCTGTGTGCACACGCTCTAGGGAACAGCCCAGCTGAGGTCCTAGCCGAGAGCCAGCATCAAATGGGGGTCACAGGAGTGTGCCACCTGAACGTCCAGCTGGTCATGCCTTCAGATACCGTCTGCCCCAGCCAACAGCTGACTGCAAACAAGAACCTCCCAGAGGAGTCCTTCCCCAGTTCCCGACCCACAAGTCATGAACAAAACCAAAGTGCATCACTGTTACGTCTTGCTTCACCTCTCACACAGTGACAACGAGCAATGCCTACTCTTTTCACCACAAGTAGCATTTACAGAGCATTTCTGAGGGCTGGCAGATAGGAACTGAATGAAATCCAGTACTTTGATGGCCTCTGAGCACTTCACAAAAGGACTGAGTTTCCCTGTACTTCCCTGTCCCTTTAGTGGATGCACTGGGGGAAAGTGGTCTCTGGAGCTTCGCCTGTCCTAGATGTAGAGTCACACACAGAGCTGACAGCAGAGCTCGGAGCCCAGGCCTTCCCAGGTAGTCGAAGTGAAGTTTGGGAATAATTTGTTAGGTAGCAACAACAATCAGGACACACACATTACCTCATTTCATCTGTGCAACAGCCCTGGAGGTCGGTTCCATAATTATCCCCATTTTACAGATGAGGACATAGAGGCTCAGTGGAGTCGAGGTCCTGGAGCTACTCAGGAGGGTAGCCTGGACCCCAACTCCAGCACCTGCTTCTCCATCTGTGGGCCCTGCTACCCTTGGTGTCAATTCACCTTTGCATCCCAGCACCTGGCATATAGTAGGCCCTTAATAAATGTGTGTTAGCCGAATAACAAATCAACAGATCAAAAACTGAATACATGCAGGAGTCTCCAGGCCTCAGTCTCCCCTTCTGCAAAAGGGCTTGAAAGTCTGGACGGACGAGATGTCCAGAATCTCGTTCTATCTCCAGAATCCTATGCTTCTAGAAGCAGCTCTCCTCCGTGTCACCAGTCATAGCACCCCTCCAGCTTGCTTCCCAAGACCTTCAGAATCTGACCTCTCCTCCACATCCCAAGACTTTTAGAGCCCCTCCCTCTTCTTCCCTGCTCGCACCCAGAAAACCCTTCTTCCCCACAGATTCAAATCCCTGTCTTCCTGCAAGGCCTAGTACCCATCTTCTCCATAAAAGTGTCTCTCCACTCATCTCCCCACCTCCCACCCCCCGGGCCTGGCATCTTTGACCCCCAGGAAGTTCAGAACTTGTCTGAGCACATCTTAAAGACTGGAGCGAAGTTTGAAGAAAACAACGTTCTGCGAAAACTCAGCGTCTGGATCATTTCCAATAGCAATGAGGCTCCCACACCTTCGTTCCTAGGATGAGCAGGTAGGTGTATTCCCCAAATTTCTGTCATTTGTACATCACCTTGACAATGTGCGTCAAATCTTGATACCAGCCGTACTGCTATTTCGTAAATACAGAGGGGGCCCAAAAAAAGTATACACATTTTAAGAAAGGAAAACTGTATTAAAATTGTAATAGTCAATAGATACTGACAACAAAAGTTGAATACAAGTCACGTTTGACTTCTGCAATGACAAGAGGTGCTCAAAGTGGTTCCCATCAGCGTCCAGACACTTCTGATGATGGTGAACTACTGCTTGAACAACGCTGACCAAAGTGTCCACCTGTATACATATTTTTGGTACCCCTGGTATATTTCTTTAAATAATCAACCTTAAGTTAATTCCCCTTTCCTTCCTTCCATTCCTTCAAACTTAGTCTCATTCTAAGCAATAATGTCTAAGAAATCAGTCTCAATATGCTTGTGTGTCTGTGCACCCTCTAAAATCATTTCATTTGTCACCAGGGTAGGGGTACTACAATTTGGGAAATATTGATTTTTAGGATTAGATGTTTTTTTAAAACCACAGATTAACCTTTCAAAGTAATCCTGGCACTCATTTTAATTAGTCCGCGAGAGACAGGATTTTTAAATGATTTTATGTTCTTCTTTGTGCTTTCCCATAGCTCTCCCATTTTTATAATAAGCAGTTGTTGTTTCTGTAACTAGAAACCATAAATGAATGTTGGAAAATAACTAAGACACCATCTGCATTTTTCCAAACACAGAAAGTTAGGTGAAGAGAGATAGTGGGGTGAGTGCCCAGACGTTTGCCACGCTAATCCAAAAGTTACTTCTGTGGGCTAACTGGGAGTAACGCTTGGCCCGCCATAACCCCACCCCTCTCCCTCCTTCCCTTTGTTGGAATTAGAGGAAATTTCACCCCTCCTGCTTTTCTCCCTGAGCCAGCTGTCACCGGGTGTGTGTGGAACAGGAAACAGGATTAGAAGATTAACAGTGAGCCTGCCATTCCAGCCTGCCTGTTATCACAGCCGAGACTTCGGACAGCCACCTTCCCCACTTGTCACTACCTACTGCAACCTGGGGGTTGGGACCACAGCCCAGAATAAATTCTGACCAAGGGCAAAACTGAACATAATGGGGAGTCTTGCCCCAAATCATTTTATTGAACTTGGACTAGGAACCAAGCCTCCTCCAAGCATTCTCTCAAACCATCCTTACAAGAACCCTAGAGAGTGGAAGCTGTATTTATTGCCGCCCATTTTACAGATGAAGAGTCTGAGGCTCTGTGAGGTTAAATCATTTGCCCAAGGTCACAGGCGGATAAACGCAGAGCAAGGAGTGCACCCAGTTTTGCCTTCTGTTGGAACCACTCTGCTTCATTCCCTGTCCTTCCCAGGGGTCATCTCCAGGGAACTGAGCAAGTGACCCTGTCCACTACCCCCATCTGGTCATTGGTTAGTTCAGCCTTCTTGTCCCCCAATATGATGCCTCACACAGCCACAAAGACACACCTGGCTCTCAGGCTGAGCATTTTGATCCAACGTGTCAATTACTGAGTGCCTGCAATTACCAGCCACCCTTTCCTGCTGTCCATGTGCAGTGCCGACCCAGGGAGGACACCTACTCAAAGCCTCGCCAATCTGCAATGACGAGGGGACGATTAGGAAGGCCCATTCAGACCAAGCTGGAGGCAGCTGCCTAAATATCTAACCAGCTGTGTTTAGCATTGTAAGGGAGACCCCCGGGATCACTGACATTTGAGCTCTCAAACGCCTGCACTCCCCACCTGTCTCTCCTTCCATGTCTATCATCTGTCTAATCACCTTCCAAAGTGCAGGGCCCTAGCCTGACCCAGGAAATGTGGCCAGGGGAAGCTTCTTGGAGGAAGGGAAACTTAGCGATGGGCCCCAGACGGCCAAGTGAGGGATGAGGGGAGGAAGTCTGAGGCAGACCAAAGATGTTGTTCAAAGGCCCCCAAATAATAGAAAGAATAGAGGTTTGGAGAACGGCTGAAGCAGAGAGGGGGCCCTGGAGAGGGACAAACTAGGGGGAGCGGCAGGGCTTGAGGGGAAAGGCGTGGGAATCTGAGCCTTTGTTATGCAGGGTCTCAGCTCCTGCTCCCTGGTCTCTGTCCGCTTCTCTGCCAACCAACCAACCCCCTAGTGTAGCCATGGCAGTTATATTAGTGGCTAATGGCTAACCGGTAACAACTGATGGCCACCCAGCCACAGCGGATAGCCATCTACTAAGCCAGCACCTTTCCACGTGAGACGGAGAGCCTGGAAACTGCTCTCTGGGACTCTGTCCCCACCTCTTAGTTCATTAATTCTCAGTTCCCACCTATCCAGAAACTGTGTCCATTGTGTTACTTGCATTTGGAATCCCGAGCACAAAAATACTGCCATCAGGCAATTTTCAGAATCCTCAATCATATTTAAGCAAGACAGAGTCTTAGCACTCGGCTTAGAATTTCTTGAACTTAGTTTCATTTTGATACAGATTGTTGAGTGTCATGCAGGGGCTCAGCTCCCGCTCCCTGCCCAAGAACACAGGACAGGGTGAGGCCAAAAAGGAACAACAACGGAGCCACAGATAGGGGGTTCACACCACTATAGTCTCATTGGCAGCTGGGTTGGAGACACAGGGAGCAGGAGCCACACGATGCTCGACCTGCCGTCTGCTTCTCTGCCAACCAACGAACCCCACTTGCTAACTGCAACCCGCCATCCACACTTGCGAACCCCACTTGCTAGCCGCAACCCGCCATCCGCTTCTCTGCCCACCACCCCACCCCCTAGTGTAGCCATGGCAGTTATATTAGTAGCTAATAGCTAACTGGTGACAGCTGACGGCCATCTACTACTCGAGCCAACACCTTTTTACGTGAGGCCGAGAGCCTGAAAACTGCTCTCTGGGACTCTGTCCCCACAGCTTTATACTGAGGGCAGTAGGAGGCCGGGGGTGTTCTAGGTATGGAGTAACTTTGTCTGATTTGTGTTTTACAAAAATGTCTTTGGCAGCTGCCTGGAGAATGTCCTGGAGAGGAATGGGACTGAAGTCAGTTCTAAATCAGGAGGCTGCAGCAGGTAAGGATGAGGTTGGCTGGAATAGGCAGTCTGGACAGAGAAAGGGGGTAGATTCTGAGATCCACTAAGAAGGGAGAATCAACAGGGCCTGGTGACTGGTTAAGTTTGAGGGCGTGATTTGCAACACCTTAAGTCCATTACCCCACCTGCCCTTGACCCTGTGGGAAACAGGGAAGAAGTGGCAGGTGGAAAACCCCTTCATTTGCAGGGTGGAATGGGGTAACTCCTTCCTAGTCCCTATCTACACAGCCTGGACCCTTACCTGCAGGAGGACTGAAATGAGACTGTCTTCAATGGCTACGCTGCCTGAATGACAGGTAACCGTGGGGTGGGAGTTTGGATACTGTAGAAATAAACACTTGGCACTGAGACTAGGGCCCTTCAGCTTTAGGTGATGTTTGTTGTCACCTTTTCCACTGGCCATGGACTCAATCCAGCTCCAATTTCAAAATGTAGACACTTAGCACCAACTTTTTTGTAAATGAGAGTTTAAGACCTTGGTTATTTTAGCCACAAAAAGCATTTTGCTAACCCACAATCATGAAGGAAACCAATTATGACTGCAGGTGTATACGTATGAATGTGGTGTCCGTGTGTATCCCTGACGATAATGGCATAGTTATTTATATTTTTATTAAAATATAGTTGATATACAATATTAGTTTCAGGTGTAAAACATAGTCAGTACTAACATATACCTAACAAAGTGACCTCCACACTGAATCGAGGAACCCTCTGTCATCCTACAAGGTTATTACAGTATTATTGAGTATATTACTGTGAGGACAGAGTCCCAGAGAGCAATTTCCAGGCTCTCGGCCTCACGTGGAAAGGTGCTGGCTCGGGTAGTAGATGGCCGTCAGCTGTAATCAGTTAGCCATTAGCCACTGATATAACTGCCATGGCTGAGCTAGCAAACGCAGATTGCAGTTAGCAAGGGGTTGGTTGGTTGGCAGGGAAGCGGACAGCAGGCTGCGGATTGTGTGGCTCCTGCTTCCTGTGTCTCCAACCCTGCTCACTGCGCCATTTGTCACGCGGGGTGTCATGCGGGGTCTCTAGTCCCGCTCCCCGCATAAGAACACAGGATATGGTGAGGCCAAAAAGGAACACCAACGGAGCCATAGATAGGGGAGTCATACCACTATATTCTCGCTGGTGGCTGGGCTGGAGGCACAGGGAGCAGAAGCCACAGGATACGTAGCCTGCCGTCCCCTTCTCTGCCAACCAACAACCTCTTGTTAACTGCTATCCACGCTTGCTAGCTCAGCCACAGCAGTTGTATCAGTGGCTAATGGCTAACTGGTTACAGCTGATGGCCAACTAGTCACAGCTGATGGCCATTTACTACCCGAGCCAGCACCTTTCCACGTGAGGCCGAGAGCCTGGAAACTGCTCTCTGGGGCTCTGTCCCCACAATTCCCTATGCTGTACATTACATCCCCGTGACTTGTTTATTGTATAACTGAAAGTTTGTGCCTCTTATTCCCCTTCACCTATTTTGCCCTTTGTTTTCTTAAAAGTATGAGAAATTAAATCTGATAAGCCTGCTCTCTAAAAACAATTTCCATGGCATGAATTTCTAAACCCAATGTTAAAACCACAAAGCTGCGGCCTTTCTTCCTCTTTCTTAGGTTTTGTCTTCCTTTGAAAGAGTCTGTCTATCCACCTGCCTGACTTTCCTTTTTCATGTCTTCCAGAAAGGATAAGGAAAAGCTTCCTAAATGACCTCATTTTATTTTGAAACACGAAACCCTCCAAAAGAGGGGGGGAAAAAACTTTCTTGGTCAAAGGGATCAAGACGTATTTCTAGCTCTCTTGCCATATGGTAACTTATTTTGGAAGCATACCAAGAGGTAGAGAGAGTTTGACAAAATTGGCAATGCTAGTACAATCCTTTCAAATCAGACCAAATTCCCACTCTATACATTTGCTACAGACCCTTCTATTCATCATATCAGCAACTGTGACCACAGGATATGTAAAAATACCGAGCAATTTTTATCACCAGCTCTCAATCCCCCAGTGCCCTGGACGCCACATGGTGTCAAGTTTGTGCGTATTTCACCCCCAGGAAATCGAGCCATTAACTTCCCTTTCATTTACCAAGAGCTCTTGCCAGAAAGAAAATCATTCATCAGCTGTGACTTCTGGGAAGAAAGAGCGCGAGGACTTTACCAGAAGGACAGAGAGAGCGAAGGAAGAGGAGACCATGGCAGTTAGGCAGCGGGAGGCCACCTAATGCTCTCGTGCATTCTCCCCACGGGAGGCCCTCTCTCCAGGTTGCCTGGACGAGGAAAGCCCAGGTGAGGGTTATCAGAAAGTGGGATTCAAGAGGCTCATTCTCCTTCTTCTCAGGGGCTAACAGGGCCCCATTTCTCTGTGCCTGGTCTTCGGTGGGCAGGCTGACGGGTGGAGGAGGCGTCATGTGGCCGCTGGCTCACCTGGGTTATTTGGGGGGTACGCAGACAGGAATCCATTTTCTTACCTTTGCATTCTTGACATTCTGTGCAGCTCCATGTCATCGCTGCCCCGGAATCCTTTGGCAAAGGGATTATTCTCAATCTTTAATTGGGTGATCTGAAGGAAGGAGAGAGAGCAAGAGAGCTGGTTTTCACTTGATTGCTACAAGACTACCTCGGAACCTGCGCTAAGAATGTGTCGTAGACAGGCAGCCTCTGGTAACCAAAAAAAAAAGGGAATTATGTCAATGGGACCCCCCACTTCATTTGGGCGGAAGCTTTGGAAAAAAAATGTCCTAGATCAGGCAGCTTTGAAATAGGGGGGAAAAAAACCTAGATTCGGTTTGAAGATTAATTAAACTCATTGTGGGCCTCATTACAGCTGGGTTTTGTGGGTGGTGGTGTTGTTGTTTTTAATTAAAGTTTACTGGGGTGACAATTGTTAGTAAAGTTACATAGATTTCAGGTGTACAATTCTGTAATACACTATATACACAATGGAATACTAATCGGCGGTAAGAAAAGAGGAAACAGGACCATGTGTGACAACCTGTTGTTGTTGTTTTTAAGCTTAGGATGCTGTGTTTCAAACACCAACTAGGCCTCCACAGTGGGTCCCCCCGCCCCGCCTTTGGAAACTTGTGCATGCCGGCGTGATGTTGCCATCCCGCAGGGTGGGGATCCCCATTTTCAAAATGTGACTACGCCTCATTTCACCATTTCACACACTTTGCTAGCTCAGGTGGAAGACAGTGTCTAATGAAAACACACTAATGAACAGAAGTATAACATATATGATAGCTAATGAAACGGCTTCCAAACCTCTTTACTTTTATAGGTAAGGGAGAGAGCCCTCTTCTTGGAAATGTGTGCTGCAATGTACAGAACTTAATAAGAGAGCGGGGTCTGTAGTTTGAGGCCCAGAACGTTCACGGAAACCCTCCTCATGTACTCTATTAGAGGGAATGAACAGTAGTAGCGGATCCAAGTGAAAAGAGGTGTCCATATAGTGTTGGCTAGAAGTCGTTCCTGAAAAGCTGCGTGTGAATTGAATTTTTATCAATCCAATCACTTTATAGACACCAGAGCAGCAGTCATCAAAGTTCAGTCATTCAAGGTTCACCTTCACCATCACTGTCATGTCGATATAGCACCTGTGTCTGCTTAATATCTTTATTTAAATCTAACCACTTTTTACTTAAATTTATTCCATACAAAATATTATATCACTTCTCTATATGTCAAACTTGAATCACTTGCTATTCACTACAAAGAAAATTGGATCAAATTCTCTCTACCGGTACTCACAGAAAGCTCTAAACCCAAGGCTTCCCTTTTCTTTGTTGCCAGGGAAGATGAGACACTTTAGAGCAGTATTTAACACAAATGACTACTGAACTAAGACTCTCCCCCAATACTCGAATAGAAAGATAATCAAAAGAGAACAACTTTCTATGATTCCATCGTATTCAAGTAACGCCCCTGCCAAATTATCTCATCTACCTCCAGTAGTATAGTTATAGACTTTGAGAAACTGTGTACTAGGGACAATTAATAAGACACCCTCTAATTTGTCCATTTGTGGGTAGGGCATTCTGATGTGTTCTGTGTTCTGGAAGAGATTGCCTATTAAAGTCTTCTAACTCCAGGACTTTACAGTGAATACAAAATTATTACTTATGTATACGTTCACAATAAAAAGATATGTAAATTGAACATTTAAAAAAATGTGATTCCAACAATATGACATTTTAGAAAAGGCAAAATTACAGAGACTATAAAAAGATCAGTGCTTGCTAGGCTTAGAGGGGAGGGACGGATGAATGGGCAGAGCACAGAGGATTTTTAGGGCAGTGAAACTATTCTGTATGATACCACAGTGGTGGGTACATGTCATTACACATTTGTCCAAATCCATAGAATGGACACCGCCAAGACTGAATCCAAGTGGAAACTATGGAGTTTGGATGACAATGATATATCAGTGTAGGTTCAGCGATTGTAATAAATGTCCCCCTCTGGTAGGGCATGTTGATAACGGGGGAGGCTGTACGTTTGCGAGGGCGGGGGCTATGTGGGAAACCTCTATACCTTCTGCTCAACTTTCCTGGGAACCTAAAACAGCTCTAAAAACCCTACTAAAAAATATTTAAAAATATGTACGGGTATTTATGTGTATACACATTCCCTCCTCGTCGTTTTTTTTTTTAATGTACCCCTTCCTGCAGCTTTCTGATTTTGACTTAACTCTTCAGAATGAGTAGAAAAGTCTATAAACTCCCTGTAAAAGACAGGGTTTGAAATGTGCGCTCCTGAATCCAGTTCTATTTTGAGTCTCAAAACCCATCAACTAATGGAGCTTTCTTTCCTACTCAGATTTTGTCACAATGAAAGGCATCCCACTTGACCACAAATCATTTACTTAAAGGGGGAATTCTCAAAAATGCTAACTGAAAATTAGATCATTGAGAAAAAGGGGTAGAGGGAATCTTTGCTCCACTCTCTATGTCGCCCGCCCTTCCTGTCACTGAAGCCAGTCCTTTAGACAAATGGGGACGTGGCATCAGCCCTGAAGTAATGCCCAGTTTCTGATGTCACTGCTCCACCAAGAGTTCGGCACAAAAAAAATTACCCAAGAAAAAATAAAAAGGGTGGGTTTTCATATTTTATCACACAAAATCTTTTGCTCACACCATTCCTTGTACCTCATTCTTGCACTTACCGTGTTTCCCCCAAAATAAGACCTAGCTGGGCCATCAGCTCTAATGTGTCTTTTGGAGCAAAGATTAATATAAGATCCAGTCTTACATTATATTATATTATAATAAGACCCAGTCATATATTATAGTAAAATAAGCCTGGGTCCTATATAAGCCTGGTCCGGCTAAGTCTTATTTTGGGGGAAACAGGGTATCACCATGGCCTCCAAAAATATGATTGCATAGGCTAAGCGCGATTTGCTGTATAGACACTGAGGTGTATCGATCTTACATATGTCTTGCTTTGGAGACTGAGTATAGATGCCTAGAGAACATGAGAAGTTCCCTTAATAAACGTTAACATACAAGCTTAACTGCAGGTGAAAATGTCTATCTTATTTCATAATAAAAATGTTGTCTTTATTTCAGTATGTATGATAAACCTGTCCTTGAAATTCCCTTCTAATGTACTGCGAGTCAGCCAACTCATTCATGGGCACACAAACACACCAACAGATACCCTAGGATGCCTGAGTTCTACTAGAAGGTTCTCCTGAAACTGATTTCCATTTGTCATACAAATGTGCTCCCTCCAAAATGAGCATAAAACCGGATATCCGGGGGAGAGAGAGGGGTGGGGGGAAAAAAAACAAATATAAATGCCAGCTCCAACCAGTGAGACAGAGGTTGTAAAAATTAATGAGAATAATTGTTGTGAATTCTTGCTTTTGAAAAAAAAAAAGAAAAAACCCTCACGAGGGCCAAAAATCTTAATTATGTCTCTCTATTAGGGGTTCATTTCCTGGTCCCAACCAGAAAGCTCATACCTCATAAATACAGGCTCCTTACACAATGATTTAAGCAGGAGGAAAATGCCTTTTAATGGCAAAGTGAGTTAATATCAGGGGATAGACATGCTCGCATACACAGCCATTGTTGCAAGAGCAGGGAAATGAAGTACCCACGTGACCTTTTTTTAACACCTAAATATTTCTAGGGATCGCTCCGGGAGCTGCTGACAACTGCAGTGAAAACCTTACAAAAACGTGTTTCACAGAGCAAACGTCGCTGGGGAAGATTCGAGTTTTTAAATATCTTTTTCAAGCTGTCAACCATCTGGGGAAATAACTCCCAAATCCAGCTTGGGATCGCAGCTGGGCTGAGGAAATATGTCGTGTCATTAGCAGCCTGTGGTACACGGTACGTGACTACAGCCTAAGAAATGAACTCTGCCACATACCTGCCTCCACCGGGTACCTGCCTCCAAGCAGAGATCATTGTGAAGGCACTGAGCCCTTTTGACCAAAAATGGGTGGCTCATATTTTCCCAAATTGTACCTGCAATTTAATCACACGGTTTGCTTTCCTTCCCTGCTCCCCACTGCCCCGCTCACTTATCCAAAGTATAACGTTGGGCAAATAATTCTTGAATTGACAACATGAGCAGCGAGTGAACTAACTAAACCCCACCTTTTGTGGTTTTTCAACCACAGTAATAAGAATTTATTTAAAATCTCAGTCTTTCAAATTCCAAAATAGGGAAGGAAACAGTTTTCCAGAGCCTGCATGTTGGATGGAGACGCCCTGTTAATAAATTGATCGGTGTAACTAGTCAGTCAATGGAAACACCACGGCCATTCTGTGCTTCCTCTGGGCCAGAGTCCGCACTACACTTTCCACGGATTATCTCATGTAACCCTCATGATGATAATAAATAATCCTCTCGCTACCCCCATTTTACAGATGGGGAAAACTGAGTTAAGTAACTTGCCCAAAGTCAAATGGGTTTGCACGCGGGCAGTCTGCCCCAGAGTCCCACCTTCATCCTACGAGATGGTGAATAAGAGCTCAGATGACTTCTACCCGTGAAGTCAGAAGTCTCAATCCCCAGTCCAGGTGGGACAATAAAGTAACAAGACAGAGTCCACAAATCACACTCAGCCTGGCCCGCTGCTTTAAGTGACACATCATATATCCATGTGGGGAACATTTGCAGCAGCCCTGGACTTGAACTGGAAAACTGTACTGCTTTAGACTTCCTCCTGACAAAGAAAGTAGGTGCCTTTGCAACTAAAAAGTGGGGAAAAACCTCACATGGGGAGAGTGATGGAAACTTGTCTCCCGTGAAACCCCTCTTTTGGATGTCAGGCTGGCTAAAAAGTCCTGTAGGTACAGCTCAACTGGGCTTCCTGGACCAACCAATAAAGAAAAGGAGCGACTCCTGTGTATGAATCCTTTGTGTGGTCGTCAGATACACAAATATCCAAATGCGTGTTTGGAGACGCATGTCGCTAGACCCATGAGTATTTAGACACACACTCTCCTAGATTTTGCTTAAAACTCACGTGCACATACCCCATTGGGTAAGCATTCCTTCACTCACGTAGGTCATTGTAGAAGACATATTTTCAAAAATAGAAATTTGGTAGAGCAAACAGATATCAAATTATAATGTTGTACACCTGGAATTTATATGATGCTATTAAACCAATGTTACCTCAATAAACTTAATTTTTTAAATGAAGGGGAAAAAGAAGTTGGGGGCACGTTGGGTATATTCACAAGTGGTTATGGTGATAGTTTCCTGGCTATACACGTGTGGAACTTATCAAATTGTATACTTCCAGTATTGCAGGTTATTGCATGACAATTATGCCTCAATAAAGCTGTAAACAAAGAGAGCGAAAGCTCCCAGATTTAGCCCCCGTCTGATGGACCCCAAGACCGTAACCACACAGAGCTTAGGAATTTCCTCCAAAGGATCTGAGCACCCACGTGTTTCTTTAGCAGGTCACTGTCATGTACCCAGCACTTCCTGTCCTCTGTGTATAAACCTGGGCTCCCTTGGCAAAAATTAAATAAACAAATAAATAAATCTGACATATTTTTGGACCCACTGTCAGGTCTGGGAGCCTCTAAGCATATATATATATATATATATATATATATATATATATATATATATATACACATATATATATATTCATATATATATATTTTTATATATGGAATGGAGCGTCCTTGTTGCTATTTTTTCTATTTGTTTTTCCCTGTGACTGTCACCACAAAGTTAAACATAGGTTTACAGTTGCCGTAGAAAGAACAGGTTTCTAGCAGCCCAACTCAAATTAGCCTGAAATAGTTTTGCCTTAATGTTTTTGCTCTTGTTTGTTCAACAAATGGGGAGAACTCAGAAAAATCCTCGTTCCCCTTTAAAAAGTAATTGCACTTTGGGAGGGAGTAAGTTTTCTTCCGGAGGGAAGTTCTCTCAAGACCTGGGTTCCCAGGTAGGCCTTGTGGCCTAGAAGGGACCAACCATCACAGCGTGGCCTGGTCACTGACAATCTGAATCTGGAGATGACCCACAGCATTTTGTAACTGCCCTGGCTTCACTGGGGGGGGAGGGGAAGGGGCTTATCTGATACCCAGTTTGTACTGGAATGACCTTCACTGGGTGATGGGCGGCTTTAGGGTGATCTCACGCTGCTTGGCCTCTCCCACCTGGCTCTACAGCCCCTGTAATTTCCTTATCTTGCAGGTGGGATAGGAGCTGGGGGGGGAGGGGCGTCACCATCCCATGTCCATCTCCTTAAGTTGTCCATGTGACCTGTCCTCACCGGTCCCATATGGAACCCCTCCTTTCCTCTCCAGCAGCCTTCTAACTCCAAATCACTGTTTAATACTCTTAACTTTGTCCAACCCCACAGTGGCAGAGGCTACTCCCCAGCCCCCATATCTTGCCTTTTCAAATTCCAGATCCTTTCATAATAAACTTTAGGAATCATTCAATCCTGCTCCCCCAATACAATGAAACCGCGCGCACTCAGATTTCTAAAGAACACATATGAACCATGACAAGTCAAGCCAAGCCCTTTCTCCTAAGGAAGAATAAATGATACACACACCCCAAGCTGCGGTTATGGGGTGCCCGGTTCTAATGTTGCTATCAAGCTTTGAAACGCTCAAAGCAGGGCCTGGATTTTGAACAGCATGGGGTTTGAACAATCAGTCTGCTACCGACCGTCCCACCTCGATCCCAAAATGCAGCCACTTTCTCCCAAATAACCCATTGGCTATGTGCACGTCCCCCAACACACACACACACACACACACACACACACACACACACACACACACCAAGCTGTGGTTTTGCAGGATCCTGTCTAAGTCCTGGGAGGTGGTCTAGGCTGCTGGTGGCACAGTTTGCTCAGTTTTTGTTTTTGTTTTAACAATGCAAACCATGCTTTCGCATGTGGTCTGGGCTCAGTAATCACTGAAACCAATTAGAGAAGCATCTGGAAAATCCAAGCCCAAGGTTTCCGGTAACTTTGCCACCTGCCCCGATTCAACTTGAAATGCATCCAAAAGGCAGAGTGGAGGGGAGAAAAGAGGCTGATTCCAACAGAAAAGTGGCCCCATCCAAGAGCACGGACGGAGTCCTCCAATAAAGTGATGTCTCTTCTCACTGATCATTTCATGAGTGCAGTGAGATGGCTTCTTGTTGTATTTGAGTGCATGAACATCTATGGTGGGACAAGTTTGTTTGTTTGTTTGTTTGTTTTGTTTTGTTCTAGTTGGTGAGAGAGGGAGAGAAGGGGGGAAGAGATCATGCCAATAGTACAAAGAGCTACGTTCCTTCAGCTGCAACTCTGTCCCAGCCCCAACCCCCTGGGGTAGAAGTTGGTGCCCACTGTCCAGAAGAATGAAGCCACCCTTGGCCTGGAGTCTCAGCAGGAAACTCCTGCAGAGTCACGCAAATGAGCAGGCAGCCCCAGGCACTCTGGTTCCTGGGCACTGGGCTTACCTTGTGATTCTGGTAGGAAGTCACCGCGATAAACGCCGTCTCAGGAAAGACGTGGGTGCAGAATGCAGTATTCTTTGAGCCAAATCCATTATTTTCGTCCGCTTTCACAATGTGTAATCTGGGCTGGTATTTGTGCATAGAATTGAGAATAATCTAAAAATAATAAAGAAAATGAGATTGTAAGAAAAATGAAAAACCCTTTGTTTCCAGATAAAACCACCGCTCTCCACCCCCAAAATTAGCCTCCTTATATAGGCTCTCGAAAAATAGTCTGATTTTTTTTCTCTCCTGTTTTGAAAAGGGGCCAGTGATTTCATTAAAAAGAAACATTTCAAAAATGACAATTTCCAACCGAAAAAGCCAGGGTAATATTCCAGGAATCTACCCAAAGCACACACGGCAGTAAATCAGAATTCTTAATAAAGTTTGCTTAATAAATTAACTCCCTGCGTAGGGCACTTCCCACCCCCAACGGGAGCAATGTAAGTCTGGAGTAAGGAACTGGCACCCCAGGCAAGCCTGGGAGACAATTTTGGAATGAAAGGGGAAAAGAGACGAAAAAAATAAACAATCAAACATACAAATAACTACCCCCCTAAAAAAAAATAAACTCCAAGAGATGCAAAGGGGGAGACCAAGTGTTTGCGGAACTGTAATTAAAATCACGGGCTTGGCCCATTGTTTGGAAAATGTGCAAAGTGGAATCAATGAAAAAAAGAGGATAAAGGGACAATGGGTGGGACTCTAAGACTGGTGAGATGGGGGCAGGGGGAGACAGCACCCTCCCCACCTTCACCATCAAACAAGGACCTGGTTGCCCTGAGGTTCCCTTTCTCCAACTTGAGCAACATTCCAGCCTCCATAACGGGCATTATCTCCAGACGTCGTGGTCAATGACAGAAGTGCTGCATCTAGTTTGGGGGGAATATTCTTTTTCTCCTCCCTTTCAATCTTCTCAGGGTTTGGGGCACTCCCAGGAACACGGAGGGTCTGATTGCTGTGGCTGTGCTGTGACTACCACCACTAGAATCAATACTGGGAGCCAGGGGAACCTCAGGGGAACCTCCAGGCCCTGCGCTCTGTCCCGAGTCATTGGAGATCAGCCTTCTTACTAATAAACTGAGTTTGTTGTTCTGAGGACACCTGGGTTTGGATGCTCCCAGGAGGCTGTGAACGCTACTATTTATCAAAACGTTCTGATATATACCCACCGAACGGGCGAATCGCCGCGTTGGACGGGCTGAAAGTCTGGCTTGCGTTTTCCCCAGGACCGCAAGCTGGAGTGGGGAGGTTGTCTCGGTGTCTTTGATTATTTGCATTGATGACCCTGGGGCAGGGTTCTCGGGCCAACCCTTAAGACCCGCCTGGAGGAGGGGGAAGGCCCCGTGGCTCCCCAACCCCGGGCGCAGGCTCTAATCTCGGGCCGCCATGGCCCGGCCGCCTCCCTGGCCGATAGCGACGCCGGCCCGGGCGGCGTGGCGACAGAGAGACGCAGCGGAGTCTCGCAGGCCGCCGCAGCCCCCGGCAGGCGCAGCCATCGTCCCGGCTTAGCCAAATTGCTTTGACGGCAGGGGACAGTGTGGAGACATCAGCTCGAAGGCGATCTAATGGCTCCTAATTTCATTAGGGCAGCTCGAGACTCCAAGTCCTCAGTTTGGTGTGGGAATGCGTGGCAGCTGGGGAATCGGGGCAGCTCAGAGCACCACTCCCTCTTCCTGGCTCGGAAAGATCTGCAACTCGCACGAGTGCCCAGAGCTTGGTTGTATGGCTGGGCGCCTTCCCCAGGTGTGCACCCCAGCTCGACAAAATCGCAGGCAGAGCCACAGAGGGAAAACTAGGAGCCCAAATGGGGCTGGAGGACCGTCCAGCTTCCCAGCACCAACGTCCCACGGAGGCCCCCCCACAATAGGGTCCCAGCCTCCAGAAAAAGGCCAGTCAGCCCGCAGATGCATGCCGGACCTTCACAAAACAGTTCCGTCTCTCCCCAACGCTTAAGCCAAAGTATGGATTCAGTACCCGCAGGTACGACCCCGTGGAGGTCATTTCTGCTCGGAGGTGCACCAGCAAGCAGACAAAACACCTGCTTCAAACGGAAAAGACAGGGGCATTTTTCGTAGAAATGCCCCCTCTGCGCCCTCCCGACAGCGCAGAAATGGGGCCGGCCTTCCTCTCTCTGCCCCAGTGGCAATCTCACCACCAACCACTTATAAAAAGCCACATTAAGAGGGCCGGGCTGTCCCCTTCCCCCAAAGCCCCCCGCAGATTCAGTGCTTCAGCCCTGAAGCCCCCACAGGAACAGCCTTCTCATTCCACAAACTGTCCTCCGGGTCAAATTCATTCACACCCATCCCCTCATGTCCCCAAATTGGGGACAGTGTATCTGTCCATTCTCTCTAAAGAGGCAACATGGCCGAACAAGGAGCACTTTGGGAATCAGAGACCTAGCCTCAAATCCTGCTCCCAAATACAAGCTATATGACCTTGGGCAAGTCACCGCCCCTCCCCTGGACTCCCAGTTACGAAGGCTGTGTGCTTCTGTTCTACAGTACCCCTCTCTAGGCTGTTAGGGGGGTTAAATGCCCTCTGACAAACAATGGTGGTAGAACCAGCAAGCTAAGGGTTCTAAGCACTGAATTCAGAAACTGTGTTCTGTCCTGGCGATTGCTTTATTTCCAACAAAGAAATTTAGGGACATTTTCCAAAAATCCATGTTTTGTTCTTCGTTTGTTTTTCTTTGGGGAAGGAAGAGCGACGGTGCCCTATGGGGGGGCTGCATACTCAGTATCCTACACATAGTCTCAGGGGGGGCTTAGGAGGCTCCTCTCTCTTGGGGCCAATGGGACTCCAGGTTTAGGAACTGGTCTAGGTTTGTTTGCTCTGGGCATGGAGAAGGGAGGGGAAAGTTGGGGAAAAAACAGATCTGCCCAAAAGTATCAAGCAAAAGGAGGCAGAGACACCAGAGCTCGCCCCTGGTGGGTTGGTTTGCCCATCTGTAAAAGAAGCTGCAGGTGACCTAGGGGTGGCCTTCTCGGCTGGAGCATCCCAATATTAAGAGAAGCTCTGAAGGCAGAAAAAGGTATATGGTTCCCACCATGATCCAGACTGGGTGCCATCTGTGCCGAGTGCCTGCTGGATGAGTGGGACCATGTTTTTTTCTACAGGCCTGAAACACAGACCCCCACTCCTACTCTCAGATGGGACTGGGGCATAGGCTGGGTTCCAAGCCTGAGCATCCAGGCCCCGAATGTGCAGCTTCAGTCACCCCATATCCCCCACCCCTCAAGAAAGGCTGGGAGTTGGGGCTGGCGACAGAACGCAGTGAGCCTCGTGTCAGGAGAACTGGGGTGGGGGGAGGCTCACCTCCATCCACCCAGGAAAAGACAGACCAGAGTGTGAGATAATGGACCACAGGGAAGACTGCAGAGGGGCAGAGTCTGTTGGGGAGAGAGGTGGAGACCGAGAGGAAGGAGAGGAAATGGGAAGCTGCATTAGAAGGTAGGAGACCTAAGAAGAAAAGAAAGAGGAGAAAGGGGAAGAGAATGGAAGAGAAGATCCAGAAGGGAGGGGGAGAAAAAGACCAAGGGGGTGAAATGCAGCAAGGAAAGGAGAAGAGTGAGTGTGAGGAGCCCAGAAGAGAGAGGAACTCAGAAGGAGGGAGTGGGAGAGGGAGAGGGAGAGGGAGAGGGAGAGGGAGAGGGAGAGGGAGAGGGAGAGGGAGAGGGAGAGGGAGAGGGAGAGGGAGAGGGAGAGGGAGAGGGAGAGGGAGAGGGAGAGGGAGAGGGAGAGGGAGAGGGAGAGGGAGAGGGAGAGGGAGAGGGAGAGGGAGAGGGAGAGGGAGAGGGAGAGGGAGAATATGAACCTGAGGATGCCAGGCTGAGCTACACAAGGTACTTACATGCCCAAATGGGTCCAGGTGGTTGTTGGTGAGTTTGAGTTTCTGAAAGGAGACGAGCTGCCGCATCCAATGTGCCCCAGTGGCCGGTGAGTCCGGGTGCACGTACAGGCGGCCCGGCATGGCGGGCTCCGCTTTGCCCGTCACAGACCTAGACCAAGGAGAGATAGAACCACCCAGCCTTAGTGCACCGTGTAGTGTGGGTTGGTGCCCGAGCCTGGTCAGGGCGGCCGAATGTGAGGAACGGCCTGACCCTCAGGTCTCCCTTGAGCACCTGCAATGCCAGGTGCCCAGGATGCCTGACGACAATATCCAGAAGAGCTGCCCTGCCCGGTTCTTTCTTCTTCCACCTCATTCCTCCCCCAACACCAGGGGTGCACGGGGCCTCGCTGTCCATGAACAACCAGCGGGTTCTGGGAGCCTGGACGTGCAAAACAGTCTTGGAAAACTCCTCGAGCGTTTTCAGAGGGGGCTTCCTCTTTAAGCCTCTGCACTCTTGGCAGCCGTGGGAGCGATCTACCCAAGGAATGGGCCTCTTCTCTCTTGCCTGTTTTACTCAAATACCACGGGCCGATTTTGCAATTTCATAAAAAGGCATGTTCAAAGAGGGTAACTCATAAAAAGTAACCGTAAATGGTTTATACCCCCAAATACCTCCAGCGCTTGGTAACAATACCCTTTTTAGAAATCCACAACCCGCGGGTGCAGCAATAGATGTAGACACTTTGCTTCCTCTGAGCCTCAGTTTTCTCATCTCTAAAATGGGGGCTAATGGCTGCAATTTCTCCCTCTCAGGGAGAGATCAGGATGAGGCAATGGGATAGGCAGCAAAAGCTTCTAGTACACAGTAGGAACTCAAAAAATGTCTAGTGGGTCAATGGGGGAGTGCCCTCCTCACCTGCCACTCTGGTGCCTACCATTTATTATCTGCAAACTTGTATCTGTGGTCGTCGGCGGGGACGATGTCCATGAGAAGAATGTACTTCGTTTTGGGATTAAGGCCAGTCACCTTCACTTTATAACTGGGAAACATCCGCCTGGGAAAGAGGGAAGGAGGAAGGAGAGGGAGAGTGAGAGTGAAGGAGAGAAGGAGAGAGAGAGAGAGACAGAGACAGAGACAGAGAGAGAGAGAGAATTAAAGCCAATATTCTACAATGTGTGTTCACAAATTTTAATGGAAGAAGCGATTCCTTTGAGAAAGGTGAAAGAGAAAAGTAGCCCCCACTCCGCTCTTGCCAAGATCCATCCCGGGTTTCCCTTGAAGTTATGGGGAGGAGAAGGGCCCCTAGGTGGATCTAGCAGGAAAATAGAAACCAGGAGGCTAGGGCTCCAAGACAACAGGTTTTGAAGTCGGCCTGCAAGGAACCTCCATTTCAACTCTTGCTAAATGCTCTTTTAAGAACCAGACACCTACTTTTTTATATGGGGGCAGGAGGTGGCTTCTTAGGTAAAAAAGCTGGCCTCCCCCTCCACCCAGCCAGGTGCTTTGGCAGAGATGGGCAGTGCTGCCATGTCACGTGGACACCAACGTGAGTGCGCCCTAGGGACTGCACACGCGTGGGTGCCCACACACCACCTATCCTGGCTTCCGTCCTCTTCCCCCAGAGGTTGGTGACCTCTGACATGAGTCTCTTGCAGGAATTTATTCCTAAATACCCTCACAACTTCTCCAAGGCCCTTGATACTCTTCCTTGGAGAGTCTAAACTCTTCCGCTCTCGGCAAAGAAACTCAAAACCCACCCGGATTTTGGTTTCAGAAAGGCCTGGACACAGAGAGAGAATCGGGTAGTTGGAAAAACGGTGGTGTCCCGGGAACTAAGCTGCTGTGCCCACTCCCTCTCCGGCACAGGCAGCCCCCCGAATTCCCATGCCTCCCGGGAAGAGTGCAGCCTAGAAAGTAAGCATTCTTAAGGCTGGCCTGGGGCTGAAGGGATTAGTTGCTAGATCCTGGCTCACTCGGGGATGGTAGGAAGGGTTGAGTGGAGGCCTCTCCTTCAAACCTTGGAGCTGGAGCCTGGGTGTTTATCTGCCCCAGCGAGCACGCCCGGAGGCGGAGGCACAGGAGGCCTCGCTGGCCTTTTATAGTTAAATCCTCCCGGCTCAGGCTCAGGGAAGGAGGCCCCGGCCGGCTGACCGTGGCTTTCCTTCCTCGGCGGAATGGGAGAAGACCTTAGTTCTTTGATATAAACAGAATGCGCCTCCTCGTTCACCCGGGCCGAGCAGGGAAGCAGACATTGTTTAATTTCAGATAATAATAAATGTCACCGTTGTCAGTTTATTGCGGGAGGCTTTGGGCTGGAGAATCGGAGAGTCTGGCGAGGAGGCCCCACCCTCCCCCTTCACACAATCGGTGGCGTGGGCCTACCGGCCTCTCTGGCTTCACGCGCCTGCTCTGGGCCAACGTGGGGCTCTCAGCCCCTCAGGACGCGGAGGGCCAGTCCTGCACGCGTAGGGATGTGGGCAGGAGGTCCCCAGGCCTGGGCGCGCGCATGTACTCACGCACGGAGCTGCATGGCTCTCCCACCCCCTCCCCCAGAAGCCTAGCAATTCTAGCTAAAACTCAGCGAGCTTTTAAAAGGAACTTCAGGGTGAGTGTCTTGGCGAAACTGCCGTGTTTATCGGTGTCTGTATATAGAGCCCGGCCGAGCCCCGGTTCAGTTTCAAAGGCTTCGCCTTCTTTCTATAAACAATGAAAGAGGTAGCGAATACATTCAACGATTCAGACTTTGGCAATCGGGTGGGACTCTGGAACGGCTCCAAGGTCAGGGAGGGTGGGAAGGAGGGTGGGGGTGAGGGATGCAGTCTGAAACCAGGTCTCATCTCTGGGTCCTCTCTGCACCTCACTGTTTTCCCGTTTTTTCTCCCCCCTCGTACGCCTTTTGCTCATTACTAATCCATCCACACAGCACAACTTCCAAAGCTCTTGACTCTTCTTATATAAGAGGTGGAGGAAATGCCCAGTTGGAAGAAATGCCTGTTTCCCCAGTTGGTTTCTCCAGGTACTTCCCCCACCCTGATGGAGATCACTGGAGGAATTCTCTGTGCCTCTTTAACTAGAATCCCATCAAACAAAATAGTCTCTCTCTCTCTCTCTCTCTCTCTCTCTCTCTCTCTCTCTCTCTCTCTCTCTCTCTCCCTGTCTCTCCTTTCTCTGTCCCCTCTCCTTTCTCCTGCTCTCCTCTCTGCTCCCTGATCCACCTTTTCTTCTCCGCCTCTCCCACCATCTCCCCAGGACCCCTCCACAGAGGTGACCGGCTCACCGTCCAGCTTTGGTTATGATCATCTCCGTGCCCACTTCGTGGAATTTCAGCCACAGTTCTCTTTCATGGAGAAACACCTTGATCCCTTCCATGCCCTAGACGAAGGAGAGAAAAGTCACACGGACAAACCCAGGGGCAGTAGGCCTTTGCTCCCCAAACTCCCCCCAAACACAGAGATGTCTCCTCCTTCCCTCCGGGGCCTGTGGGGTCAGAGGCTGAAAATTGCCCCCAGCCCACTGCAGAGCTAGCTGCCTGGGCCGGAGCACACCTGCCCAGGAATCCCCGTATATGTTTCATAAGAAGTCTCCTACACAAGACTATGGAAAACTCCCCCACCATCAGGGTGCTCCAGAATGTCCAGTGGGGGAGGACCAGGCTGAGGAAAAAATGAAATGAGTCTCAATCCACTTTAGCCAAGATGCTACTGAGAAAGAAAAAAAAAACCTTAATCTAAAAAACCCACTCAGGATATTCTCATGGAGACCCAAATGTCCATATGCAAACATACAGATATATGTGCATGTTTATTCTCACCATGGTGGTGAAAATATAGACTTCGGTGAAATTTTAAATTGACAAATGTTTGTGTATTATAACAGGTTTCCACAGTCCAAAACAAAAACTAATTCTGAAAACCTCTATATTAATAAACCTTCTAGGCTCTCCTTAGATGCAGCTTTGGTCCCGTCAAACTGTTTTAATTACGGTCACAGCCTAAGTAAGCCACTTAACATTTCCGCTTTCAACTAAGTTATTTCACAAAAGCAATGCAAAAAAAATTATATACAAAGTCTTTACTTTGCCATAATCTATAACTGTCTAATGAGTGGATTTGTTTTTCTGTAAAACGAAAAAAAAAAAATCTAAGTTTGGGAAACTGCATGCCCACTGCTCTCTCTGCTTCTCTACAAATAGACACACACTTTCCTGAGATGTGAAGGGCAAAGTAAAGACTATGCACTAGCCAGGAAGGACATCGAAATCCCCAAGAAGGGTTTTAGCTATGTCCAAGTATCGCTTCTGGTCAAGTCGCCCCTCTTCGTCCCATCTGACACCCGATTTAAAATCAGCAAGGTCTACAGGGGCCGCCTTGAGCACCCAGTGCGCGGGGCCCGGCTTCCAGCCAGGCGAGCCCGCGGCTCCCTGCGCCCTTCCCGCACTAGTCCTCTGAGCCAGCCCTCCAGGCCCCGGCGGCAAGACAAATGGTGCCCCTCGCGGGTCTGGGCGGCAGCGCGCGGAGGAGGCGGGCGGAGGCGAAGGCTACGGAAGATCTGAAGAGGGGTCAAGCCATCGCTCAAGCCGGCCTGAAACGTCCGCTGACCCGGCCCTTAATGAGGAGCTCAGGGCTGAGTCTACACCCTAACTAGAGCAGCACGGAAAGAAGGCTCTGGGTTCTTGTTAGCCGGCCCCAAACTGCCAGATAATGAAGGCTTCTCTAACACCTTAGACGTATTTCCCAAATCCTCTCGCCATAAAAATAATCGTCACAATAAAGCGAATTGGTATATGCTGGTATTTAGGGAGACAGGGTAGAGGAAGGTGGAGCTGAGTGGGGATAAAGAGGTAAAGGGACAATCAGGGGCAATGGGCAAACCCCCCTCTCCACAGGAGGGGCTTCGGTTTCTGCAAAGGGCCCCTAGGCGCGGGTCCTCTTACCTGCTGGGTGAACGCGGCCTGCGGGGACGACGGGCTCTTGCTGGGGGCCCCTAGCGCGCTCTCTGGTTTGGAATCGCAGGGTAGGTCCTTTGAGTCAGGTTCCAGGGGAGTGTGCGCCAAGCCAAAGCCCTCGTCTGCGTCGGCCATGGTGTGCCCGGGGCCCTGTGACCGCGCGGGGTCCTGCACTAAGGACAGGAAGGAGGGGGAGAGGGAGGGAGAGAGAGAGAGAGAGAGAGAGAGAGAGAGAGAGAGAGAGAGAGAGAGAGAAGGTTGGAAGCGCAATTCTAGTGACAAGAGGCAGCAGTTGGGCCCCCACTTTCCAGCTCCCAGCACCTCCGTTCCCAGTTGAAGGAGGCAGAAGAAGGTCCCGTTATTATTATCATTACTGTTACTTCATGATCACGCACAAACTCTTGCGAAAGACCCGCGTCAGACCAGGAGGAGGCGAGGCCCGCATCTCCCCTGCGCAGGCTCCCCACGATAAGCCAGCTGCCCATCAAATTTGTCTGGACTTCTGGAAGAGCCAATAAAGATAAGGCCTGGGTATTTTTGGAAGCCATTGGGTACGGACCAAAAACAAAACAAAACAAAAACCTAGTGTCCTTTTGAGAATTTTTTTTTCTTTGTCGAATTACAGGAGGTCATCAGAACTCTGTTTATGAAAACTCGCAAGTGGAATAGTTTTGTGCAGCAGGCAAAATGTCTAAAATAACCCGTCTCTTGCAAAACCAAAAACATAAAGGGAGAAAGATTTGCAGATCAGTCCGAAAGAGAATTCGTGTTCATCTTTTGTCAGTTACAGGCCTTAAAATTAAAAGTCCTTTAACATTAAGAGTCCTCCCTTTTCCCCCAACCTTAAGGAACGTTAAAAACAAAAAAAGGAGCCGAACGAACGACCAGGCAGGAAAGCGCCGTGCAGCAGTTCAGAGGGAGACGCACTTCTGGGTGCCCGCGGCCCACGGACCGCGCTCTGCCTCCAGCCCCGGGCGCACATTCTCCTGCTTTCTCGCTCTCCAGCCCGGGACCGGCATTTTGTTGATCCGCCAGGCCGAGGTGAGCTTCTCAGAACTTCAGCCTTGCCTGGTCGCTGGAAGTGCAGGCCCAAGCTCGTCATTGGCGAGGACAAAATGGGTCCCAGTGAAATCCTGGGCTTCGGGCGTGGAATTCGCCGCCTAGGTCCGTCACAACGCAAAGAATGGCCAGGGTTTGCAGGGACAGGAGGTTGGAACACGCAAAATAACAGCTGCAGAGCTGTTCAAGCCCGATGAGGCTGCCTCCGGCTCTGATCTCCTTCCAATCTCGTGCACGTTCCCAAGTAGGGACATCCTCTCTCTCAACCCGAGAAGACTGAGAAGGGGGCACAAGGGATTGCCCCCAAATCTTAGCAGCCGCTCGAGCAGAAAGCTAGGTCCCACTCTGGTCTGCAGTAGCCAGAGACCCAGAAATGAGGCTGAGGCCAGCTGCTGAGGCCTGACTCCGAAGAGCTTCCCTCACCAAGCCCTGGGGGTTTGCGGGAGGCTGTGATGGGAGACCCGCAGCCCGCTCACAACAAAAGAAAGCGGGACTGGCTTCCGACACGTGCGCTCCCATGCACCACCAGTCACCGGCACAATCCCACCCTCATCTGGGTCCCAGGGAGCTCAGGGCTGGCAGGGGCAAACAAGATGAGGTTTGACAGAACCAGGCCGCGCGTCCTGGAAACCTCCATGCCGCTCCCCTGGCCACGGCTGCCTGCTCGGCCCCACGCACCAGGAGCTCCGGGCCGCATGAAATCTCTGCGAGCAGGGCTCTGCAGAATCCAAGATGAGGCTGCAGCCCCTCCAGGCACGCCTCCCAGAGCCCTCTCAGCCGGGGGCTCCCACCCGAGCCTCCCGGGCCATCTTCGGGCAACGTTACCTCGCTCGGTGAAGCCGGTGCATTCACCACATCCCTTGTGCTCCTAGCAGGGAAGCCGGCGGCGAGGCGGGGGCGCCGGCATGGTGACTCCGAGTTTAAGCGGGGGGGACGGCGTGCCCAGACTAGTGGCTACGGCTGCCTACAAAGGAGCACCCACCGCTGGAGCCTCAGTAGCCACGGCCCACTTCCAACACACACCTCCTCCTCAGCTCTTCGCTGCTCTCCCTAAAGACTTCCAAGTTGTCAGGCGCCAGAAGGGCTCCAAAGAACGCAAAAAGAGCAGCCAGGAGGACACCTTCTTCAATAGTATCAACTCAGTGCCCTGCTCCTCCCTGGCACCAGGGAGGGGAAGTTAGGAGACAAGAGGGAGCCGTGGGAATGGTCCAAGTCCTCGCTGAGTGCCGCTTTCAGGGTTAAAGTTCCGGAATCCGAGGTAAGATTCTCTCTCTCTCTCTCTCTCAATCTCTCTCTCTCTCTCTCTCTCTCTCTCTCTCTCTCTCTCTGAGAAATACAAGCCGACTCAGCTGAGCTCAGTGACGTTGGGCCGCCGTGATGCTTACAAAGTCCTGGAATTGCCTATCCAACTAGCTCCCACTGCACATTGCCTCTCTCTCTCTCTCTCTCTCTCTCTCTCTCTCTCCCTCCCTCCCTCCCTCCCTCCCTCCCTTCCTCCCTCTCTCGCTCCCTTCCTCCTCCCTCTCCCTACCCACTCCCTCCCCCAACCACATTTTCCATTAGATTTCCCGAACACTCACATCACAACACGACTCCCAAACCCAGACCTGGAGATCACCCCCTCCTCTCCACCCCTTTCCCAGCGTCCATCCATCTCGGCTGCTCTGAGTGCGGCTCGGTGGCTGCAAAAAATCCTGCACAAATCATCGCAAACCCGGTCGGCTTCTGCCCGGGAAGTAATCTCAGTGACGCGGGCTGAGCAGAGAACGGAGTCTGAACGCAGGACGCGTGCACACACACGCTGCGCGCCTCCTCTGCAGCTTCGCCCGCGTTCTCTCTCTAGCGCTGACCTCAAGACTGAGAGCTGCATGACCCTGCCTGGCCCAGCCGGCCGCCGCTCGCCGCCCTGACATCTCTCCCCCTCCCCACTCATCACCCAGACTCTCAGTGACTCCGGGGTGAAGGCAGGGTGAAGGTGCGTTGGGATGGGGGCCGAGATCAAAGATACCAAGAAATCGCCATTGGCCCCCACCTAACCACCACCCCCAGGGCCACTAGACCTCCCTAGCAGGAGATGTACACAAGGCAGTGACCAGTTTTATTAAAATAATCAAACAGTCACTGGGGGCTGGCCGGGATTTTCATCTCCCATCGGCTCCGCTCCCAGCCCTCCCCCTACCTTAAATGTATTATTTTGAGGGTCGAGTTGAAGAGGTCAATAGAAGCATAAACACAGTCAGTAGGTCTTAGGCTGAGCAGACCCAGGTTGAAGCACCAAATACTGTTGCTTGGAATAAATGTCAGGGTTCCTGTTCTGTTTACTCCCCCCAGTCTGCTGTATCCCCTCACCCTGTTCTTTTCTGGGGCTCTGATTAGAGACTTGGACCTGCAGGGCAAGGTCTGGGTAGAAAGAAGGAGGGAGGAGAAGTGCCCTGGAGATCAGCCGCCACCCCAGTGTAACCCTCTGTGGCCTCTGGGACCAAAAATCCCAGGACAGGCCTGACAAATCGTTACAGAATTCCAAGGTGGACTCTCCAACTGTAAAAGTGGGGCAACCTCTGAGAAAACCAACCCAAGCATTTGCTACAGTTCTCACTCTACCTTCCAGGTTTGTTTTCAAACAGCCTTTCACCGAGGCCGTTTATTTATTTGTGAAAACACTCTCACCCTTCCAAAATGTCAGCTCAGAGGACTTTGGGCTTGCTGAGGAGGCGACCCCCCGGCCAAAGACGGAATGTCTGCATCTCTGGCAGAAGGAAAGGGAAATCCAGAAAGACCTCTCCAATCCCTTTAAATTCTCAGAGATTTGCAGGATAAAATAAATTCCCATAAATAACCTTCAGGCCCCTCCCGAGAGGGAAAAATCTGGACTCCCCCGAGTCAGTAAGATTCGCTTAAGTTTGTGGAGCCCAGATGGTGCGGGCCACCAAGCGAAATTGGGATTTTGAGACCTGGAGGGGGAATCTATTCATGCCAGGTGACACCCCAAGGCAAAATGCAAGAGAGTGCATTCTTATTTTGAGGGTGAACTAGCAGCAGCGCTGGGAGGAGGGATTCAGCAGAGCCGAGTTGGGGCGGGAAGGTAGGGGGTCAGGGGCAGGCAAAGAACTGAGAGAAACCTATTCCGCCCACCCCCAGCTCTCCAGGGCGACACTCACCTCCAAAAATCCCACCTCTTCTTTCCAGTGCAGAAGCCTGGAGTGACGCCTCGCTGGGGAGGGGCGACTCAGGTGAAGAGTTTGAAAAAGACCCCCAAAAGAGACCCCTTTTAGGCCAAACCTTCTTCCAGCGTCTGTCAAGAGTAGCATGTACCTCCCAGCTCGAAGTTGGTTTGTGGTCTTCGACAAATTAAATATTACTGTTTATTACCAGGCATACCCCAATAAAATAAAGAGGCAACCAGGCGATACCGACTATCTCACCAGCCGCTGCACCTATAGGACTTGGAGACGTCACGAGTCACGCAACCGGCCCGCGCGCTGTCACGCTCGGCTGGGGGGCAGTGGCGGGAGGTTAATTTCTCTCCGTCTTCGCCTATCAGTTCCCAGGTCTGCGCAGCCACAAGTCCCGGACGCCTCGGCCACGGGAATAAATAAAGAAATAAACAAACCCAGCGCCCTCTGGGGAAATGGGGGTGGCGAACTTCAGACACAAATAGAGCCAAGATCGATTTTCTTAGGGAGGGGGAGGAGGCCTTTTGGCGAAGGGAAGTGGGAGCCCACCTCAGCCCACGATTGGAAAGAAATCAAGTTGTTCCAGGGGGAACGAGGTCTCTTGCAGGAGTCAAGAGTCTTCTTCTTATTTAAAAATTATGTTTTCAGAGGAGGAGCTCTCGGCAAGTGAATATTGCGGAGCCAATGTAGCGGGTTATGTTTCGGACGCGATAACTCAGTGTCCCCTTGCAGACCAGCATAGAAGTAATTGCTGGGTTATCGCGGAGGGGAAATGAAACAGAGACATTGGGAGGAAGAAAGACAGTCGGCCACAACGTTTCTTGCTGAGAAAAAAAGTCACTTCTGCAAATGGTCCTTTAGCTAGGTCCGGGGATGCAACTCGTCTCAGCGCAGCCCGGCGGGGGCGGGGTGCGAGTGGGTGGTGGAGTGGGGATGACGAGGGGCGATTTCTGCAGAGAAAAATTATAGCGCCGGGGACTGCAGAGGAACGAGGCGCTATATTTTGTTTTGTAATAACGACTATTAATTTTTGTCTCATTGATGGGCATAACTTCTACGCAACCCCGTGGAGGATGCGCGCGAGCTTTTGCGCGCAGCTGGAACCGCGCTAGGGTCAGTTGGGAATCCTGTACTGCGTAGATGCCACCGGCGGCGCGGAGGAAACAGCTAGGCCTGCCCAGCACAGAGCGAGCGAGCGCTGGGCCTTCCGGAAGGGTAAGTTCCCCACCAAGGGGCCCCGAGGGAGCCGGCCCGTCGAAATCTGGACTTGCCCCCAGCTTTGGGGTTCGATCCCGGCTTTTGCGCGCCCCCAGCCCCCAGGGCTTTCCGAGGCTTGGCCTGGCTCCAGGCCTGCTCGGTCCAGAGTTGGAGCAGCGGCACAAAGTGCAGGAACGCGGTCGACCGAGCAGCCCCAGGAGGAGCTAAGGTCAGGCCCGCGGGGAGAGCAGGCAGTGGTTTCCAGCGCCGGACGCGGACACCCGGGCCAGCCGGGCCGCACACTCTGCAGCTTCCAGCAAGCAGAACCCGTGTCCCCATTCTAGGCCGGGCCTCAGTGGCTTCCCCCAGCTTCGCTTTCGTTTCCCAAGTTACTCATAATTATCTTTTCCCCCCAATCCAAGGCCCACGGGTATGGCGTTTGCTCCCCGATGCCAAGAGCGCGACGCGAAATCCTTTGCCCAAAGCTTTGAGATGAGTTCCTATTTGTGGAACACTGGGCCCTCCGTGCTGGGCCGGAAACAGAGGCCTCGGCCCCGCTGGGGCTGAAAGACGAAGGCGAAACCCTAAGCAGGGAGAGTTCCTTTCCATTTGACTCCCTTCTCTCAAATCCACGGTGCAGGGCCCCAAAATCAGCCCGCCCGCTCACAAAGGATTCCGCAAGCTCAGCTTCCCAGACCCGCTTTCCCACACGCTCCAGAGGCCGCGCCAGGGGGAGAATAAATAAAGACCTCAACTAGATTTGAGAATCCCCATTCTTTTCCTCAATCATTGGGCAGTAAACTGGAAAGAGAGGCTCCAACACGTAGCATCCCTCCCTTCTTTCGGAGGACTAATGTTTTTTTCCCACCCGCTCCCAGCTCGGTTTTCTCCCGAAATCTGTTTTCCTCATTTCAAAAAATTTCTGTCCTGATTTTAATACTGCAATGGATAAGAGAGCAGAGGTTCCTATTTTTAAAAGTTAAAACAAAAGTGAGGGTTGATGGCTGTTGATCTTTTTTCTTCACTTTTGCTTTGTTTCTAAGAAAGTCGCATCCAAAACCACCATATTTCTTTCCTCTCAAAAGAGAACTCGCTTCAGAATCCACCCTTTTTCTGTTTCTTTCCCTATGTGTCCCCGTCTGACTCAGGTCTCCACTGAAGGAGAAAAGTAGGGAGAAGTGCAGATTGGACTGGGAAAATTAATAAGAATTATAATAATAATAAAAATGATGACAAAAGTAAACTGACCGACTCATTTTTCGAAAGAGAGAGTCAGGCTGAGGGTGGGAATTTCCCTCATTTCTCAGGGGGTCAACTTTCCCTCCTGCCTAGTTAAAACTGGCTCTATTATATTTTTTCCAGGATTTCAGTATCTCCCTTCCCAATGTTTTATTTGGTTCCTAGCTTCCCCATTTCTGACCGGATGTATCTAGGAAGAATGCTGGCTGTTGTGATTATTATTTTAATCTCCAATATTCTCCAGTATGTTCACCAGTTATCATTACTACTTATTTTACTCAGCATTATTCATGTTGCTATTGTTTCCTGTGCTTTGGAACTATTTCTTTCCCCTCCCCGAAGTTTTGGTGGATGATTTTCTTTTTTTCTCCTAGTCAGGGTCATGAAATGAGAAATGGAAGTGGGAACTTCTTTCTGGAGGCCCAGATGAGATATCAAGACTGGAGGTTTGCAAGCTCCAGAAGGTGGTAAGACACCACGTTTAGGAGGCAAAGGAGTACTCTCCTTGCTCCCTCCAATGTGAGGGTGTCCAGTGGGGGAGAAGGTCGAGGGTTTTGAGCTGAGAGAACCTGGTGCCGCGTACTGTCCTGGGGGCTGCCCTGAACCTGAGAACTCCGGCTGTATCTGCCGCCCAGAACCTGTAGAAAGGCCTTGGGGATGGTAACCATGTCTACATGGTCAGCATATCCCCATAGCCTCAAAAGATGTGGGGGAAAATATACTGAATTCCAGGCCTCTGACCCGGTAAGATAGAGACTCAAGCTAATACCTCCAGGTCTGGGAAGCAGGCGGGGGGCATGTCTGGATACCCCCTCCCTCAACTGGAGGGTGCAGTGGAAACTTGGGAGCCTGCTGCTCTCCGGGGCTCTGGAAAGACAAATTTTCTTTGGCAAACGGAACGGTGTCACGCTGTCGACACAGCAGACTATTTTTCTTGTTCCCTCATGGAGGGGGGGAGAAAAGAGAGCAAGAAAGAGAGGGAAATTAAATCCACACGTGTTAAGCTTGCTCAAAGGGCCGGATTCAAAACCAGAGATGAAACTAGGACTCCAGTTCTGGCTGCTCGCCGGCCTCTTTCCAGCCAGCCCCAGGCTCGCAGGGCAAGGCATCCCCACTGGAGAGAATTCGATCCGATGTTTCATAAAGCGCTTTATTTAAGGGGGAAAAGGGGTGATGGTTCCTCTCTGTCTACACTGCAGAGTCAGAATTCAGAAGCAGCAAAACAACAACAAAAAAGGAGGTAGGAATTGTGAGAAGAATTAACCCCTGTAAGAAAGCTCAGCTTGATAGCTCCCAATGAACCCAATGGTTTGTAACATTTACCCAATGGCCAAAATGAGCCAGACCAGTCGTTTTGGAAATTCCTAAGATCTGACTTTCGGACTTTGGCCTTCCTGGTTCAAGAGAACCTAAGAAGCTGTTTTATGCACGCTGGGATAGCTGGTTTAATCCGCACGGCTAACGCCCGCATCCCTACTCCTTCCTATCTTTGGAGAGAAACTTGCCTGGAGCTGAGGGTACAGGCCCCGCCGCGGGAGGAGCCCTGCTCCTGCAGGGAAGGGGTGGGGGGGCGAATGGAGTCGGCCACCCCTCCTGGAGCTGCGAGCGAAAACTCTAGTAATGACCTTGAAGGGGTGAAGGGAGGTGGGTGGGGGTTCGGGTGAGGAGAGCAGCCAAACCCCAAACTGGAGGGATCCGTCACCAAAACGATTGCTTGGTCGAGACCTCTAATTTTTCTTCCCTTTCAGCCCGGGCCCGCGAGCGCCGCAATGGGTCTCCTCTGGCCTTCGGGTCTCCTTTGGCCTCCTTGCGCTGGGTTTCCCTCCTTTCTGGGCAGCGGCGACAGAAGGGTCCGGAAGCAGGGACCGGGACGCCTCTCTCCCTGGCCACAATCACACCCGGAAAACACTAGGGTGAAAATGACAGAGGCTCTCGGTGGGGTGCAACCGACTGAGGGTCGCGGTGGGAAAGCTCCTGGCGTTGGTTTCCGCAAGGGCCCTGGGTTTCCTGGTCACCATGGCAACCCTGGAGTCCCTGCGAACAACAACCGGGCGCCCCGGGGACAATTGCTCACTTTTGCGGAGCGTTCTGAGGCCTGCGAGGCGCTTCCGCCCCTCGCTCTTGGCTTTCTGGAGGCCCCTACAAGGCGAGGATTGAAAAACTCCCCCTTTTTTTCAACGGAGGAGAAAAATCGAGGAATAGTGGAATCTGTAATAGGGTGGTTCGGGGGTTGAGCAAAAGCCCCCACTTAGCAGGGTTCAGAGCGACGACCTCGGCGGCGCGCGAATGCAGCTCACGGGATACTTACTGTCCTCGAAGCCCGCACCTCGAACGTGTCAACCGGGGACCCGGGATTCTGAGAGTCGCGGATCTCTTCTCAGCTACTGCCCACCCCCACCCCCACTCGAGATTCCTCACATCCATCCAAGCAACGCTTTCTCCTACCTGGAATAGCTTCTCCTAGATAAAGAAAGAGAAAACTCGGACACTAAACTTTCGGCGTTAATGTCTGCACGGTCTTATTGAGAGAAAGAATAAATTACACTTCTTTTCCCTTTCGAGAAATCATTTTCGATTGTAGATGCAGTATAAATAACAGTAAGATAATATTTGGGGGTTGCATTGCTTTCTTCTTGAACTTGCGGGATGTGTGTGTGGGGGAATGCTTTTCTTTTGGGAGTGGACAGTGGACAATACAGGCTGATTTATCTGTTTCCATTTTGGAGGCAACCCGCTGGGAGAAAGAACCAGGGCGCTGACCAGCTTGGACTGCCCGACTTGGCGGCGATGGAGGGTCACAAAAGAGAGAGGCCCACGGAGAAAAGGGGTCCAGGCCTGGGTGCCCACAGAGGCCTTTGGCCCAGGGATGGGAGTGACTCCTCCTCTGGGGTCTTCCCCACCTTGTTTCACTCTCTGCTGTGGACCCCATTCATTTCCATGCTTATCAGGCAAGACAAAACTTAGCTTCTCTCTGATACTTCCGCTGGGCCATCTAATGTCCCCAAAAGCTCAGGGCTGGCCAGTAGTGCCTCCACCCACACCTTTCCCGTCTGAATCCCAGGCAGCCGATACAGGTTCCTTTAATATCACTCAAGACCCTTGTCTCCTTTCTTCCCCAAAATTTTGCATTAATAGCCTCAGAAGAGCCCTGCCTGTGTCCACACAGCCACAAAGAGAGAAATGTGGATATTTGAGACTCAAAAATCGTTAACATTTGAGGTGCAGTAATAGCCAACATTTACCAAGGCCAGGAGCTATTGCAGCATGGTTTCTGCTCACTTGCTCACTTAGCTCTCAATAGCTCTGTGAGAAGGTGGTTCCTGAGACTGGCCACCGTGCATGCTCTGGTGGGATTTGAACCAGGTAGTCTGACTCCAGAAGCCAGGTGCTCCTCTTTGACAAGGCAGGGCTTCTCTACCAAATCAGGGAAGGGAAGGGGAATGCGAAGAGGTCGGTTGGATTGGGTAAGTTCAAAGGACACTTTTTAAGCACCTAAAAACACACCCAGTTTAAAATGAAAGGCAAATTTCTCCTTGAGTCCAAAGGGGTAAAGGCTTAGATCTCTTCTGTTTCTACACCCTCTCCCAACTCCCAGCAGGGAAGTAAGGGACCCACACAAAGGCCTAAGGGCATACAGCCCCAGATTCCTGAGCACTTAGCCAGATGAGAGGAAATATGGGAAGACGTCAACTTCTTCTCTCCAAACCTCAGCATTCTGTTCCCAATCCGGTTGTGTTCCCAAACCCTGGCGCACATTTATCACAGCCTCAAATCAGTACACATTGTCCCTTGGAGGGAAGGAAATTGGGTGAGTGGGATAGAGAGGGGAGAGGAGATGTGCCTGGGTGGGGGTTGTTGTTTTTTGAAACAAATAATGAGGCTCAGAGAGGGTGTGGATCCGCCCATGTCACAGAGCCTCTGCTGGAAATGCGCCTAGCTCCTTGCCATTCCCTAGGCTTCAGGTAGAGACTGAAAGGAAACCTCAGCCGCTTCCCCAGTGGAGTGTGCAGGCCACTGTGGGCTCAGCCTGCTAAGGGTGCCCCTTGGAGGTGTGGAAGCCGCAGTCTGACGCAGCTGCCCAGCCTGCGGGGTCCCAGCTTCCCTCTCCATACTCGGGGAGAGGGAGTGTGGTAGACGAGGCCCTTCCATCTTTGCACCACTCAAGACCTAACAAACAGGCTTCCTGGGGCTGCTGGAATCCCGCTGCCTCAAGGTTCCCGTGGCGGGTTTCAGGAAGGTCCCTGAGCTCTGGGGGTAGAAAGGGGGGGTCCAGACCCGGCACTCAGAAGGACCAGCTCCTGGCGCCAGTCCTGTAGCCTCCCCAGCCCAACCCCCTGGCGCTTTCTGGCTTCTCGATCCTTCTTCCCCTCACCTCGTTGTCCCTGCTGCGCACACCTCCCCCACTCGGGCTTCCGCAGGTCCAATTTAAGAAGAGGAGTTCTTTGAAGCTTGGGGACCTTGAGATGCAAACCCTAGGATGAATGCCCAGATGGGAGGCTCAAGGGGTCCCCACTCTCCAAATTCCTCCCTGCAGTGTCCTCCACCGGGGCCCCAAGCGTCCTTCAGGGACTGAGCCTTCCTGCTCTACGCAAAATGCACTCCCTCTGATGCAGTCCCATCTCCAGGAGCCCTGAGGACCTCCACACTCCCTCCCCCAGGACGCTGGCGACCGACACCAGGCTGGTTGTTTGGGGGTTTCTCCCAGACCTCTCAGCACCAGCTCCTCACCAACAATAGCTCCCCAAGAGCCAGGTTTACAGGTTCCTAGTGCGTCTGGGTGAGGGCCCAGGACCCAGGAATGAGTGCCGGACCCCAGAACACCTGAATCTGAGCTCCGGCCAGGGTCAGTCCTGCAGCGTTCCCCAACCTCCATCCCTGTCTCCATCTGGTAACACAGCTCAAGTCTCTCTTACCCACTGGAGAGGTGGGCTGTGTGGCCCCTTCTGCGTGGCTGAATATGACATTACCCCCAAGTCTGTCTGGATGACACTGTGTCATTAGAGAAGGGACTCAGGTGCCTCTTTGCTGTTGTGTTACTTTGTGTGCGTGTCATTGAGGGTCCTTCCTGGAGGGAGGGTATTTTAAAATATTTTTTTCTGTGTACCTCCTTATGTGAAAACACCTGCGAGTCTGCGATGGATGCCTGGCGGCCCTGAGTACGTGTGGTGAGGGCTGGTGTGGGTCCGTGTGTTGTTGTGGAATGCCTGTGTGTATATCGCCTGCAAGACGGCCACCACCCAAACATCACCACAGGGTCAAATGGTGCCCTGGGCTCATAACCCAATGTTCAACTCTCCTCCATTTTTATTGGCCACTTTTATGATTATTATTTTTTACAGACAGCTCCAAGTGGGGGCCAGTGGGCCTGGGTCTCCTGGAAAGCAGTTCTGCCGTTCAGATGGGAGGCCAAAGGGGCTGTCACAGGCACCAGGGCCACCAGAGTCTATATTTAGAAACAAATTCCACAGTCACTTCCTGGGAACTGGGCGAAAGGTGCCTGAGAGCAGAGAGGACAATGTCATAAAAGAAACCCCCTCCATGCTTCCCAGAGTTCAGGGGAGGTCCCCACACTCCTGGCACATTGGAAACTCAGGCTCAAGAAATGGGCCGGGATAGACAGCTGGACAGAAGGCAGAGCACAGTTACTTCCTCCGCAGGCAGTTAAGGAGGTGGGGGAGTTCATGCACAAGCACAGGGACCCACTGGCCCATAGCACCCCACAGTTGTGTACCTGTTCCCAGGGCAGAGGAGTTGACTCTAAATCCTAACGTTGTTTATTTTTGGAAGTTGGTTCCAAGGGAGCAGGTGCTACAGCCTGGCTGCCCCAAGGGCCTGACCCCTAGGCAGGCTTTGAGCTTGTCCTCCAAGTCCGTGGGCCTGGTGGGCTCCCATGGGGTGAGCTACTCCCTGCAGCCCTATAGATGCCAGGGCAAGACCACTGGGGACAGCTCTTACCTGAGCCACTGAGCCCATCCCTCTACCAGCCCTGCACTGAAAGCAGCAAAGCTTCTGGCCTCTGCCACTTCCACGCCGTGGTGCTGGGAGGAAGCTGGCTTGCCTGAGCCCCCCATCCTGACCATCTGTCCCCAACGGGTCAAGCAACAAGCTGCCCCAGACCCAGCCACTTGGGAGTCACATGTAGCACACACAGCTATGCAGAGTCACCTGCTGCATGTCCAGGGGTGGCGATTCTGTCACACACACACACACTCACATCAGGCAGTCACCCACCACAGAGGTAGATGCAGCGGTTTGTTGCACACGGCACTGGCCATACTCATCATCACTGCTTCACAAGCACATACCCCCTGATTCTGTCACACACACGAGTACAAAGACACACTCCCTCACTTGGTCTCACACAATCTTACACAGGCAAATACACAGCGGTTTAGTCACATACACATACTCCCG